>NW_027397066.1:136993730-137376339 GCF_003265705.2 Callorhinus ursinus
GGTTAGCCTGGTGATGGTTATTGAGGAGGGCACATTCTGCATGGAGCACTGGGTGTTATGAACAAATAATTAATCATGGAACACTGCACCAAAAACTAATGATGTAATATATGGTGATTAACATAACAATAAAAAATTTAAAAAAAAAACTCTTTCAGAAGGATTGGTTGGTACTGTATATGGACATTGCTCCGAGATATATAGATTTCAAAGTATTGCCTGCCTATGTTCTCTATTTCCATATTCTACCCATCTAACTCAGCATAACTAGTTAAATGCATATTATCCTATGCTATCTACCTAAAATTGATGGTGAATGACTTGACCAAATGATGCAATCACAGCATTTAAGTATCCTTGCTTCTTGCAGCTAGTGAGCTGATCTAGTTTTGTCAAGTACCCCTGTTTCCCTCCCAGACTCAAACTAGTACTAATCTTAAATGGTTATGATGAAAACTAACTACTTCATAATGTACAAGGAATTTCATCTAGAGTGAGAAGAAGATTTATGGAGAAGAAAACCAGCAATAAATCAGAAAATACTTTGTATCAAACATTGCTAAGACCTTTAAATTTGTTATTTCTTTTATAACTCTCTATGGCACTCTGAGTTTATTATTATAATCACCAACTTACAATTGACTGCAGAGAAGTAAATTAGTCTGTCCATTATTGAAGATCAAGTTAGTGAAAGACACCAGAATTAATCCAAGTATAATTCAGAAAATCTTTCCACTTTACCACCATAGTATATCTTCAAAACCCTCAGTGTTTCAAAATTGTTTTGCTGAGGTATGATAAAAAGAGTTAGGGAACAAGCACTTACATTTGGAGAAAAAAAGGATTGCTTCATAGGTGAGAAAAAGGTGTTCCAGGAAGAGGGGGAAAGTACAAAAGAAGAGAGGGAGCATGAAAAAAAATGGGGCTGGTTGTGTTGTGGTTTATAAAATAATCTAGTCTAGAAAAGCATGGGGTACATAAGGGTCATGGAAGAGAATCAAATGAAACAAGAAGAGTTTCTTTTTAAAAGTTGTATCCAATTATTATTTCTCTTTCTCCTCTTCCACTTAATTCTCCAAATCCTGCCATCTTTAAAATGTCTGCTCCATATAGTCCTTGGAAACTGCTCTGGTCAGGAGCGAAACAATCCTTTCTTTCAATCTCAAGGATAGTTTTTCCTGTCCTGAGCTCTCAGAATCATTCAACTCTGTTGACCACTCCTGCATTGAAACACAGTCTTTATTTGGTTTCTGTGACGCTGCACGCTCCTGTTTTAAACAAGTTGGCTGATTATTTTCAGTTTTGCCTTTTTTTTATGCTTTCCTTCTCATGTCTTATCCTTTATTTTTCCTTCTCTGTAACTCCCTCCCTCCTTCTCCCCTTGTTTTGTCCTGTGACTCCTCCTCTTCTGCCATTGTCATTTCAAGAGATGATATCCTACCCTTTTTAATTATTCTACACATGCTCTGGGAATTCTCCACTCCTTTCACAATCCACTACATTCTGTTGACTAGAAGAAAAGACCAGACAGTCTTTTTTTTAATTTTTTTTCTTCTCTGCAGTCTTCATCAGTCATCCCAACAGGATGGTCAACTGCATCTTTAATTTCCTCAAAATTACAGTTTTTATTAAATTACATGTAATTACATATTTAAGCATGTATCCTGTTTTGTATGCAAACTCCATGAAAGATTTCATTATGGGATTTCTAATTTTAGCCCATACCTTGCTCATAGTATAGAATCAATACTTAATATGCTTAATTCTATAAGTCCAGGAATTTGAGAGTTTCCAAATTCCTAAATGGTGACCTTTAATAGGGGAGTAAGAATGTGCACATTGAGAGTGGGCTAGAAGGGGAAGGATAAAATAATAGCCTGATGAAGACTGCATAGAGGAAAAAAAAGAAAAAGACTGCAAAGAGTGGAATTAGGAATTCTTCCTGAAGAAAGTGACATCTAAGTTAGGATACAAGGAGCTCAAAAGTTAAGCAACCAGGTTTTGAGCTTTAACTCTGATGAATGGGATGCCATTCAATAAGAAAAGGATCATAAAAAGAGAAGATTTCAGTGAGATAGATGAATTTGATTTGGGACGGGTTCTGTTTTAGATACCTATGAATTACTTAATTGCAGATGTTTAGTACGGCATATGACTCTGAGCCCTGAATCATGTAGCTCAAGTAAAAAGATAATAGTTATCATAAAGATAATAAGAGAGATGACCGAAAAAAAAATGATAATCATGTGTAAACTAAGAACAAGTCAGGGAAAATAGCCATCAGCCAGTGAAGTTTCTAAAGAACTGTACAAACTTTTGCAATTTAATTTCAGCAAGGTATTAATAAAGCTTCACGTGATAACTTTCTGTGAAAAATCAAGAGTTAATGTATTGAAGAAGAAGAAATAAAATAGAACCACCAGACCAATAACAACAACAACAACAAAAAAATCTTCAGAGTTACTATTGTTTACTAAATTAAGTAAAAACTCCTGGTTTTGCCTTAATACCACAATTAAAATCATATTAAAATTGGACAGCACAAGTTTCGCTGAACTTTGTACGTTTATTTCATCACTGGTACACACTTTAGTCCCACCTACCTTCATCTGTATTAGATACCATCTGTCAACACCCATTGTCTGGTTGCCTAACTTATCTTACTCTGTTATCTCCTTTAAAATGTATTTTACACATATTAAATATATACGATGTATTTTCTACAGTTATTTTTTAAAATATATATGTCACATTATGTCCCTTCTTTGCTTAAAATAAATTACTAAGCATTGTTCATGGGTCCTTCCACCACGGGCACTCATATCTTTGATGTCAGACTTTACTTGCCCTTATCTTCATCGAGTTCCAATCACTGTAGCAATCTTGGTCTTTGAACATGTGAAGCTTATATCCATTTTAGTATCTCCATACTTGATGCTTCCACTTCCCGAATTCTGTTCTCCCAGATTTCCCTACAGCTGAGACCTTAACATTTAACTTCCTGGAGTGGCCTTTTTCTGCCTATCAATACTCTACCAACTTTTAACAATTTTACTGCTACTTGTTCTTCATAGGATATATTAACGTTTGAAAATAGATCATTAATTCATTCATTTACTCATTCCTCAACATTGTTTTCTTCTGCTTGAATGTTAGCTAATTGAGTGTAAAACCCAACTTATTCATACCTGTATTCTGTGCCGAGAGCTGCCTTTGGTATAAATGCTCAACATATATTTATTGAATAAATGCATTAATATATTCACATTCACTTACTACACCTTTTAAATTTTTCAAATTCTACCTATTCTTCAAGAGTATATTGAATGCTATTTCTTTCACAGAACTTTATCTTATTTGCAAACTGTCTGTAACACTTTCTTCCTTTAGACCATTCTGACTTTATTCAAAATTTGTTTGTTTGTTTGTTTTTGTTTCTTTTTAAATTCCTCTCTCCAATCACTAGGTAGTGATTACCCTGGGGGGAAAAACTAGGACTTATAAATTTTGATATCCATAAAAAACTAGGATTTATAAATTTGGTATCAATAATGTGATGTGAATTTCTGGCTCACAATAAACACACCATCTATAAACATGTGTATTTACTTTTTCTGTGTTTGTTGTCTATCCTTAAATGAGAGTCTGGCCTTCTTTTATTGCTCACATCTATATTTTCATGTCCTAGACATAAATTGGCAGGTGGGAAAAGTCCAATAAATAGTTGCTCAAAGAATAAAAGTCTGAACATTTTCCCACTGAATTAAACATTTCCAAAAATATTATTTTGCCTTTACAATAAAAGTATTAGCATCATCATTTTGTAATTTATTTCAAGGATGTTATATTTTGTTATAATAATTTATAATGTTTATTTTATCAGTCAACATCTTAAGATCACTGGAATTTTAATTTTGCCTAATTATTTATCTAACAAATGGTTATTTCACATTCTTTGGGTAGTTTAGGAATTTAAAAAATGGTATGTCAGTTTCTAGGAACAGTGGATAGAAAATTTATCATCTGAAAGTAAGGAATATACAGTTTGATTCTTAAGTTTCAAGTTCCTGACAGTGTCTTACTGTCTTACCTTACTCTGCAAAGTATTTTATTGATTCTTAGTCTATACTTATCCTTGGTAAATGTAGGAAAGAAGGATATAAACCAGGATAATTCAAGTATATATGCTTCAAATTTAGACTGAAGTACAGAACTTTTAAACTAAACTCACATGGAAACCACTGACAAAAAAATACTTGTTAGTCTTACATGGGTATATATTCAGTTCCCCTTTACCACTATTTTGTTAATGACACAACTTATAAGATTCCAAAAAATTAAGAAAATGTATGCCCAAGTTTTCAGACTGATATACAAAACATCACTCTTACATACGGCTGTTTGTATGCCCATTTCAAATAATTAAATAGTAATGCTTAGGTTGAGTGATATGCCAACCATGTAATCACTAGAGATTTATTGTTTGAATTTTTTGTATTTGTTGAATGGTTTTGCTTAAAAGCAGTAGGGAAATTGGAAAACTTTAATTTCTTTCTATGTAGTATTCCTTCTTGTCACTTAAAAAAATGATAAGAACTGTATCTTGTTTAATGAAAGCAATAATCAACAGACAGTATTTGAGATATTTAAAAAATGTATAATCTAGTAATAGAAGAAAATGTGTGGTGAATAGAATAAATATTGTATTATAGGATTTAAATACTACATACAGATTACAGTTATTTTACCTAAACATAGAGATCAAGCTAATGTAATTTTTATAAAAATAGAAATTTAGAACAAATACAATATAGGTGTTATACATGAAAACAATTAAATTATCCTCAATGGTGCATATCAATTAGGAATAGCAATATAATGTTATTAAATTGTTTCATAAAACCTTAGCCAAAAGAGTTCTTTGTTATTATTTATTTTACAGAATGTGTCTTAAATTATTGAAAATAGTTCTATAAGGACATTTTATACTGAATAAATAAAAGATTTCCATTAGCCAGTGAAATGTAAGAAAGAAATTAAAAGCTATGAAGAAAAAGAAATAACACATTTTAAAATGAGTCTTGGAGATTAATATGTTCTATTTACTATGTTTACTATTGAGCATAAAATACCAAGACAAACTAGTAAAGACAATTTATGAAAGAACATTAAAATAATCAGATGCCTTAGACTTAAGCAAGAACTCAGTGCATGTGTAATTCAGTGTTTTGTTTGCTTATTTATTTATTTTTACTTCAAATCAGGCCCTATTACTGGTATACTGTTTTATACACTTACTAGGCAGGTGATAAAGTTTACTTAGCTATACAATGCATGTCCTAGAATAATCTTAGGTGACTTCACAGAGCTGCTTCCTCAGTTTGAGTTCACAGACAACCTGCCTTATTACCTATCTTTGTGTTCAATTAATAGTTCCAGTTCCCTTGTTTCATTATCATTTTAACATTTAATCAATCCTAATTAAGCCTGAGCTGGGAATTCTCAACATGCTCCACCTCATCTATTACAGAAGTTCGTATTTTTTCCTACAAATGTTCATTACATTTGCTCCAACCTTAACATTTTTATAAAATACTTTGACAAAGACAGATGACTGGATAGAAATTCAACTTTAACCATGTTTCAAGTCTATTTCCAAATATGAAAGAGAATATTTTAGTTTGCTTCTAAGTTACACTTAGAGTTATAGCAAGCTGAAATATACACATGATTTAGATTGACTCATTGTCCTACAAGTGAAGCTAAAATAAGGAAACTGTGGATTTTAGAGGAATAGTTTGATATGAAATGTAAAGGAGGGATTTTCTTATTTGATTTATTAGTCTAAGTTTTACTGAAATATATTTTGAGCATCTCTTTGGGTCAGATGCTATAATAACCACTAGAGATGAAGTAATGACAAAAGAAAAAAAAGACAGTACTCATCTTAGGAAGTTTATTTTATAGTAGGAGAGAAACTTAATCTAAAAATCCATATTCTTATATTATGCTATAGTTATAAGAATTATGACAGATAGTTGATATAAGCATAAAGAGAAATGGATGATACATTTCAGACAGAATGTCCAAAGTAGCCTTCCTAGTAAAATAAATATTTCAATCTTAGTACAGAGGAATAAAAGAGTCCTATAAATATTTGGAGGAAGTTTTCCACGTAGAAGGGATGGCAGGGACAAAACATGCTAAGGAAAGCTAGTACGGTGGTATTGGATTAAGCTCAGAGAGGCAGGTGGGCCAGCCATGTAGAGCCTTGTGATCCATTATAATTATTATTTAGTACTGATTTTTTTAAGACTTTATTTATTTATTTATCTGAGAGAGAGTGAGAGGGCACAAGTCGGGGGGAGGGGCAGAAAGAGAAGCAGACTCCCCGCTGAGCAGGGAGCCCCATGCGGGGCTCGACCCCAGGATCCCAGGATCATGACCTGAGCCGAAGACAAACGCTTAACTGACTGAGCCACCCAGGCGCCCCTTGGTATTGATTTTGATGGGAAGTCATTGAAAGGTTTTGGGAAGGGAAATTTGGTTAACATCTTAAAACAATTCTCTGATGGTTAAGTGAAGACTTGTCTTTAAGAGAACATAACTGCATACAGGGAAAACTATTAGAAAGCTGTTGCCATATTTCAGGTGAGAAGTGGCTATAGGAAAAATACATCAATAGTACATTAAAAGGGACCAAGTGAGATTTATTTCTGGAATACGAGGATGGGTCAACATATAAAAATCAACTAATGTAGTATACCTTATTAACAGAATAAAGGACAAAAATCATCTGATCATCCTAACTGATGTAAGAAAAACATCTGACAAAATTCAACACCTTTTTGTAATAAAAACTCTCCTGAAACTAGATATAGAAAAAAACTGCAGCAGTGTAATAAAGGCCATATGTGAAAAGTTCATAGGTAACATCATACTCAATGGTTAAAGACTAAAAATTTTTCCTCAAAGATCAAGAACAAGGCAAGGATGCCCATTCTTGCCACTTTCATTTGACATAGTACTGGGAGTTCTAGCCAGAACAATTAGTCAAGAAAGGAAATAAAAAGCATCCAAATTGGAAAGGAAAAGTAAAACTATCTCCATTTGCAAATGATATAATCTCCTATGTGGAAAATCCTATATTCCACACACACAAACTCTTAGAACTAATAGATAAGTACAGCAAAGTTGCAGGATATAAAATCAATATGCAAAAACAAGCTGTGTTTCTACATACTAATAATAAATAATCTGAGAAGAAATTATGAAGACAATTCATTTGCAATACCACCAAAAACAATAAAATACTTAGGAATAAATGTAACCAAGGAGGCAAAAGAATTGTGTAGTGAAAGCTACAAAAAACTGATGAAAGAAGTTAAAAGATATAAAAATAAATAAAATATATCCTATGTTTGTAAATTGGAGACTTAATTTTTTTAAGATGCCTTTACTACCCAAGAAGATCTATAGATTCAGTACAACCCCTATCAAAATCCCAATGGAATTTTTTTTTTTGCAGAAATACAAAAAAAAAATCCTAAAATTTACAGAATTTCAAAGGACCCTGAATAACCAAAAAAATCCTGAAAAGGAAGAACAAAGTTGGAGGCCTCAGATATCCTTATTTCAAAACATAGTACAAAGCTATAATAATCAAAACAAGGTGCTACTGGCATAAAGACAGACCATATAGACCAATGGAATGGCATGGAAAGCCCAGAAATAAACTCTCACTCAAATCGTCAAATGATCAACAAGGGCTCTAAGATCACACAATGGAAAAGGACAGTCTCTTAAACAGTGTTGAGAAAACAAGAAAACTGGATATCCACAAGCAAAACAAACAAACAAATAAACAAACAAAAAAAGTTGGACCCTTATCTTATACCATATATAAAAATTAAATGGAAATGGATTAAAAACCTCAATGTGAGACTACAAAATCTCCTAGAAGAAAACATAAGGGAAAAACTTCATGACACTGGAGTTGGCAATGACTGATTGATATCAAAATGGTATCAAAAATACAGACAACAAAAGCAAACGCAAGTGCATCAAACTTAAATACTTCTACACATGAAAGAAAATAATCAACTGTATGAAAATATTTATAAAATGAGAGACAATATCTGAAAATCATGTATCTGAGAAGGGCTTAATATCTCTGGAAGGTACAAAAAACTCCTACTGTTCAACAACAAAAAATAAAACAACTCTATTAAAAATGCGCAAAGAATTTGAATAGATATTTCTCCAAGAAGATATTCAAATGGCCAACAAGCACATGAGAAGATGCTCAACATCATTAACCATTACAGAAATGAAAATACATACTATAATGAGATATCACATCACACCTGTTAGGACAGCCACTATCAAAAAAATAAATAAAAACAAAAACAAACCCAGAAAACAAGTGTTTGCAAGGATGTAAAAAAAGTTGGGTCCCTTGTTGGAGCCCTCGTGTACTGTCAGTAGGAATGTAAAATGGAACAGCTGCTCTGGAAAACAACTGAAGTCCCACAACAAATTAAAAATGGAATCACCATATTATTTATCAATTCCACTTTCAGGTATATAACCAAAAGAATTGAAAGTAAGATCTCTATGAGGTACTTAACATCCATGTTCACTGCAGTATTATTCACAATAATCAAGAAATAGAAGTAACTCAAATATCAATTAATGAATTGATGGTTAAAAAAATGTAGTATATACATAAAATGAGAATGTTTTCAGCCTTAAAAGAGAAGGAAATCCTGTCATATGTTACTTTCTGGATGAACCTTGAGGACATTATGCTAAGTGGACAAAGCTAGTCACACAAAACAAACACAAGATGATTCCACTTATGTGAGGTATCCAAAGTAGTCAAACTTTAGACACACAGCATAGAATGGTGGTTGCCAGTGTCCTGGATGATGTGGAAATGGGGACTTATTGTTCAATGGGTTTAGAGTTCCAGTTTTCCAATGAAAATGTTTTAGAGATCTGTCAAACAACAATATGAAAATAGTTAACACTGGTAAACTGTACACTTAAAAATACTTAAGTTGGTAATTTTTTGTTATATCTTTTACCCATAATTTTAAAAAAGTTCATTCTCAAATTTATCCCTATCTTAGGAGAGAAAACTATTATGTTCAAGAAAAAGGAACCCTTGAATACTGTGGGTGGGAATGTCAATTGGTACAACCACTATGGAAAACAGTTTGAGGTTTCTCAGAAAATTAAAAAATAGTATTATCAGGGGGAGGAGCAAGATGGTGGAGGAGTAGGAGACCTAAATTTCGTCTGGTCCCAGGAATTCAGCTGAATAGGGATCAAACCATTCAGAACACCTACGAGGTCAACAGGAGATCGAAGAAAAGAATAGGAGCAACTCTCTGATCAGAAAAGTGACCACTTGTGGGACATGTGGAGAAGTGAATCGGAGGCGATATTCGGAGGATAGACGGCGGGGGAGGGGGCCTCCATCTGCCGCTACTGGCAAGTGATAGAGCAGAGCACAAAATCGGATTTTTAGAAGTCGGCTCTGCTGAGGGACCTCGCTCCAGTGGCTAAGGGGGGGGGGGGGGGGAACTTTGCCAGGGCAGGTTGGGCCTCAGGACCAGCGGGGTCACAAAAGGCTGGGGGTGACTTAGTGCAACAGAACTGCCATGTATCGGAGCAGGGAAGCCGGCTGCAGAGATGGAGCCGAGGAGTGGGCTCTCAGCTCGGGGTTACCATAAACCATGATCTGTGGCCCAGGCGGGCCACTGCTCCTCCAGCAGGGACCCAACAAGCAGCAGATCCGGGGAGACTCCCCTTCCTCCCCCGGGAGGAGCGGTGCAGGAGTGCACCACAGGGATCTGCTAGGTTTGGAGACTCCACAAGGGGTCCAGTGCCAGAAATAGAAACACTCGGTCACATGCTGGGTGAGCACAGAGGGCAGCCGGAGACCGGGGAGACGGGAGTGACTGCTTATTTCTGGGCGCGCACTGAGGAGTGGGGCCCCGAGTTCTCGGCTCCTCCGGGGCGGAGATTGGGAGGCCGCCATTTTCACTCTCATCCTCCAAAGCTATACGGAAAGCTTGCCGGGAACAAAAGCTTCCGAGAGCAAACCTGAGCAGATTACTTAGCCAGGACCAGCAAGGGCGGGGCAATTCCTCCTCCAGCAAAGACATTTGGGAACCATGGCAACAGGCCCCTCCCACAGAAGATCAGCAAGAACAGCCAGCCAAGACCAAGTTTACGGATCAATGAGAATGGCAGAACTCCAGCGCTAGGGGAATACTGCACAAGAATTAATGGCTTTTTTCCCCCTGATTCTTTAGTCTTTCAAAGTTAATTTCTTTAATTTTCTTTTTTCTTTTTCTTTTCTTTTTTTTTGAATTTTTCTTTTTGCCTTTTTCAACCAACATCTTATCAATCCCTTTTTAAAAAATCTTTTTTATTTCATTTTTAGTGTCATATTCTATCCCTTCATAGTAGTTAACCTTATTTTTGGTTTATATATATAAGTTGTTCTCTCTTTAAAATTTTGGGATACAATTTCTTCTAACAGACCAAAATATACCCTAAATCTCTAGTGTATGGCTTTGTTCTAGTCTCCTGCCTGTTCACATTCTCTCCCTTTTTTTTTATCTTCTTCTTTCTTTTTTAACCACCTTCTTATGAATTCCTCTTATAAAATCTTTTATAATTTTCATCTTTACAGTCATATTCCATCCCTTCATAGTATTAACCATTATTTTTGTACATATATAAGTTTTTTCTTTCTTTTAAAATTTTGGGAGGCACTTTCTTCTAACAAACCAAAATCCGCCCAAAATCTAGAGTGTGGCACTGATCTATGCACCAGCCTGATCATATTTGATCATATTCTGTTTTGGGTTTTTTTGTTTGTTTTTATTTTTTTTTCTTTTTCCTTTCTTTTTCTTCCTTTTCTCCCAGATTCAGGTCTCTTCTGATTTGTTTACTGTATATATTTTCTGAAGTCATTGTTACCCTGTTAGCATTTAGTTCTCTCATTCATCTATTGTCCTCTGGACAAAATGACAAGATGGAAAAAATCACCTCAAAAAAAAGAACAAGAGGCAATACCGATGGCCAGAGACCTAATCAATACAGACGTTGGTAAGATGTTGGAACTAGAGTTCAGAATGACGATTTTAAAGATACTAGCTGGGCTTGAAAAAAACATGGAAAACATTAAAGAAACGCTTTCTGGAGAAATAAAAGAACTTAAATCTAACCAAGTTGAAATAAAAAGGGCTATCAATGAGGTGCAATCAAAAATGGAGGCTCTAACTGCTAGGATAAATGAGGCAGAAGAGAGAATTAGTGATACAGAACACGAAATGATGGAAAACAAAGAAGCTGAGAAAAAGAGAGATAAACAACTACTAGAGCATGAGGCCAGAATTTGAGAGATAAGCGATACCATAAGATGAAACAACATTAGAATAATTGGGATCCCAGAAGAAGAAAGAGAGGGGAAGAAGGTATATTGGAGCAAATTATAGAAGAGAACTTCCCTAATTTGGGGAAGGAAACAGGCATCAAAATCCAGGAGGAACAGAGAACCCCCCTCAAAGTCAGTAAAAATAGGTCAACACCCTAACATATAATAGTAAAACTTATGAGTCTCAGAGACAAAGAGAAATTCCTGAAAGCAGCTCGGGACAAGTGATCTGTAACCTACAATGGTAGAAACATTAGATTGGCAACAGACCTATCCACAGAGACCTGGCAGGCCAGAAAGGACTGGCATGATATATTCAGAGCACTAAATGAGAAAAATATGCAGCCAAGAATATTACATCCAGCTAGGTTGTCATTGAAAATCTAGGGAGAGATAAAAAGCTTCCAGAACAAACAAAAACTAAAGGAATTTGCAAACACCAAATTAGCCCCACAAGAAATATTGGAAGGGGTCCTCTAAGCAAAGAGAGAGCCTATAAGTAACATAGACCAGAAAGGAACACAGACAATATACAGTAACAGTAACCTTACAGGCAATACAATGGCACTAAATTCATATCTTTCAATAGTTACCCTGAATGTAAATGGGCTCAATGCCCCAATCAAAAGACACAGGCTATCAGATTGGATAAAAAAAAAACAAGACCCATCGATATGCTTTTGGTAAGAGACTCATTTTAGACCCAAAGATATCCCCAGATTGAAAGTAAAGGGGTGGAAAACCATTTACCATGTTAATGGACACCAAAAGAAAGCTGGGGTAGCAATCCTTATATCAGACAAATTAGATTTTAAACCAAAGACTATAATAAGAGATGAGGAGGGCACTATATCATATTTAAAGGGTTTATCCAACAACAAGATCTAACAATTATAACTATGTATGCCCCTAACATGGGAGCAGCCAATTATATAAGCCAATTAATAACAAAAGCAAAGAAACACATTGACAACAATACAATAATAGTGGGGGACTTTAACTACCCCCTCACTGAAATGGACAGATCATCTAGGCAAAAGATCAACAAGGAAATAAAGACTTTAAAAACACATTGGACCAAATGGTCTCCACAAACATATTCAGAACATTCCATCCCAAAGTTACAGAATACACATTCTTCTCTAGTGTCCACGGAACATTCTCCAGAATAGATCTCATCCTAGGTCACAAATCAGGTCTCAACTGGTACCAAAAGACTGGGATCATTCCCTGCATATTTTTAGACCACAATGCTTTGAAACTAGAACTCAATCACAAGAGGAAAGTCGGAAAGAACTCAAATACATGGAGGCTAAAGAGCATCCTACTAAAGAATGAATGGGTCAACCAGGAAATTAAAGAAGAATTTTAAAAAATTCATGGAAACCAATGAAAACAAAAACACAACTGTTCAAAAATCTTTGGGATGCAGTCCTAAGAGGAAAGTATATAGCAATACAAGCCTTTCTCAAGAAACAAGAAAGCACTCAAATACACAACCTAACCCTACACCTAAAGGAGCTGGAGAAAGAACAGTAAATAAAGCCTAAACCCAACAAGAGAAGAGAAATAATAAAGGTCAGAGCAGAAATCAATTAAATAGAAACCAAAAGAACAGTAGAACAGATAAACAAAACGAGGAGCTGGTTTTTTGAAAGAATTAACAAGATTGATAAACCCCTGGCTAGACTTATCAAAAAGAAAAGAGAAGTGACCCAAATAAATAAAATCATGAATGAAAGAGGAGAGATCACAACCAGCACCAAAGAAATACAAACAATTATAAGAACATATTATGAGCAACTCTATGCCAGCAAATTAGATAATCTGGAAGAAATGCATTCCTAGAGATGTATCAACTACCAAAACTGAACCAGGAAGAAATAGAAAACCTGAACAAGCCTATAAGCACTAAGGAAATTGAAGCAGTAATCAAAAATCTCCCAATAAACAAGAGCCCAGGGCCAGATGGCTTCCCAGGCAAATTCTACCAAACATTTAAAGAAGAATTCAAACTATCCTTCTGAAAATGTTCCAAAAAATAGAAATGGAAGGAAAACTTCCAAACTCGTGTTATGAGGCCACCATTACCCTGATCACAAAACCAGACAAAGACCCCATCCAAAAGGAGAATTACAGACCAATATCCTTGATGAACATGGATGCAAAAACTCTCATAAAAATACTAGCCAATAGGATCCAACAATACATTAAAAGGATATTCACCACGACCAAGTGGGATTTATCTCTGGGCTGCAAGTTTGGTTCAAAATCCGCAAATCAATCAATGTGATACAATACATTAATAAAAGAAAGGACAAGAACTATATGATCCTCTCAATAGATGAAGAAAAAGCATTTGACAAAGTACAACATCCTTTCTTGATCAAAACTTTTCAGAGTATAGGGATAAAGGGTACATACCTCAATATCATAAAAGCCATCTATGAAAAACCCACAGAGAATATCATTCTCAATGGAGAAGAACCGAGAGCTTTCTCCCTAAGGTCAGGAACATGGCAGGGATGTCCACTATCATCACTGCTATTCAACATAGTATTAGAATTCCTAGCCACAGCAATCAGACAACAAAAAGAAATAAAAGCATCCAAATCGGCAAAGAAGAAGTCAAACTCTCACTCTTTGCAGATGATATGATACTTTATGTGGAAAACCCAAAAGACTCCACCTAAAAACTGCTAAAACTCATACAGGAATTCAGTAAAGTGGCAGGATATAAAATCAATGCACAGAAATCAGTGGCATTCCTATATACCAACAAGACAGAAGAAAGAGAAATTAAGGAGTTGATCCCATTTACAATTGCACCCCAAACCATAAGACACCTAGGAATAAATCTAACCAAAGAGGCAAAGAATCTGTACTCAGAAAAGTATAAAATACTCATGAAAGAAATTGAGGAAGACACAAAGAAATGGAAAAACATTCCATGCTCTTGGATGAGAAGAACATATATTGTGAAGATGTCAATGCTACCTAGAGCAATCTACACATTCAGTGCAATTCCCATCAAAATACCATCCACTTTTTTCAAAGAAATGGAACAAATAATCCTAAAATTTGTATGGAACCAGAAAAGACCCCGAATTGCCAGAGGAATGTTGAAAAGGAAAAGCAAAGCTGGCGGCATCACAATTCTGGACTTCAAGCTCTATTACAAAGCTGTCATCATCAAGACAGTATGGTACTGGCACAAAAACAAACACATAGATCAATGGAACAGAATGGAGAGCCCAGAAATGGACCCTCAACTCTAGGGTCAACTAATCTTTGACAAAGCAGGAAAGAATGTCCAATGGAAAAACGACAGTCTCTTCAACAAATGGTGCTGGGAAAACTGGACAGCTACATGCAGAAGAATGAAACTGGACCATTTCTTTACACCACACACAAAAATAGACTCCAAATGGTTGAAAAACCACAATGTGAGACAGGAGTCCATCAAAATCCTAAAGGAGAACACAGGCAGCAACCTCTTCAACCTCAGCCACAGCAACTTCTTCCTAGAAACATCGCCAAAGGCAAGGGAAGCAAGGGCAAAAATGAACTATTTGGACTTCATCAAGATAAAAAGCTTTTGTACAGCAAAAGAAACAGTCAACAAAACCAAAAGACAACTGACAGAATGGGAGAAGATATTTGCAAATGACATATCAGATAAAGGGCTAGTATTCAAAATCTATAAACATATCAAAATCAACACCCAAGGGCGCCTGGGTGGCTCAGTCTTGGGCGTCTGCCTTCGGCTCAGGTCAGGATCACAGGGTTCCCAGATCGAGCCCCGCATCGGGCTGCCTGCCTGTGAGAAGCCTGCTTCTCCCTCTCCTCCTCCCCCTGCTTGTGTTCCCTCTCTTGCTGTGTCTCTCTCTGTCAAATAAATAAAATCTTAAAAAAAAAAATCAACACCCAAAGAACAAATGATCCAATCAAGAAATGGACAGAAGACATGAACAGACATTTTTCCAAAGAAGACATCCAAATGGCCAACAGACACATGAAAAAGTGCTCAGCATCACTCGACATCAGGGAAATCCAAATCAAAAATTCAGTGAGATACTACCTCACACCAGTCAGAATGGCTCAAATTAACAAGTCAGGAAAGGAAAGATGTTGGTGGGGATGAGGAGAAAGGGGAACCCTCCTACACTGTTGGTGGGAATGCAAGCTGGTGCAGCCACTCTGGAAAACAGTATGGATGTTCCTCAAAAAGATGAAAATAGAGCTACCATAGGACCCAGAAATTGCATTACTGGGTATTTACCCCAAAGATACAAATGTAGGGATCCGAAGGGGTATGTGCACCCCGATGTTTATAGCAGCAATGTCCACAATAGCCAAACTGTGGAAAG
Source organism: Callorhinus ursinus (assembly GCF_003265705.2). Classification (NCBI taxonomy): domain Eukaryota; kingdom Metazoa; phylum Chordata; class Mammalia; order Carnivora; family Otariidae; genus Callorhinus; species Callorhinus ursinus. The sequence goes on from NW_027397066.1 coordinate 137,009,556, forward strand.
AGCCAAGATGTCCATCGACAGATGAATGGATAAAGAAGATGTGGTGTATATATATACAATGGAATATTATGCAGCCATCAAAAGGAATGAAATCTTGCCATTTGCAACGACGTGGATGGAACTGGAGGGTATTATGCTGAGTGAAATAAGTCAATCAGAGAAAGACATGTATCATATGACCTCACTGATATGAGGAATTCTTAATCTCAGGAAACAAACTGAGGGTTGCTGGAGGTGGTCGGGGGTGGAAGGGATGGGGTGGCTGGGTGATAGACATTGGGCAGGGTATGTGCTATGGTGAGCGCTGTGAATTGTGTAAGACTGTTGAATCACAGACCTGTACCTCTGAAACAAATAATCCATTATATGTAAAAAATTAAGAGGATAGTAGGAAGGGAAAAATGAAGGGGGAGAAATCAGAGGGGGAGATGAACCATGAGGGACTATGGACTCTGAGAAAGAAACTGAGGGTTTCAGAGGGTGGGGGTTGGGGGGATGGGTTAGCCTGGTGATGGGTATTAAAGAGGTCACGTACTTAATGCAGCACCGGGTGTTACACGCAAACAATGAATCATGGAACACTACATCAAAAACTAATGATGTAATGTATGATGATTAACATAACATAATAAAATTTTTAAAATGTAAAATAAAAAAATTTTAAAAAATTAAAATAAAAAATAGTATTATCACATCATCCAACAGTTACACTCTTGGGTATTTACCCAAAGAAAAACCCTAACTTGAAATGACAATAGGCACCCTTATGCTTATTGCAACATTATTTACTATTGCCAAGATATGGAAGCAACCTGTGTCCGTCAGTAGATGAATGGATAAGAAAGATGTGGCATGGGGACACCTGGGTGGCTCAGTTGGTTAAGAGTCTGCCTTTGGCTCAGGTCATGATCCCAGGGTCCTGGGATTGAGTCCTGAGTCAGACTCCTTGCTCAGTGGGGATCCTGCTTCTCCCTCCCACCTCTGCCTGCAGCTCGCCTGCTTGTGCTCTCTCTCTCTCTCTCTCTCTGACAAATAAATAAATAAAATCTTAAAAAAAAAAAAGATGTGGCATGTACACACACACCCCCCACCCCACAGACAGGAATATTATGCAGCCATAACATAGGATGAGATTGTACCATTTGAGACAAATGTGGATGGATCTAGAGGGTATTATGCTAAGTGAAATAAGTCAAACTGAGAAAGACAAATACCACATGATTTCACTCATAAGTGTAATCTAAAACCACCACCACAACAAATGAATAAGCAAGCAAAAAGCAGACTCAGAACTATAAATACCTGAGAGCAAACTGATGGCTGCTAGAGGGGAAATGGTTGGGCAGAATAGGTGAAGAGGAGTGAAAGATACAGTTTCCAGTTATGGAATGAATAGATCACAGGAATAGAAGACACAAAATATGGAATATGGTTAATGATATTTTAATAGTGATGTAAGGAGGCAGATGGTAGCTACACTGTGGTGAGCATAGCACAGTGTATAAACTTGTTGAATCACTGTGTTGTATACCTGAAACTAATGTTTCAGGTATACTCAAAAGAAACTTGTGTCAACTATACTCAAAAAGAAAATAATAATAATAATGATAATGATAATGATAATAATGAAAGTATTGTATCTAGAAAGGTTTAAATTGGGAGTCACATCTAAGTCTGTCTTGATCCAAAAAGTTATTTTTCCACCCTCCATCTTGATAGTTACAAGTTGTCTCTCTGAGGCAGAAGTCCAGACTTATGGGCTGGATCAACGAAATATTTTTTGTTACTTTTTGTTCTGTTTTGTTTCCATGGGTGAGAAAAGGGACAGGGTGACTTAAGACTGATTTGATTCCAGAGGTTTATAGGTACTTCTATTGTATCAGAGATTTCCCAGAGCCTATTTCTAGATAGTATGTGTGCATGTGTGTGTGTGTGTGTGTGTGTGTGTGTGTTTATTAATAATAAATCACCAGCATATAGATTTGAGGATCACAGTAAATTTTTTTAAAGATTTTATTTATTTATTTGACAGAGAGAAAGAGAGAGCGTGAGCACAAGCAGGGGGAGTGGAAGGCAGAGGGAGAAGCAGGCTCCCCGCTGAGCAGGGAGCCCAATGCAGGGCTTGATCCCAAGACACTGGGATCATGACCTGAACCTAAGGCAGATGCTTAACCCACTGAGCCACCCAGGTGCCCCAAGATCACAGTAATTTTTAACCTCATAAATAAATTGAGGAAGCTGATTTCATTGGTTTATTCTCTACCTTTGAGAAAACTCATTCCTAAATAGAGGCCAGTAGATATAATACCAATGATTCTGTATATGAGGACTTAAAGACAACAGAGACAATGAAGGAAAGGACATGGCTGGTTGTCTCCAGAGAAAGTCCACTAAGATCCAGATTCATTGACTAGTTTATAGTAATCTCTATCATTATTGATTGATCATTGCCTAAATGAGTAAATGTTTCTCTATCAATTATGCTCCTCCCTTCCATGGCATAAATGCAGTCAACCTCAATTATAAGATCAGGGCAACCCCTGATTTGAGTTACTGGACAATAAAATGTCATGCTTCCCAGGTTTAGTATCATTATCCTCACCTTACACCCAGTTCATTCACTGAAATTCATTCTTCCCATTGCATTTTTCTCAAGCTAGTGTAAAAATTCTCTTCTTTCCATTTTTCCTATTTTAATTTCTTCTCTCTTTTTATTCATAATGTTAAAGTTATATTTCCCTTTTTCTGTAAAGGTGCAGTTTTCTCTGTCTCTCCTGATTCAACCATGACTTCCATGAACTCCTGACCCTCATTGCTTCCTCCCTCTATCTCTTATGCAGCCTTGTTATCTGGAGCATTTCTCCTCTGCTTTCACACATGCTCATTTTCCTGTTTCCAGAAGCATGACATTTAAACAAGTGTGCAGAGGAAATGGCAGACTAATGCCTGGCATCTTATAAGAATTAGGACATTCCTACAATTACTGTAAATATTTAGGATGCATACAACTCTCCTTTTGTCAGGATTCCAAATACAGATGAGTAGCATTAAGGATCTTGGCAAAACAAAACTTAAAGCTAACTACTCTTTTCCTCTTTCTCCTTTTTTATTTTCCCAAATATACACTAAAAATCAATTTAGCATTTATTCTATTTTTTTAAAGATTTTATTTACTTATTTGAGAGGGAGAGGGAGAGAGAGAGAGAGAAAGCATGAGAGGAGGAAAGGGCAAAGAGAGAGGGAGAAGCAGGCTCCTCACTGAGCAGGGAGCCCAACACTGGGCTGGATCCCAGGACCCGGAGATCATGACCTGAGTAGAAGGCAGACGCTTAACTGACTGGGCCACCCAGACGGCCCCAATTTAGCATTTATTTTAAAGATATGGAATGTCTTGGAAGAATAATTGTATATTATTCATATATATAAACTCCAAGTCACCTCATTACTAAAGAAATGGAAAAGAGTATCTAATCATTTAGCAGACTGATTTTGTTTTGCCTTCTTTGTTTTTTTTTTTTTTTACATTAGAATGATACCATTGCCCTTTCTATTCCATACACATTTCCATCAATATCATCACCACTCCGACTCTGAAAAAGTGATCCTGTTTTTCCTTCAACTGGAACAATTTTTCATCATGCAGGAAATATCATGTTCCATTCTAACTCTTGGTATTGCCACCCCCTCACATTAGTTTGACTACTAATAGTGCTACTAGTACAAGTACTACTAGTACTGTACTATTCAAAAGGCAGCAGTTGCTTAATGTGTGCTAATTGATCAGTTTTCTGTTTTCGTGTTTTGTAGTAAATGTCTCAATAATATTTGATGAGAAACGTATGAGAATTGTTAAGACTGCTATCATATAGATATCTCACATTAGTCAAAGAGTATATGATTAGGCAAAAAGAACTGAGAAATGAAAGTTTTTTTTACTATATCTTTAACTTATAAAAATATATAGAAGCGAGGGCGCCTGGGTGGCTCAGTTGGTTAAGTGACTGCCTTAGGCTCGGGTCATGATCCTGGAGTCCCGGGATCGATTCCCACATCGGACTCCTGCTCAGCAGGAAGTCTGCTTCTCCCTCTGACCCTCCCCCCATCATGCTCTCTCTCTCTCTCATTCTCTCTCTCAAGTAAATAGATAAAATCTTAAAAATATATATATAGAAGCATGGTTTGAAAAAACATATTCTTTGTCTGCTTCAAAAATTCCATGAATTTTGTTATGGCATTTTGTAAAATTTGCTAAAGCAATTTTATTTTATTTTATTTTATTTATTTTTTTAAAAGATTTTATTTATTTATTTGACAGAGAGAGCAAAAGAGCACAAGCAGAGGGAGCAGCAGAAGGAGAGGAAGAAGCAGGCCCCTTTCCGAGCAGGGAACCTGATGCGGGACTCGATCCCAGGACCCTGGGATCATGACCTGAGCCGAAGGCAGATGCTTAACCATCTGAGCCACCCAGGCGCCCAAAAGCAATTTTATTTTAAACCAAGGGGAATAAATCTCGATTTTTTATACTTGGATATCTGTAACTGAAATGACTGTGCTCCAAACATGCATTTGCACATAGGAAATAAATAATACACTCTTTTGACATTCCTGATCTTAAAATAGGTAGTCATTATGCTTCAATACATGATATACACTGGAGAGCAGCTGTTAATGTTCTTCTGGTAAGAACTCTGTCAGTCAGGAAACCAGGTAGAACTCTCAAATTGGGTAGTTTGAAGAGAGTTTAATATGGGGATTGTTTACAATGCTGAGCCAATGGTGTTTTGGATTGAAATGTATCCTCTAAGAAAAGATACATTGGAGTCTTAACTCCTAGTACCTCAGAATGTGACCTTATTTGGAGGTAGGGTCTTCATACAGGTGACAAGTTAAAAGAATGTCATTACGCCCTCCTTAATCCAATATGACCACTGTCCTCTTAAAAAGAGGAAACTTGGATACAGAGAAAGACACACACAGGAAATCACCAGTTAAACATGAAGGCAGAGATAGGGGTGATGTGTCTACAAGCAAGGTAATGCCAACAATTCTAGCAAACCATTAGAAGCATGGAACAGACAAACGGTCACAGCATCAGAAGGAACGGATCCTGTGGATACCTTTGTAACAACACTGCCACTGGTCTTAAAGGTTAACTTATCTCAAGCTATGCACTCCTTGCTCGCCGATGTAAGCCCTATAGTTTGTAGCAGAACTAACCTACTTTCCTTGAGATTTTGCAAGCCACTGACCTTGAGGAACAAAGGAACAAATCTGACCACATTTGAAAACAGCCGTCACCAATATTAGCCTGTCTGCTCAGATCATGCTGACAGATGATTAACTGCGGAGCACCAGCTCTTCCTACACAGAGCGCCCTCATCATTTCCTCACCTTCCTCTTTAGAAGCTTCCTGCTTCACCTAGACTGGTGGAGATGGTGTTTGGGACGTTGTTCCACCATGTTCCCCGATTGCCGGCTTCCTGAATAAAGCACTTCTTTCCCACCATCATTTGTCTCTCAAGTATTGATTTTCTAGTGGGAAGCAGCCAAACCCAGGTTCAGAACAGAGTTCTCTGTCCGGTAACATCTTGATCTCAGATTTCTAGCCTTGGAACTATGAGACAACACGTGTTTGTTGATTAAATCATCTTGCATGTGGTACTTTGTTACAGCAGTCCTAACAAACTAATATAAATGGTATAGGAGAAGCCTAAGGCATAGTGCCACCTGTGGATGGTGATCCACACATAAACGCTTACGGGCTTGAAGGGACAGGTGGGATGGGAAACAGTTTCTGGATCTATGAAAAAGAGAGATGATAGGGAGATGCCTGCATTGCATAAGGTGAGACTTTATTTGGAGGGATGCAGCTAGTCAGGGAAGCCCTTCAAACTGGAAATAGAATCTTAAATTTGTTTGGACTTCTCCATTTCAAGATGTCCTTTTGATATCACCCATTCATTGACCTCAACTGGAAAGCCCATTGATGTAATCCACCAAAGTCTCAGGTTCAAGAGGTACAGAGTAGGGCAGAGACAGGTAGTGATGCATCTGAAGAGACAAAGGAAAGATATTCACCACATACTGAATAGCTTTTAAAGTGCATTTCATTTATTCACTTCTTAGTAAATGTCGACTAAAGTATTATTTAAAATGCTTTTTTTAAGATTCATTTATTTATTTGTGGGGGGAGGGACAGAGGGAGAGGGAGAGAGAGTCTTAAGCAAACTCCACATTGAGTGCAGAGCCCCACACAGGCTTGATCTCACGACCCTGAGATCACGACCTGAGCCCAAATCAAGAGTCAGACACTTAACCAACTGTGTCACCCAGTCATGCCTAAGATGCTTTTCAGTAAAAGGTGTTATTTTAAAAAACTTTTTAGATCTAGGTAATACCACTTCATCATTAAAGATTCCCACACAAAAAAATACTGATCAGAAGACATAGTAATAATCATAGATGCTAAAGAGGAGAAAAATGGCTAGTAACATTCACTGTTAAGAATTAAAAAAAAAGAACCTGTCTATAATTTAAGCATTTTTACACAAATACAGTGAGAAAGCATCTATTTTATTTGAAGGTCAAAATTAAGTTAAAGAGTATTATTTTGTTATAATCAAAAGACACGTTTTCTTTACTATATACATTTACTACATATATATGCATTTATAATAAATATTATAAACATATATTTATCTACATGTACGAACACAAATATTTACAACATACATATATATATTTACAATACAATGTTTATATAGCCCTGATATGAAGCTGGGAAATAATTAATTTTAAATATCCAGGGATGGCACGGAGATAAAAGCCTACATATTGGTTTATTAACACAGGCCTTTCGAAGCATAACAAAGCTATATGTGATCAAATACCTACTTATGAAATATTCAACTGTTAATATCTTAGAAAATCTCTGGTATTCAAGGTCTAAACTATTGAATTGGTTTAGAGAATCTGTGGGTTCTGAGTATAGTGCACATTAGGGGTATAATCTTAATTGTCTGCAGCCACAGAATAGTTTCCAAACTTCCATGAGCAGAGGGGACTTCAGCAAGGTGTATAATCTTTCTACACCTCAGTTTCCTCATATAAAATGGACAAATCGATGCTGTTTCTTAATGTTACTATGATACAGTAACATTGCACAGCTTGTGTAAATTGCTTAGCACGTAACCTGCTACATGATAGTAATAGTAACAGTAGTTATAATAGTGGTGGTAGTATAACTATTTTTACCCACTGCATGGAGGAGACATATAAACACTAGCTTATAAACATTGTACTTATACCTTTTCTTTGGATACTATGTCCACTCATTTCATCTAACTGCAGGCCATTTCTTTTATAGCTACGTTGTTCTAAAATAATGGCACTACTTAACATCCTGAATGAGCTGTTTCTTCACATAATTTGTCTTTTTTCTTGTACACAGAATTCCCTCATAATTATTTACGGGATTTTTTTGCTCACGTCTCACTGTAACCTTCTATAGATATTTGCTTTCTAGGTGATACTCTCTTTAAAATCCTCCATCTCCCGCGGCACCTGGGTGGCTCAGTCATTAAGTATCTGCCTTCGGCTCAGGTCATGGTCCCAGGGTCCTGGAACTGAGTCCCATATCGGGCTCCCTGCTCCGCGGGAAGCCTGCTTCTCTCTCTCCCACTCCCCCACCACTCGTGTTCCCTCTCTCGCTGTCTCTCTCCCTCTAAAAGATTTTATTTATTTATTTGACAGAGGGAGAGAGAGAGAGAGCACAAGTAGGCAGGCAGGCAGGCAGAGGGAGAAGCAGGCTCCCCGCTGAGCAGGGAGCCCAATGTGGGGCTCGATCCCAGGACCCTGGGATCATGACCTGAGCCGAAGGCAGACGCTTAACCGACTGAGCCACCCAGGCGCCCCTAAATAAAATCCTTAAAAAAATAAAAATAAAATAAAATCCTCCTTCTCCCTTTACCTTCTGCTCAAATAACTCAAGAAAATATCCACTATCCTTTTGCTTTCTGTCACTTTCTATCCCATTTATAAGTTAAAATTCAAAGCCTTAGAGTACAAAGTTTCATTTATTCAAGATAAATAAGCCCTAGAGATTTACTGTACAGTGTAGAGTCTATAGTTAATAATACTGAATTGCATACTTTCAGTTTGCTAAGAGGGTAGAAGATCTTATATTAAGCATTTTTTATCAATAAGTAAATAGAGAAGGAGGAAACTTTTGGAGGTGATGAATATGTTTATGACATAGATTGTGGTGGCCATTTCACCGGTGTAAACTATCTCTAAGCTCATTGACTTGTATACATTAATATGTAAAGCTTTTGGTATGCCAATTTATGTTCAATAGAGTGGTAAAATAAACTGTGGAATCAGATCCACAAAGAGGGCAGATATTGGATTTACAGTTGTAAAATACAAAATGCAAAATCATTTCATTTAAAGTAATAAAAGAGCAAATTTAAAACATGAAAAAAAAGCCCTAATTGCAATTGATAAATGTAAGTAGGGCTAGTGATAGGTCTATACAAACCCAAACGAAACACATATATTGAGAATTCCAAAAAAATAAAAATAAATAATGCCAATCACTGGATTCCATTAAAAAGTCTTCAACCCTTCACAACCCCCTCTAGGTTTTCATTGACTTCATCAGTACTCTCTAAGAGACATGATTTTCTTCAGGTATCAACTTTCCAGATACAATATTTATCTATTTAAAGGAACATAATGTTCTATTCTGAGAACCACTTTAAAACTTTATTGATAAACCTGGCACATCACTAATATTTACCTGTTAGTATGATTTCCCCATTTTTTAATGCAATATAAAGTATATCAGCATCGTTTACGTTGAGTACTTGATCATAGTAACCTAGGGCTTCTAACCTCATTATATATAATGCAAATTGTGTGGGAAAATAGGAGAGACATCATAACAACATAAAAAATTACTGTTTGTGCTAGGGAATCAGGGCTTGCTGTACAAGATAATATAGACAAAGGAAAGAAAAATCAATTGTGAAAATATTAGAGAATATGAGTTTCTATGTTAATATAGTTTTTAAAATCAACTGTACACATAAAAGTGACCTATATAGCTAGAAATTCTGCAGACAAATATAAACTGTCATCTTAGTATCTGAAGTGGAATAATTTACAGGAAAACATTAAGTCAGAGAATCATAATAATTGAAGCAGCCTTCTTAAAAAAAAAAAAAGATAAATAAAAATGCCCTTAGGCCAAGAACGCAATCACAATGCCTTCCACATATTAGTGGCATCATATTCCCAGTTACTCAGGATCCCAACCTTGTAATCACTGTTAATGCCTCACCCTCCCTCATAATTAGCATTTAGCATCTGTGTCCTATTTATTTTATATCTGCAACATTGCTCCATTCAGTTTGTCATATCAGTTATTTTCTTTCCATTTTCCCTGTCCTAATTCAGATTTTCAGTACATTTCCTGAGATGATGGAAGTAGACACCTAATCAGTTTCTGTGCTTCAGGTCTTTCTTCTCTTCATTCCCACGTATACATTTCTTTCAGATTAATCTTTCTGGAGCATAGCCCTCATCATGTCATTATCACACTAAAAAGCCTGTCATGGTTCCTCATTGCTCCAGTGACCATATAATTTGTCATTCAAACTGGAAGACACTTGAGAGTGAGAGAGGCATGATTAATAATCACCCTCAGGAAACAGGCAACAGGTGGAAACCAGGATTGTCCTGGCTGGATGGAGAAGTATGGTCATTCTACCCACTGCCACAAACCACCCATCATTCCCCACAACCTATTTTTTCTATTTAATATTTCCATATACACATCCTTTTCAGGCTAGCTGAATTATTTTATATCTCTACTACTCACCTCAGTTTTCACATCAGCGAACTGTGGATTGTTAACTCCACGTTTTCGTGAGAATAAAATGAAAGAGTATATAAATACATGAAACACATCAGGCACGCTATATTACTGTCCATCTTATTCAGTAAATGTCATTAAAAAATACAGAATATTCTCAATACAGAATACTGTTAATCAGTGCCATGTAGGAAGTTTTACTCCTGTTGACACTATTAAATGATAATTAACTAGTGTGTTGTTTAAAAGAAGTTGAGGGGTGCCTGGGTGGCTGAGTCAGTTAAGCGTCTACCTTAGGCTCAGGTCATGATGTCAGGGTTGTGGGCTTTCTGCGCAGCAGGGAGTCTGCTTCTCCCTCTCCCTCTCAACTCTCCTCTGTGCTCTCTCTCCCTTTCTCTCTCTCAATCTCTCTTATAAATAAATAAAATCTTTAAAAAAAATAAAATAAAATAGGTTGAATAAGTTTCTGTAGATATTTTTATTATTTAATTTTACCCTTTAACTATGGTAAATTCAAAATTGGATCACTAATACTGTAATTTTTGGATGCATGCACACATAATCCCGCTCTAACTCATTGGGGTTTTTTTGTTGTTATAACATTGGAATATGCACACACACAATACTGCTTTTGACAATGTTGTATGAATAAAGTAAAAATGTAAATTTTCATTTAAATTAAGTTATATCATCATGTTTTCCTTAAGAATTTAGAATTTGTGTTTCTAAAAGACTTATCTCTTAATTAGGTATGGTACCTGATGTCCCCTTCATCAAACAGTTATAGACATGTTAAATTATATCTTGATTAGGAAATTAAAAATAAACGCTTGCATACAGGAATATCTCTGACATATGTCAAAAGGATAATCTACTATTAATCCTATAATCAATTCATTATTTCATAAATAGATTTATCAAAAATAGTCTCTAATGAAATAAATTTGATCTAATTTGAATTATACTTTCAGTGCATTATGAATCTGGCCTATATTCAGACATTTTCTACAGTTAAAGATCAAATTAGTAAGAGTCTGTTTCTTATATTTTAATTTATCAAATTAAAATCGGGTAGTAGTAATGGCATTTTTTCATCTCTTGTTTCCTTAGTCTTTTGATATAATAGAATAAAAATTACTTCTAGTGTCTTATTTGTCTCTTTTTGGATTTTTATGTCACTATGTACATATTAGTGGATCATTAATTCACTGTGATATAATTCTATATTTTTGTAGTAAAGAGATTTTTCTCTATCTTATTTTTATTTATTTCAATTATCATTTATATTTATGGTTAATAAGCTGTATGATCATAGTTTAAATTTAGTAAGATTTATCACTATTCATCTGATGATGGACATTTTCCCTCAAATACTCATAACAAATTAGAAATAAGGTATATTTTCTATGTATTATTTAATCTGTGCCAACCTTTAGAACCCACTCAAACAACCATTTTGCTTGACTAAAGAAAAACATAATCTTTTATAAGTCCTTGTCAAATCTACTGTAATGTATATGTAGAGCATTTTTTTATATTACTGTTTCTGTGATTAACATTTGAAAATATTGGAATGTTCTTAACAGTGTACAGTTGAGCCATCTAAATGCCTTATATAGTTGGTTTTAAATGCTATTTGTTGAGAAACTTCTTGTTGCAAGGCAGCTTTAACCCATTCTTCTCTTCACTATCACATGTTCCAAATCAATGACACCTGAAATATTGATCAGTTCCTTATAATCTTGTAAAAAAAATCCAGAATCTTTTGGGGAACCTGGGTGGCTCAGTCAGTTAAGCCTCCTACTCTTGATCTCAGCTCAGGTCTTGATCTTGGGGTCATGGGTTCAAGCCCTGTAGTGGGCTCCATGCTAGGTGTAAGGCCTACTTAAAAAAAAAAAATCTAAAATCCCTTGGGTCAAACTGTATTCTTGAAACTACCTTCATTAAGTAAGAGTCAAATTTAGCACAAAAACTGGAATTAGTACAATAAAAAACCCATTATCAACTAATTGTATTAGTTGAAATTCTCTACAAGAATTCTCCACTTGCATATTCTTAAGCTAAGTATTCTTGAAGTTTATATTTTCTGAATCAAAATTTATAATTATTATGGTAAGTATATACAGAATAACGCATTCAAAATATAAATCTGAGATCTTATCCTAATACTTTTAACGTTTCAGCTTTGGTAGGTAACTTAGAGATCCTATATAAAAGAAAACGAGTCCCCTACCATACCTTCCGAGTATGGTCATTACCTTTTGCTTAAGCAGCTAAGGACAGTTTCATTTGGGAAAATTTTATTTTTTTGCTAGTAAATCTGGCATCTTAATAACTGTTTTTTTTAAGATTGATTGATTGATTTGAGAGACAGACAGCACAAGCATGGGGAGGGGCAGAGGGAGAGGGAGAGAAATCCCCAAGCAGACTCCCTGCTGAGTACATATTCCCATGCAGCGTTTGATCCTAGGACCCTGAGATCATCACCTGAGCTGAAACCAAGAATCAGACCTCTAATGACTGAGCTACCCAGGTGCTCCTTTTTAAATAATTTTTTAAAAAGTTTATTTTTTTAAATCCTACTTAATTAACATACAGTGTCATATTAGTTTCAGGTGTACAATATAGTGATTCAACACTTCCATACAATGTTTGGTGCTCATCACAAGTACACTCCTTAATCTCTATCACCTATTTAACCCATCCCCCTCTCCCAACCTCCCCTCTGGTAACCATCAGTTTGCTTTCTGTAGTAAGGAGTCTGTTTCTTGGCTTGCCTCTCTCTCTTTTTTTCCCTTTACTTGTTTGTCTTGTTTCTTAAATTCTACATTTGAGTGCATATGGGAAAATTTTAAATCTAATTGTTGAAGTAACTATAAGAAGTGATTAAACCTACTTGGAGATCAAAAGTCACTTGGAATGATTTGCTTGAATTTCAAAAATGGCCAAATTTCCTTAGTAAGGGAGTATGTGCTATATACTCTGGCCTCTGTTGTCTTATTCTGGTTACTTGAAGAGACCAAATCCTCATCCCTACCCCAAACAAGCATTTCATAGGAATTTATAGTAACAGTTGCAAGATGTCCTTACTGATAAGTTCAATGTGTAGAAACCAAGTCTCATTCAGATTGTTCCTCTTTTATTTAGGCCTTTAGTCCAATTGTCTGTGGCCTGTCTTTGCTGCCTTCATTACAGATCTGAGGACACTCTGGATATACCATGATGCTCAACAGCAAAAATGTCTTTGTAAGTAATTTTGGTATTTGTTTCCTTTTTCCACAGAACCTAGAATTTAATAAGAACAATCCAACATTGTGAAGAAAACTGGCAGCTAGCCAGGACCACCTCACCTGGCCTTCTCAAGTAAAGGGCATCAAGAAGGGCCTCTTGGAATTCTATAAAACAATATTTTCTATGTTAGTAACTTTCTAAAGTATAGTGATACTTTCTAGGAAAGTATTTTCTAGAAATCCTGTATATAGAAATAAAAGTAATGTTACCAGTTTCCACTACTTCATGTTCAGAAAGTAAGTGTGGTGGTACTTTATATAGAGAATGGAATAAATAAAACCAATGTTGTATAGGCAATAATCTGCGCAGACACAGGTGGGTCTTGCTACTTTATTAGATATGATTACTTTAATATTATTACTACTTTATGAAAAAAAGTATTTTTACTTTTTATATGAGCATTTCCAATTATAATAATAAGACATTTTTGTTATTAGTAGGTAAAGAGAAAGGTATTCATGAAGGATAATTTTTTGGTGATGAAGATTTCCTAAGTTGGCATGCGATTCGCAACCATTAAACAACAAGTAGTAGCTCAAAAGCTTCCATTTTGAAAAGAATAGAAGTAACATAAAATCTATTGTTGAGGTTATATTCAAAATTAGCATGCACTGGTTTCACTTACTATATTTAGTAAGTCACATTTAACTTTTCGTTTATTCCATTCTCAATTAAACATTAAACAGTATCCATTATATATATATATATATAATAGATTACTATAGATAGATAGAGTACTGAATCATAGTTCAGGATATTGAGAATTTTATGATACATGTTGATTACCTGAAAAGAAAATAAGGCCTTTAAGTGGGCTAATACAAGTTGAGGGCAATTAGGGATTTTTTTGCTGTCTGAATATCCAGTCTATTACTGAACTCATTATTACACCTTGCCTTTTTTGCTGAAATGTTAAAAAATGATATTTCAATTCATTCCTATGTCTACTACATGTTCATTCATTCATTTTGGAAATCTCTTTGATGATTTATTGAAATGTTTACAAATCTTTATGATCTATCCATCAAGGTGATTAAACTTTTGAATTGTGAACAAAAATTACTTTTATCTACATTTTGCTGATGCTAGGATATTCCTATTTGACTTAATGTTCACTTAGAGAGGAATTGTGTCAATGTAGATATGCATTTGTGTGTGCATGGAATCACACCCATGAGGTTGATGCTTTGGAGTTGTACTGAGTAGGAAGGTCATATATTGTATTCAAATATTACCTTTATGTTAATTCATACTTTCCTGAAGACTGGTGTGATCATTTTAATATCTAATATTCAGAAGCCAACTCTTGACATTTTCTGTGTGATGAGAACAAATACACACAGAAGAATTGATAAATCATTTATTAAACAAACATTGAACAAAAGTATTCCCTTTTCTAAGCATTATGCTAAGCTAAGAAGATAACATTTTCTTTCAGTCAGATAAAAAAAGAACAATAATAATGCAATATTTTAATGAAATAATAGGAGTGTGCATTTAAACCTAAAACTAACTGACATTTATTTTGTGTTTTTTTTTTTTTTTCCTGTGGGTGCTGATCTATCCGTTTGTACAGACAAGGAAGCTGAGGTCAGAGAATATGTTTAATTTGCCCAAGTACACACAATGTGGAGCTGAGATTTGGGTTCATACTCCATACACTAGACTATTTTAACAAATGACACAGAGAAACAGAGGTTAATACTACACATTATTATGACCGATAGGGTATAAGTCCATAGATAAAGAATCTCAATTGTGTATGGAGGTAAATTTAATTTAAATGAATTTAAACACACACACAAAAATTAACTACATAATGTCTTTTTGACCTATAAAGTTAGTGGGGAAATGTATTTTTTATTTTTTTTTTCAAATCTGAGCATGTCTATCTATTTATTGAAGGTCTATCATGCGATGGTTAAATTTAACATGGGTAGTTCCAAAAAGACTAACTCAATTGAAGTGAAGACAATCTTAACAGCTCTGGCCAAGATGTTGTATGTATAAGCATTTGCAATTGTACTGTGACCGCTGTTTGGTTTGACTGTGATTATAAAATTGTAACATACAACCTGATTTTTATCTACTTTTTCACAATGTACAAATTTGAAAATTTTCTTGTCTTATAGTATTAGCTAAGATCTACCCCCCAATAGTACTAAAAGTACTAGTAAGAACTGCTATTAGTATCTTATTCTTGAATTCAATGGGAATGTGTTCCAGATTATTATATGTAATATCATATTTCTTGTTATTTAGTGTAATTAGACTTCATTGTGTGCAATTAGTTTCCTGAATTGATATCTTATTTTAGTTTTTATTTTTATCAAAGTGTCTAGGTATGATCTGTATTTACTTTGAAGTGTTAAATCATTCAGTAAGGTTTGTTAAAAATATGTCCACTGCTCCCCTTCCATTGGTAATTTCCCAAAAGCGTTTCATATCTATTCTTTCATCTGATGCTTTGGAACTAATTTCTACACTCTAAATTGTTATTGAATGAACTCTACACACACACACACACACACACACACACACACACACAATTTCCAACTCCTTAATGTATTTTAAGTACAATATTTATTAGATCAAATTCAAACTTCACTGATTAAAATAAATTTAGGTACATCAAGATTTCAAAGAAGCCCCTTAGATCTGGGGTTCAGGCAGCTAAGAAAGGAGCACCAACTACTTGAGGTTGGTACTTTTGAAAGGTTATGGGAGCCTTGTTCTTAAGCCAAATAAAGCTGGAAGCTGGGGTGAGCTGGTGGCTCTGGAGTGATGCAGAAAAGAACAGAAAAAGATGAAAAGAAAGGAAGTTCCTTCTGCATTTCTCCTGCCTCGTAATCTCCTTTGTGCCTTGATTTACATAAAAACAGCTGGAACCACCCTGTCTCACCCATAGCTTCAGCCACCTCATCCCATAGGAACAGTAAATAGTTGTGTTCACATCACTTCCCCTAAGTGCCAGGTATCTGAGTTTTCAAGAAAAACTATCCAAAGAGGTAGCAACTAAATCCTGACTGCCTGGACCCAGTAGTCCACAGATAAATTGCTGAAAAGGCTAAAACTAGAAGATAGATCAACATAGCTAAATCCTTGCAAATGCAAATCCCGAGTGTCCCGCTACAGTTCCTAACTGCGGCACGCCCTTCTGTGGGATGATAGAAGCGTGGAGGAGCTTCCCATTCTCTTTCTGACCTTCAGCTTGTTTATTTTTCCAGCAAATATTATCTGTGGTCATATACCATGCTGAATTTAAACCAAGCCAGTTTAAACCAAAGGCATGAAATGTCTTTCACATGCCTGATCCTACTACATTTTAAAATCAAATAACTATTTTTACTAAACATTGTTTCTGTATATTGTTTTACAACTCACGCATAAAAGGCTTTTTAATACTAAAGATGTGTTAGCTTACGAAGAGTTATCAATTATTACATGAATGCTTTTTATGACTAAGTAGATTTTTGAGAGGAGAAAACAAAAAAATTAATTAGGAATACATACCAGCTGTTTGACACAGAGAAACCTATATGGCCAATGCCTTAAATTGAATTTTTGAGTATGAACAATATGATTTATTTAATACTGTATACCCTATTGAAAGATCAATTAAGATTTTAGTGTCAATGCACTCTCACTTATGGAACTAGACTATGAGAAAACTGCCATTAATGTTATCAATATTTTCCAGTTAATTAATCCATAATAGGCAGTTAGAATCTTAGCCTTACCTCATTTAAAAACACAGATCGTTTTAATTTTTATGATTTGAATAATACTATTTTTAGTAACATTTGACTGACACTGAGTAATCTTATTACATCAAAAGTGAAGTAATCAAAGAACATATACTAATTATATTTAACTTTTGAAATCACTATTCTGCTCTCTAAAGGTACACAAGAGCGCATGTAACATAGTAATCTCATCAAGATTCTATAAATATCCTGTTTATTAATCCCTATTGGAAACTGTTTATGAAAAATTACATTTTTACTGTATCTCATATTCCTTTCTGTTGTAGAAATTACAGCCAACAATTGGCTTTAAGTGACTCTGAGAAGAATGAATTTTAGTTACTATGATGTAGTTAAATAATGCAAATCTTCTAACAACATGGTCCAATTTTTAGTTACCATTGACCATTACATGTGAGAAACTGTGAAGTACAAAATTCACTGCTACATCTTTAGTCCACAAGTTAGTAAGTAAATACTAGATACGAAAATGATCTTCGACAACTTCTGTCACTGTTCTTTTGAAGTCTAAAAGGAACTGGTCTCTGTGCATGTTATTCAGTTCACACACTGTCAGGGCATGTAGCTGTGTTGTCTCCTTCCCTCCCAGTGATAAACACATGTGACATTTCCCGTCATGGATGATAAAAAGGGAAACTGGCCCACAAATATGAAAATGTAGCAAAAAAATGAAAAGTGATAAATCGACCAGAAATAAAATTCACATCAAACACAAATGGAATTATAGAGGAGAGAGTGGGGGGTGGGAATGTTGACAATGGCACTCTTCAGCAGACTACAGATAATGCTGCCAGATTGACTAAACAAACTTAGTCAAGTGAACATAAGGACATAAATGAGGAACATGGTTGTGTTGAAAAGGATGAAGATGTCCCAAAGGGAGTGACACTGGCAAACTTCATATTAAAGACATTCTAGAAGGTATTGCATGGCTTTGAAAGCATGTAAGATAAAATGTTTGGAAGCTGATACAAATATAGAAAGGCATATGAAAGATAATTCCTTCATAATGTGTTATATAATGAAAAGAAGGCAAAGACTGTTGATGCTACCCTTAATAAGTTTTTTTGAAAAATAAATATAATACTTTAGTTCTCAATGTTTCTAATATTTTAAATTAAGATGAACTAAATAAATAATACTTTACTATTTTTTTAATTTTTCATTCTTATTTTATCCCTAGTATCTCGGTGGCCTATGCCTGACCTCTAGTTATCTAGCTACACAAAACACATTGGGTAGTGGGGCGCCTGGCTGGCTCAGTTGTTGGAGATGTGACTCTTGACCTAGGGTTTGTAGTTCAAGTCCCATTTTGGGTGTAGCAATCACTTAAAAATAAAATAGACAGTGGGGAGTGTATGTGCTATGGTGAGTGCTGTGAATTGTGCAAGACTGTTGAATCACAGATCTGTAGCTCTGAAACAAATAATGCAACATATGTTAAGAAAAAAAAAGAAGAAGAAGATAGCAGGAGGGGAAGAATGAAGGGGAGTAAATCGGAGGGGGAGAGGAACCATGAGAGACGATGGACTCTGAAAAACAAACTGGGGGTTCTGGAGGGGAGGGGGATGGGGAGATGGGTTAGCCTGGTGATGGGTATTAAAGAGGGCACGTTCTGCGTGGAGCACTGGGTGTTATGCACAAACAATGAATCATGGAACACTACATCAAAAACTAATGATGTAATGTATGGTGATTAACATAACAATAAAATTTTAAAGAATAAATAAAATCTTAAAAAAATAAAATAAAATCTTAAAAAAATGTTGGGTAGTGACATAAGTTTTTAAAATATGGGAAAAGAATGAATCTGAACTGGTTGACTTAACAGATAAAGAACCAGTAATTGAAAGCTAAAAAGGAATGTATTAGGTAAAGTGCCATCCAACCTTAGAAAGAATAATAAGTTCATGGATTGCATATGAATTCACTGTGGAATGTGTGAGTGTGACAGGCCCTGGACAAGACAAAAAGTTAGTTTGGGAACTGATTATGAGTGGTGACAGTGAGGGTGCTATATATTACTTCACTAACAAAGAGCAACCATTTGATTTTTTTTAATAAAGGGTTATTCTAAAATTTGTTATTCAGAAGACAATAAGATTTTCTCTATTTTTCCATCTTAAATTTGAAATTAAATTAAAGAGAAGTTAAATTATGCTTGATGTTTCAATTGCATTAGAATACAATCGGAACAAGCATGAAATATAGACTTGTTTTCCAAGTAATATATAAATGTATAGTAACTTGATATGTGAATTGGTAGAACAGCTGAAGGGGCAACATCATGTAGTGAAAGGAATATAGTTTTATGCTGGTTGAAGATTTTTTTTTAAAGATTTTTTTTAATTTATTTATTTGAGAGGGAGAGAATGAGAGATAGAGAGCACGAGAGGGAAGAGGGTCAGAGAAGCAGACTCCCTGCTGAGCAGGGAGCCCAATGAGGGACTGGATCCCTGGACTCCAGGATCATAACCTGAGCTGAAGGCAGTCGCTTAACCAATTGAGCCACCCAGGCGCCCCTGCAGATTTTTTTTTTAATTCTAGGTTTGACACTTTCTATGTGTATTGTCCTAGGATAGTTATATAAGTTCTGTAAACCAGATTTTGTGGATGGTATTTTTTGTTGATGGCATTACATTCCATGCTGGCAAGTGATATATAATATTTACTGAATAAATACTTGATAGATTTAGGAAAATCGATCTTTATTTTATCTTTGATTTATAAATAGGACTTTGTTCATCTCACAGATAAAGAATGGAAATTTATTTTCAAGCCATATTCCAAACAATGCTAACCAGAGGATTTGGGCAGTTAAATTTGTTAGTGCCATTCATTGGTATATATGTATTTTAAAGGTGGAATTGCTTATACTTCCTCTGTTGGAACGAGTGATTTTCCTATTTCTTGCAAATTACGTATGCATCCTGGAAATGCTGCAGAGACTGAGTTAAATGGCATTGTATCTGCATTTTAACAACATAATCATTAAAATCATTAAAATTAGGCCAGCCACATCCCTAAATGGAGGTTAAACATCCTCTAATATGCTTTAGTATAGTTTCTTTGTTTTTTTTTTTAGTTTTTCTAGTTTCATTCATATAGACAAATAAAAGAAAGTGCTGCAAAATCCTATTAATAAACTCAAATATTAATGTATTTTTTAAAATGGCTTCCACATTCTTTCATCCATAGCATCTCCACTGTGACAACACTGACATATTCCCTTCATTAGCTCACACTGGAATCATTATAGTAGACCACAAAAAGAGGACTCCCTTGAGTATTGTCATTCTCCAACTGAACTGCACACAATAGCTACACTAGAATTTCATAAGTGTAATTTTCCACACACCATGTGAAATTTTGGGTGGCTTTGCCTGTAATCTTTATTTTTCTGATGTCCATAAACTGTATCACCATTCTTCCTGTGTAGTTTCTTAGGCTCTTTTACTTCACAGTTCTCTTTGTCAAACCCACTGTGTTACTCATTTCAAGAATTTATTTTCAGATATATTAGAGTTTTAATAGAGTTCTATTTGATTACCTTTCAAAACTGTCATCCTTTTGATACCTCTTTCTTCTTTCATGTACTTTCAAGACTATCTCTCATGCTTCTGAACACATCAAATATTTTTAAGAGACTTTATTTTTATAAAGTAATTTTAGGTTCATAGCAAAATTGAGAGGAAATTAAAGAGATTTCCCGTATGCCCTTTGCCCCTACACTTCCATAGCCTCTCCCAATATCAAAATCCCCAGCTAGCATGGCAATTTGTAACAAATGGTGACCCTAAAATGACATATCATTAGCACCAGGAGACTATGGTTTACATTACGTGGATGTTGTACATTCTATAGGTATGAACAGATTTACAATGACATATCTCCACCTTTGTATTATCATAGAGAGTAGTTTCATTGCCCTAAGAATGATCTGTGCTCTATCTGTTCATCCCTCACCCCAAATCCCTGGCAACCATTGATCTTTTAACTGTCTCCACAGTTAAAAGTTAACCCACAGTTAACTTTTCAAAAATGTCATACAGCTGGAATCATAAAGTATGTAGCCTTTTCAAATTGGCTTCCTTCACTTAGTAATATGCATTTAAAGTTTCTCTGTGTCTTTTGATAGCTCATTTCCTTTTTGCATAGATAATATTCCATCGTCTGAATATATCAAGT
The DNA here is from genome assembly GCF_003265705.2 of Callorhinus ursinus. Lineage (NCBI taxonomy): Eukaryota > Metazoa > Chordata > Mammalia > Carnivora > Otariidae > Callorhinus > Callorhinus ursinus. The sequence continues at coordinate 137,030,679 of NW_027397066.1, forward strand.
GTGTGTGTGTTTTATATTTTATATTTTTATATATTTTATATATTTATAAAATATATTTTGTATTTAAAATATACCCTATGTATCTGCTGGTTCTCATTCCAAGTGCTTTGTTTCCAAGGTTATTTGCAACTTTTGTATTGTTTTACTTTTTTTTTTGGTGTTGTCTTTGTATATCTATCTCTGCCAATTCTTTCAGGCCTATATTTTAAAAGTGTCTAGTTGAGTCATGAGCTTTGGATATTATCACCTTGAGGCCACTTTAAATTTCTTCTTCTTTGATATTTCTCACTGTGAGGACTGCCATTAGGTAAGATGATTTTTTTTTCACTTTTTTTTGTGTGTGTTTGAGTCTTCATTCTGTTTATTTGCTTTTGTTTTCCACCTACTCACAAACAAAGCAGAGGCAGGAAAATGTCACCACTCTCTCCTTATGCACTGTGCAAAGTTATCTAGTACTCCCATTTAAGTTATAAGCCTTTATGATACAGGCGTATCTCAGAGATATTGAGGGTTTCAGACTACCACAATACACCAAATATTGCAACATAGTGAGTCAAATTAATTTTTTGGTTTCCCAGTGCATATAAAATTTATGTTTACACTAGATAAGAGTCTATTAAGTATGTAGTAGCACTGTATCTCAAAAACGTGCCAATGTACATACCTTAAAAGATATCTCATTGTTTAAAAATGCTAACTATCATCTGAGCTTTCAGTGAATCATAACCTTTTTGCTGGTGGAAGATCTTGCCTCAAAGCAGATGGCTGCTGACTGCTGACTAATCAGGGTGGGGGTTGCTAGAAAGTCAGGATAGCTGTGGCAATTTCTTAAAATATGACAATAATAAAGTTTGCCACATCGGTTGACTCTTTCTTTCATACACAATTTCTCTGTAGTGTGCAATGGTGTTTGATAGCACTTTACCCACAGTAGAACTTCTTTCAAAATTAGAGTCAATCCTCTCAAACCTTACTGCTGTTTTATCAACTAAGTTGGTGCATTATTCTAAATCCTTTGTTGTCATTTCAACAGTCCTCACAAGATCTTCACCAGGGGTAGATTCCATCTCAAAAAAACAAACAAAAACAAACCAACACAAAAAACACTTTCTTTGCTCAGCCGTAAGAAACAACATCTCATCTGTCCAAGTTTGATCATGAGATCGCAATAATTCGGTCACATGTCCCATCTCCACGCCTAATTCTAGTTCTCTTGCCATTCCCACCACATCTGCAGTTACTTCCTCCACTGAAGTCTTGCACCCCCCAAAGTCATCCGTGGGGGTTAAGATCAACTTCTTCAAAACTCCTCTTAAAATGATATTCTGACGTCTTCCTATGAATCACAAATGTTCTTAATGGCATCTGGAATGGTGAATCCCTTCCAGAAAGTTTTCAATTTACTTTGCCCAGGTCCATCAGAGGAATCACTATCTATGGCAGCTATAGTCTTGTGAAATGTAGGTCTTAAATAATAAGATTTAAAAGTCCAAATTACTCCTAAATCTATAGGCTACACAATGCATGTCATGGTAGCAGGCATGAAAACAACATTAATCTCATTGTCTGTCTACATCAGAGCTCTTGGGTGATTAGGTGCATTGTCAATAAGCAGTCATATTTTGAAAGGAATCTTTTTTTCTGAGCAGTAGGTCTCAACAGTGGGATTAAACTATTCACTAAATCATGTTGTAAACAGATGTGCTGTCCCCCAGGCCTTGTAGTTCCATTGGTAGAGTACAGGCAGAGTAAATTTAGCGTGTCTGAAGGCCCTAGGATTTTCATAATATTAGATGAGCTGGCTCCAACTTAAAATAACCAGCTGCTGGGTGCCTGGGTGGCTCAGTTGGTTGAACACCTTGATTTCAGCTCAGGTCCTGATCTCATGGGTCTTGAACTCAAGCCCCACCTGGAGCCCTGGGTTGAGTCCCACATGGGGCTCCAGGCATGGCACAGAGCCTCTTGTCCCTCTCCCTCTGTCTTTTTCCCATATGCGCTCTCTCTCTCTCTCTCAGTCTCTCAAATACATTAAATAAATAAACAAACAAACAAATAAATAAATATTTAAAGTAACCAGCTGCCTTGTCCCTAACAAGAGAATCAGCCAGTCCTTTGAAGCTTTAGTGACTTCTCTCTAGCTATGGAGTCCTAAATTTCATCTTCTTCCAATATAAGACTGTTCTATGTACCTTCAAAGTCTGTTGTTCAGTGTGTCCACCTTCATCAGTTCTCTGAGCTAGATCTTCTGAATAACTTGCTACGGCTTCCACATCAGCACTTGCTGCTTCACCTTCCACCTTTCTGTTATGGAGATGACTTCTCTCCTTAAATCTTCTGAACCAACTTCCGCTAGCTTCAGTTTTTTTCTTCAGCAGCTTCCTCACCTCTCTCAGCCTTCATAAAATTGAAGAAAGTTAGGGCCTTGCTGTGGAGGAGGCTTTAACTGAAGGGAATGCTGTGGATGATTTGATCTTCCATCCAGACCACTCAGAACTTTCTCCATATCAGCAATATGGCTGTTTTGATTTTTATCATCCATAAGTTTACTAAAGTAGCACTTTTAATTTTCTTTAAGAACTTTTCTTTTGGGGGTGCCTGGGTGGCTCGTCATTAAGCATCTGCCTTCGGCTCAGGGATTGAGCCCTGCATCAGGGCTCCCTGCTCCGCGGGAAGCCTGCTTCTCCCTCTCCCACTCCCCCTGCTTGTGTTCCTTCTCTCACTGTGTCTCTCTCTGTCAAATAAATAAATAAAATCTTAAAAAAAAAATTTTCCTTTGCATTCACAACTTGACTACCTGGCACAAGAAGTCCAAGAGACTTGGTGCAACAGGCCTAGCTTTCAGCTCATCTTTGTTTTTGACATTCCTTCCTCACTAAGCTTAATTGTGTCTAGCTTTTGATTTAAAGTAAGAGATGTGTGACTCTTCCGTTCACCTGAATACTTAGAGGTCATTATAGAGGTATTAACTGCCCTAATTTTAATATTGTTTTATCTCTGGGAATAGGGTGGCCCCAGGAGAAGGAGAGATGGAGAATAGCCAAATGGTGAAGCAGTCAGAACACACACACTGATCCATTAAATTTGCCTTCTTGTATGGGCACAGTAGCAGGAACATCAAGAATCACTCTTCACAGATCACCATAACAAATGGAATAATGAAATGTTTGAAATATTGTGAGAATTACCAAATGTCACACAGACATGAAATGAGCAAATGCTGTTGGAAAAATGGTGCTGCTAATAGACTTGCTCTACACAGGGTTGCCACAAATCTTCATTGTAAAAAACACAGAATCTGTAAAGCATAATAAAATGAAGCACAATAAAATGAGGTATGCCTGTATAATAATGTCTGATTCTTTCCCTGCTTTGGCTGTTTACCCAGGATATCTCTTATCTCTTAAGTAAAAATTCAATAAACGCATGGCTCTCAGCCCCTTAGAGAAAGCAAAGAAGACCAAGTAAATGTCTGTTTTTTTGCCTAGATTTATGCCTCTTCTTTTTCTCCTCTTTTTGATATTATTTTTTAAGTTTATATTTTGGATTAACTTTAGACTTACAGAAGAGCAGCAAAAATAGTAGAGTTTTCATAAATTCTTCACCAAGCCTCCTCTAGTTGTTTAACATCTTAAATAACTGTAAGTATAATTATCCAAAACAGGAAATTTACATTCATATAATGCTACTATTTAACCTCAAAATATCAATTGGCTTCAACAGTTTTTCCACTAATATCCTTTTTATGTTCTAGGATCCTAGCAGGATATCATGTCCCTTTCTTGCTGTTTATAACTTTTCCTCTGTCCTTCCTTGTTTTTCACATTTTCACGTTTTTTAAAGATTTATTTATTTGTTTTAGAGAGAGTACACACAAGCAGGGGGAAGGGCAGAGGGAGAGGGAGACAATCTCAAGCAGACTCCCCAGTGAGTGCAGAGGTCCATGCAGGGCTCTATCTTACCACTCTGAGATCATAATCAGAGCCCAAATCAAGAGTTGGCCACTTAACCTGAGCCACCCAGGTGCCCCACATTTTCACAGTTTTGAAGACTATTCTCAGCTTTTTTTTTTAAAGATTTACTTATTTATTTGTGAGAGAGAGACAGAGAAAGAGAGAGAGCATGAATGGGGGGAGGGACAGAGGGAGAAAATCTTCAAGCCGACTCCCTGCTGAGCATGGCAAAGTAGGGTTTGATCCCAGGACCCATGAGATCATGACCTGAGCCAAAACCAAGAGTCGCATACTCAACCAACTGAGCCACCCAGGCTCCCCTGTTCACTTATTTTAATGATTAGCCTTTGATCTATGTTTGTCTAATTTTTTTATGATTGGATGAAGTTTACACAATTTTTAAAAGAATAACACAAAATGAGGTTGTACCTTTTCTCTGCATCAAATTTTGAGATATAGGATGTCATATATCTTATTAATGATGATGTTAACCTTCATCACTCTGTTAAGGTGGTTTTTGGTGTAGTTCTCTATTCTAAAGTTACTAGCTTTCCCTGCTTATTTAACATATATTTTGAGGGAGATTCTTTGCTTGTTTTTCTTCAAATTTATGCTGTCTAATATTAGTATTCATAACTGGATCTTGTGTGCATATGATTACTAAGGTTTTTGCCTAATGGCGTTTTTTTAATTTATCTTTTCTTTTACATTTGTTAACTAGAATTCTATAAGTGGAAGCTGTCTTTCTTTCCATGTATTTATTTAATTGATTATTCATTTATATTAGTATGGGCTGATAAACTTTTACTTGACTCTATGGGTTATAATTTAAAGACATCAACATTTATTTGGTTATTTTGGATAACTAAGTGTTATCCTGTGTTCTTTTACCAAGTTCCCTCTCTTTTCCATTTTTCCCTTATTCCCTCCTTCCCTCTTCTTCTAGTTCCTTCCCCATTTCCCCCTTTCCCTCCATTCCTTCCTTCCTTCCTTCCTTCCTCCCTTCCTTCCTTCCTCCCTTCCTTCCTCTCTAAAACTTAATTTCACAGGGATCCCACAAGATGTTCTATGTTCATCTTCTATTTCTTCTTGTATTTTTTTTTCTGTTCCAGCCTTGTAATCAAACACTTCTGCAAGATGTCCAGGTTTCTTTCTTTTTTTAATAATAGTATTTAGAAATCAAGCAAGGGCCTTAAACAAGAATTTTACTATGAGAAGTCATTACTTCCAGGTCATCTCAGTGTTCAAGCTAGGAAATGCAAACACACACACACATGCACACACACACACACACACACACAGGCACAATATACACACTCCTGTATTTCTGTACTTGTGTATCTATTCCATACTCATATTTATATCATACCTACATCCATTATGTCCATATGCATATCTATCTACTTATCTATCTATAATCTGTCCATCATCTATCTAAAAACATGTATTTATACTGAGAATTGTACTAGTATTTATACTAATCCAATACACAGAATTAATATAGGCCTTTCCCATTTTCCTTATTTGTAAATTTCCCAATATTGTCAAGCCCAATTCTTAGTATCTACAATGAATTTACTTATTACTTCAATTCTAGTGTACACATATAATTGTTTCCAAATTGTGAGAAATATATTTACTGATGAGACTGCAGTGTTTATGATTATTTTTGTCTTAGTCTTACAACATCCATACAAGATGTTTCCCAAAGTTACTTAGGTTAGTTCTTTCCTTTCCCAACTCCTTCAATGTGGATATTTTACTTGCTTATTATAAAGTTACTTCCATTTCTTTGGGATTATATTCCGTTTTGAATTTCCTTCACATCCCATTTATTTTGAATCATTTAATTTTTAGAGTATGTGAAATGCATATAAAATATTCCTATGGTTCTAAGAGACAGAATTAAACAAAAAGGTATATTCAGGAAAGTGTCACTTCCTTCTCATCCTTGCTGTAATGTTCCCATTCTACCTTCTTTCCATCCTTTTCCCACCAAACTCCATGTAAGTAAAAATTCTCTTTAGTCTCTGGTTAATATTTATCATGTATTTTTTTTCATTTATCACAAATAAGCAGGCACAAGTATTTTTTTACATCCAATTAAATTTTGTTATAGAGAGAATAACACATTATAAATACTCATTTGTGGCTTGATTTTTTACTTAGCAGCATATCCTGGAAATTACTTAATATTAGTTCACAGAAATTGTCCCCATTCTTCTTCATAGATGCATAGTATTTCATTGTATGAATGTAGCATAGGTAACTCAACCATTTTCCTTTAAACAGCAGTTAGATTGTTTTCAATATTTTGTGATTCCAAACAATGCAAAGACAAACTCTGCATCTGAATTTTTTGTAATCATAGAAGTGCCTCTTTAGGGGGTGCCTAGGTGGCTCAGTCTGTTAAGCATCCCACTCTGGATTTGGGCTCAGGTCATGATCTCAGGGTCATGGGATTGAGCCCTGAGTTGGGCTCTGCAATCAGCACAGAATCTGCTTGTCCCTCTCCCTCTGCTCCTCCCCTTGGCATGTGCTCTCTCTCTCTCAAATAAATAAAGTCTTTAAAAAAATAAAGAAGTACACCTTTAACATATATCACTAGAAGTGACGTAAGTTGAAAGTTACATGAATGTAATTTCATCCAAATTTTAAAAAGTAGTCTGTAAAAGGTTTTTTGTATATCAAGTGTGCCATATTGAGACAAATTAAAGAGCTACTATAATTCTTTTAAAAGCAGTGCTATTTCTATTTGAAAAAGTTTGCTAAATATTTTCAGGAAAAGCTTCTTAAGAATGATAATGATTCCAATTTCTAGATATAAAAATTGGTATTTCAATCTCATCAGCCAAACAGTGATGTGGCTATATTTGGAGATGCATCAGAACTCCTAAAACCGGTTTGGTGTTTTAACTGTGTAACATGCATTTTCTGTTTACCAAGAAAAAAAAATGTGACAATGAATGCTTCTGGTTATTTTAAATCTAAGTGTTATTCTTCTACGCTTATGCCTTATTAAGACTAGAACATGCTAAAAATGTGATGACCTCAAAGTTTTGCAAGTTATTTTTTATGAGCTTGACTCTTAGTAGAAGAGTGAAACTATTCATTTTTCATCTATTCATCTTTCTCATTGAAAATATTTTCACCAAGTTGACAAGGAGGAAAAATGTAAGGGAAGAGAGATTTTTAATTTTCTCACTATTCATCTAATTTAGTACTTCTCCTCAATTCCGATTAGAAAGCTATATTCTCAGTCAAAAAGAATGACACACAAACTCTGAGGTGTAGAATTAATACAGATTAGTAGGAATTAAAGTCTACGGTTGTAAAGAGGTTTTAAGAGAAAACCAATTCTTCTAAATTAGTTCAAGCCTAGTTTCACAAAATTACATCACACTATCCTTAAAAAGAAGGTGCAAGTGATATCTATGACTAAATCTGTGCTCATTACTTTTTAGACAAAAGGTAAAAAAAAATTTATGAGAGGAAAAGATACATTCAATTTTTAAAAATACATGAGGAGAATTGGTATTGAGGTAAATATAAGGGTTTCAAAATAGAGTAAAATGGGGCACCTGGGTGGCTCAGTTGGTTAAGCGACTGCCTTCGGCTCAGGTCATGATCCTGGAGTCCCAGGATGGAGTCCCGCATCGGGGGTCCCTGCCCAGCAGGGAGTCTGCTTCTCCCTCTGACCCTCCTGCCTCTCATGTGCTCTCTCTCTCTCTCTCTCATTCTCTCTCTCTTTCAAATAAATAAATAAATCTTTAAAAAATATAGAGTAAAAAGTTTAGACTACTTCTGTAGAAATCAAGAACATTACTTCATTGAAAAAGTAAAAGGGCTGTTGAGTGATGAATAAGGTCTAGAAAATGTTAGGAATGGGTATTTTAATTGGGTAATAACATAATTAAAAGCATTTGTTAGGTAGTTTGTTTGCTTTTACAATAGTCCAATTGAGAAAAATAGATATGTGTTTTATATAACTTAAGGTTTATGTCACAATAGTGAAAGATTTAGATGTTTAGATAAATAGGTGAACATATAATTTAAAAACAGACATTTTAGATGCTGTTTAAAAGATTATTTTTTAAAGAAAAAGAAGAAGATAGCAGGAGAGGAAGAATTAAGGGGAGTAAGTCAGAGGGGGAGATGAACCAGGAGAGATGATGGACTCTGAAAAACAAACTGAGGGTTCTAGAGGGGAGGAGGGTAGGGGGATGGGTTAGCCTGGTGATGGGTATTAAAGAGGGCACATTCTGCATGGAGCACTGGGTGTTATGAACAAACAATGAATCATGGAACACTACACCAAAACAAATGATGTAATATATGGTGATTAACATAACAATAACAATTTAAAAAAAGATTAATTTTACATTTTTTCATTCCCTGTTTATTCATTTATTTTTAAAAATTGACATATAATTGACATATAACATTGTTTTAGTTTCAGGTGTACAACATAGAGGATAGATATATGTATATACTGTGAAATAATCACCACATTAAGTCTAGGATTACTTTTTTAAGATGAATGTAAAAAGGTCTTTTAAAAAGCATTACCTGATGAAAACAGTATGGTACTGACACAAAAAATAGACATAGACAGTGGAACAGAATAGAGAGTCCAGAAATAGTTCCATGCTTTTATGGTCAATTAATCTACAACAAGAGTCAAGAATATACAAAGGAAAAAGGACAGTCTCTTCCACAAATGCTGGGAACACTGGACAGCTACATGCAAAAGGATGAAAGTGGACCACTTTTTTTACACCATACACAAAAATAAACTCAAAATGGATGAAAGACCTAATGTGAGACCTAAAACCATAAAATTCCTAGAAAAAAACACAGGCAGTGATCTCTTTGACATCAGCCATAGAAACATATTTCTAAATATGTCTCCTTTGGCAAGGGAAACAAAAGCAAAATAAACTACTGGGACTACATCAAAATAAAAAGCTTTTGCACAGCATAAGAAAAATTCAGTAAAACAAAAGGACAATCTACTAAATGAGAGAAGGTATCAGATAAAGGGCTAATATCCAAAATATATAAAAACTTATACAACTCAAGACCAAAACAGCAAATAAACCGATTAAAACAGAGCAGAGAGCATGAATAGATATTTTTCCACAAAGATATACAGATGGCCAACAGACACATGAAAAGATGCTCAACATCACTCATCATCAGGGAAACGCATATCAAAATAAAAGTGAGATATCACCTCATACCTGTTTGAATGGCTAAAATAAAAAGCACAAGAAACAACAGGTTTTGGTGAGAATATGAAGAAAAAGGGACCCTTATACTTTGTTGGAAAGGATGCAAACTGGTGCAGCCACTGTGGAAAACAGTATGGAGCTTCCTCAAAAAGTGAAAAATAGAACTACCCTGTAATCTGGTAATTGCATTACTGGGTATTTACCCAAAGAATTAAAAAAAAAAAAACCCAATCTAATTCAAAGGGATATATGCACCCCTATGTTTATAATAGTGTTATTTATAATAACCAAATTATGGAAGCAGACCAAATGTCCATCCGTAGATGATTGGATAAAAAAGAAGTGGTGTATATATAATGGAATATTAGTCAGCCATAAAAAAGAATGGAATCTTGTCATTTGCAATGACTTGGATGGATCTAAAGGGTATAATGTTAAGTGAAATAAGTCAGAGAAAGACAAATACCATATGATTTCACTTATATGTGGAATTTGAAAAACAAATGAACAAAGAAAAAAAGAGACAAACAAAAAACCAGATTCTTAAATACAGAGAACAAGCTGGTGGTTACCAGAGGGGAGGTGGGTGGGAGGGTAAAACAGGTATAGGGAATTAAAAGTATACTTATCATGATGAGCTCTGAGTAATGTATAGAATTGTTGAATCATTACATTGTACACCCAATACTAATATAGTGTTGCATATTAACTATATTTGAACAAAACAAACAAATGAATAAACAAACAAAAAGCATTACCTGATCCTTCAAAGAAATATAGCAATACCCTGGTGCCAATGATTGCTTATTCTTCTGATCCATTATAAAGTATTAACTTATTTTAGCTTTGACATTTTGAAAGGGGAAATATACAATTTAATAATAATAATTAGATAATTAAATACCCCACTTTCAAAAATAGGTAGGCAAATTAGACAGAAAATCATCAAAGAAGACTTGAGTAGCACTTTAAGCCAACTAGACTTAAATATATAGAACACTCAACTTAGAAACAACAGAAAACAAATTCTTCCCAAGTGCACATGAAACATTCTCAAAAATAGGCTAGATTGTTAAGCCTTTAAAAGATCACATGAAATTGAAATTATGTAAATCATAAAAGTATGTTTTCTGACAGGAATAGAATTAAATTAGAAACAAAAACATAAAAAAAAATTGGAGGTTCAAAATGCATGGTCCTAGTTAATCAATGGGTCAGAAAAAAATCACAAAAGGAATTAGAAAATATTTTCATATGAATGTAAAGGACAACAGGACATAGCAAAATTATGGGATGTAACTAAAGCAGTGGTTAGAGAGAAATTTGTAGCTGTAAGCACCTATATTAAAAAAAAGAAAGATCTAAAATCAATAACCTAAGATTCCACCTTAAGGAACTAGAAAAAGAGAAGCAAATTAAAGCAAGGGAAGGAAGGGGATAATAAATATTAGAGTGGAAATAAAAGAAAACTAGAAGAGAAAAACAAAAAAAAAATGATCAATACAACTAAAGACTGTTCTTTGAAAAGAAAAAAAAAAATGACAAAGTTTTAACCGGACTCACTGAGAAGAAAACAGAGAGGACTCAAATTACTAAAGCCAAGAATAAGAGAGAGGGCATTACTATTGAGTTTAGTGAAATAAAAAGGATTCTAAGAGAAGGCTATGGACAATTAATTGTATGTTAGCGTACTAAAAAACCTACATGAAGTGGACAAATTCCTAGACTATGAAAACTGACTCAAGAAGATGGCTAAAAAATCTGAGATAGAATTAATAATAAGAAAAAAACTTCTCACAAATAAAATCCAGGCCCAGATGGCTTCACTGGTGATTTCTACCAAATATTTGAAGGGAGACAAGCAAGATAGTAAGAAAGAGAGTGGAAGGAGGAGCAGAGGGGGAAGGACAAGCAGAATCTGACGCCAGGCTCCATCTCATGACCTTGAGATCATGACCTGAGCCAAAATCAAGAGTCAGACACTCAGCCAACTGAGCCACCCAGGTGCCAAAACAATCTTTTAAAGAACAAAATAAGTGGACCCATAGTTCTTTATATCAAAATTTACTATAAAGGTATGGTAATAAAGACAGAGTGGTTCTGGATTAAGAACAGAAATTATCAAAAATATAGGAAACAAAACAAAGGAACAGAGAAAAAAAAGAGACAAACCAAAAAACAGACTCTTAACTATAGAGAACAAACTGATGGTTACTAGAGGGGAAGCAGGCAGGAGGATGAGTGAAATGGGTGATGGGGATTAATGAGCACTGTGTAATGTGCAGAATTGTTGAATCGCTATAGCATACACCTGAAACCAATATAATACTGTGTGTGCAGATATATTGGTAAAATACAATATGGATTATGGCTTTAAAATATAAATAAATAAATTAGATTCTTTAAAAATTGAAGGGGAAAAACAAGGAGTAGAAATATAGATCAATGGAACAGTACTGAGCCAAGAGGGAAATGCTTAAAATTATTGTCAGTTGATTTTTGACTATCAGGGTATCCAGTACCAGGGCAATTTCACTGTGGAAAAGTAGTCTGTTCAATGAATGGTACTGGACAACTGCATATCAACACACATGCCCCCCCCCGAAAAAAGCCGGACCCACACCCACATTTTAGGCCAAATGCAAAAATTAACTCAAAATACATAATGTACCTAATTGTAGAAGCTAAACTACCAACTCTTAGAAGAAAACAGAAATAAGTCATCATGACCTCGGATTGCATAATAGTATCTTAGGTATGACACCAAAAGTGCAAGCAACAAATAAATAGGTCAATTCAACTCCTTCAAAATTAAAACTTTTATTCTTCACAGGACAAATGGAAGTGAAAATAAAGCAAATTAAATGAGAGAAAGTACTCACAAATCATATCACTGAGAAGGTGCCACTGTCTAAAATATGTAATAAACACTTAAAACTCAACAATAAAAAGCTAAGTCAAACATAGGCAAAAGGTTTAAGTGGACACTTCTCCAAAGAAGACAGACAAGTAACTCATACAAACATGAAAGGATGCTTGACGTAATTAATCACTAGGGAAATATAAAGAAAAATGTCAAGGAGATACCACTTACCACCCATGAAGATTAAAAAAAAAAAAAAGGGCAAGGCAACAAGTGTTGTTGAGGATGTGGAGAAACTAGAACCCTCATACAGTTGAAAAATAAGCTTAATTAGTGTTACCATACGACCCATTCCTAAGTATATAACCGAGAGACTTGAAATTATGTACTTAGGCAAAAATTTGTACACAAAATTCGAATCAGCATTATTTTAATAACATAAAAATAGAATCGGACACAATATTCACAACTGATAAATAAATCAAAAAAATTGGTATAGCCCTATGAAAGAATATTCTTTGACAATAAAAAAGGAATTAAGGATGGACATATTCTGCGACAAGAACGAACCTTGAAAATACCATGCTAAGTGAAAGGAACCAGTCATGAAAAATCAAATATTGTGCAATTACATTTACAGGATATATCTAGTATAAGAAACCCAGAAACGAGAAAATAACACTTATGAGCAGCTAGCAGAGGGGGTAGTGAGGACAGGCTGCTCTTAGGTACAAGGTTTCTTTGTGGAGGGTTGAGGTGTTCTGATTTTAGATTGTGAACATACTCAAAACCACTGAATTGTACACTTTACAAAGACAAATTTGTAATATGCAATTGTATCACAATAAAGCTGTGAGAAAAAAGAGAAGCTATCGTCCAAGAACTTCTGATGCTAGACAATGAGGTCAATTTGGAAAATGAAGCAAGTTTTAACTGCTTATGTGAATAAATTTTTCAAAATGTAGAAAAAATAAAGTTAACACCAATGTCCTCATTTTGAGCAGAAGAAAATTTGAATCATAGTGATCTATGTAAGACAATGATCGAACTTCTCTTTCCTTGTTTTCTAATGCCCTTTACTGTTTTATTTAAAGCTGTTTACATGAGGATTTTGTTACTGCTAATGAGTGTTTTGCTCATATTGATCTTTCTGAGATGGTATTTTATTTGACGTATTAAAGGCCTTATTCAGGTCTTCACACTCCCAGGGTTGTTGTAATGCAAGCTTGAGAGCCCAAGCATCTTTTATGAATCTCCTTTTGTTTCCTTTTCTTTGTCTGATATAATGTGAGTTATGCTTATTAGTGAATTGCATGTATACATGAATTCTTATTAGGCTACAAATTTTGGCATTAGTTATAGTTTATTAAAGATTTTTTTAAAGGTTGTTCAGTTTAAAAGCATAGACATTTATTTAACCACTCTGAAGAAATAAAATAAATCAGTGGTACAAATGTATATGAGCAAATCACTTGTTTCTGTGATTAAAAGTTTTTTTTTATCTTTAGACATTTTTAAAGTGTAATACACTTATTGTTACGTGTTGACGCAATGATTGAATGCAGATATTTTCTTCGATTCAAAACAGAAAACTTAATTTTTGGATATAATAAATATCCATAAAATAAGTGTCCTACAGGGAATAAAAAATTTCTGCTTGCATCCCTGTCAAATTTAAGTCTTCATTAGGCACCTCATGTCATTAACACCACTATTTATATTTGGCTACTAGACATATCCCCAAGATATTGCGCTATATTCATTGTTCATATTACAGCCAACTTATATTTTATTTTATTTTTTTAAAGATTTTTTTTATTTATTTGACACAGAGAGACACAGAGAGAGAGGGAACACAAGCAGGGGAATTGAGAGAGGTAAGGCAAGCTTCCTGTGGAGCAGGGAGCCCGATGTGAGGCTTTATCCCAGGACCCTGGGATCATGACCTGAGTCGAAGGCAGATGCTTAACAACTGAGCCACCAGACGCCCAAGCCAACTTATATTTTAATGTAATAATCAGAAAACATCACTGAATTTAAGACCTCCAAAGGCTGCCCATTATTATGTTTACCTGATAAAGTAAAAAACAATCAAGATATTTTTTCAGTCTCCTTATGCACTTTCATCTCTTAAAATTCCCTTCCGCAAAGTTCATATTGAACTCCTTAAGCCATTTTGTTTTAACCATGTTTGGGCTATTTTTTTTTTAATTCTAATTTCTGCATTAACGTAATGCGGAAAAAAAGTTGGTCATTGTTTAAATGATCATGGGCAACAACATTAAAGTAGAACTCTTAGTTACCTTAACCTGTTTAAACCTACAATTATGATTAATTTCAGAGAAAACAATATGCTACTCACTGTTTTCTTAGAACTCACTTTTATTGAACTTCTACTTTGCGCCTGGCACTGTTTTCAGCACTAGGCTCATCAATGAAGAACACAGAAAAAAATACCTGCCTTCATGGAATGTAGATTCTAGTACAAGCAAGGAGGCAATAACCGAAATATGTAAAGTCTATAGCAGCCCAGATTGTACGATGTGTTACTAAGAACAAAAATATGACAGTGAAGGGGGTTAGAGAGTATTTGTAGAGTGAGATTTGTCATGTTAAAATAATGTACCCATGAAAGCAACACCGAGGTCGGGACGTTTGAGTGACGATCTGAAGAAGGAGACAAAGTAAACTATCCATATATCTTGAAGTGAAGCATGCGTTTGTGTTAGAAGAATATCAAATAAAAAAGATAGAGTACACTTGGTTGTTGCAGAAAGAGCAAAGAAGCAAGTGTGCATAGAAAGATTGAGTCAAGTAGCAGAAATAAATTAGATCAGAGAGGTGTGAGAGAATTTATCGAAGCCTTTTAGTTCACTGTGATAACACTTTTTTTTTTTTTTTTTTTTTTGGCCAAAAATGAGTGGATAATGTCCATGGGCTCTGAGAAGGTGAAAATCAGTCCTACTAGGAATTGGTCTTTCCTTTCCTATCATATCAACAAAGCTTCTTTTTTTTAAGATTTTATTTATTTA
The DNA here is from genome assembly GCF_003265705.2 of Callorhinus ursinus. Classification (NCBI taxonomy): domain Eukaryota; kingdom Metazoa; phylum Chordata; class Mammalia; order Carnivora; family Otariidae; genus Callorhinus; species Callorhinus ursinus. The sequence continues at coordinate 137,045,758 of NW_027397066.1, forward strand.
TTTGACAGAGAGAGAGAGACACAGCGGGAGAGGGAACACAAGCAGGGGGATTGGGAGAGGGAGAGGCAGACTTCCCGCCGAGCAGGGAGCCCAATGTGGGGCTCCATCCTAAGCCACCCAGGTGCCCCATCAACAAAGTTGCTTTAAAACAACAGAGTCAAGAGCTGATCACAGTTATAAAAACAGTTAAGTTTGTCTTACCTGTGATTGCTTTCTTACCAGCCTCAAATAATTTCAACAAAGGAGTAATTGCATTTGTCTTGTATTCATATTTTCCAAACTGAGTTGCTACATTTTTATCACTTTGGCCAGATTTATCTTTGTATGCTATAGATGCTATGGTCTCTGTAAGGGATCTTGAGTTTTCAGAATAATATTCTGGTGGGATGTCAGGAAATGACTTTTAAATATGCAGAGTATATTTAAAGACAAAACACAAAACCCAATTTCAGACTATTCATGTCACCTACTTTTGTTTTAATATTTAACTGTATATTTTATTCTGAGACTAACTGTTCAGCCAAGTATTACTAAAGCTACCACTGAAAATGTCCATGATGGGAGAAAAATTAATTCAGTTTCAAATTCTGATATTTTGATGTACGTAGCTTCAGTTAACAAAATAGTCAGCTGCTCTCTTAAGTTGGTCATTTTATGACATGATAATATGCATTTTAATCACTTCATTATATGTTTATAAATCATCCAGATAAGGAAATGGAAACAGAGTCAACACATTCAGAAGGAATAGCATGTGTAAAGACATGTATGGAAGCATTTGATGGCAGGTCCCATTTGGGCAGCTGTGAGTAGTTTGAAAAGACTGTAGCATACATAACTATGAGGAAGAGTGGGCCATGAGGCTTGAGATACAGACGGGCTGAATGATTAACAGCTAGGGTACTAAGCAAGGGGCTATAAATATGCACTTACGTTTTCTATGTAATTGAGCTTTGAAGAATGAGAATACGGTATATTTAGAAATACAGGGTTGTAAAAAGCTGACTCTAAAGCAAATCCTGCGTCAAGAGTAGAGTCTTCAATGATTTATTGAGATGTCACTCACTAAATTGTTCTGCATCCTCTGCTTGTTATTTCCAAAACACCTTTATGGAGCAGTACTTGTACTGAGAACAGCAAAGTTATTCTAGTAAAATATATTTGGGTTATTGGGTTACCATATGTGTGGATAGATTTGGTTAACAGTCAGATTCATATTTATAATTAAAATTATTATTTCAGTTTCAGCTAATTCCTACATGGATTTTTATAAAGTTTTAGGGACAGTGATTTTTAAAGGAAAGGAATTAAGGTTTTTTTTTTCAACTGCTTTCCATATTATTTTGTTCTGAGGAGGCATTTCACATTTTGTATGTGTTTTTAGGTATGATTAGAAGAAAGAATGTCATATGTGATTTTTAGTAGAAAAATCACATCATACTAATATTAGAGCATTCATTAGATCACCTCTACACCAAACAATTTTTAAATGAAGTGGAGACAAAGAGTTATGGGAAGGGCTCAAGGTCACAAGCACTTTAGTGAAAAATTCAGGTCTGGAACACAGATCTTCACAGCTCTACGGTAATGGTTTTTCCCACTATACCTTAGTTTGATTCCTGGGTTTCCTATTCCAAGTATTGTTTTTCAGGGAATGAGTAAGATTTCAATAGAGTCATAAGTCAAAGATGGGTACTGATGAGGAAAAATTCTATGCTACTGAAAGCAACTAAGTTCAAATGTTTAGAATTTTATTATACTCAGTTTCAAAGTATTCTTGTTAAAAAGAGGGGAAAATAAGATGAAATCAGAGAGGGAGACAAAACATATGAGACTCTTAACTCTAGGAAACAAACTGAGAGCTGCTGGAAGGAAGGTGGCTGGGGGGATGGGGTAACCAGGTGATGGGCATTAAGGAGGGCGCGTGATGTAATGAGCCCTGGGTGTTATATGTAACTGATGAATCACTGAAATCTACCTCTGAAACTAATAATACGCTATATGTTAACTAAGTGAATTTAAAAAAGTAAGTTTATTAAAAAGGGTACTTGAAAGCTATTATGAAATGATAAAATAAACATACTTATCTTCTTTCTATATAGAGGACTAATTTAACAGTTCCCTAGGACAGATCTTTACACACAGAGGGCTGTCGTTTGGTTAATTTTGGTAGTGCAATCTCAGAAGATTCAGCGTTTATTTAGTTTGTCCAAAATGTTGACTGGTAATCTAAACAAATGAGATACATCAAATTTGCCTGGAGACGCCATAAATTGGTTTGCTTTTCTCAAGATCCTGTTTTATTTTTAGTTGCAGAAAACCTTAGAAATGTAGTTGTACGGAAATTTTAATATAAAGACTAAGTCCCTATTACCATCTTGAAATTGTCTTTCCTTCTTTAAATTTTTGAATTTAAAGAATTTTGAAATCATATTTAAGTAAAATAATCACAAAATTATTTTTACCCTGCAAAAGACAATTTCAAAATAATACTAAATGTGTATCTTTTAAGGATAGTTTAAAAGAAGTATCATTTTTTGCCTTTGAAAAGAGCATTATTTTATAATTGCAGTTTTTCAAACTTATTAATAATGTTTTTTTCTTTTCTTCACAAAATATGAATCATTTGTACATGTATTTAAGAATTATTTTTAAATCATTTTGTTAAAATATTAAAGTCTATACAAATATATAAAATGACCTCACCAAAGAGGATGTGGGTCGAAGTGCTAATCTAAGTAACTTCTAGTCGATTGAAATTTCTTAAGACTGGGGCGCCTGAGTGGCTCAGTCGTTAAGCGTCTGCCTTCAGCTCAGTTCATGGTCCCAGGGTCCTGGGATCGAGTCCTGCATCGGGCTCCCTGCTCAGCAGAAGCCTGCTTCTCCCTCCCCCACTCTCCCTGCTTGTGTTCCCTCACTTGTTGTGTCTCTGTCAAATAAATAAATAAAATCTTTAAAAAAAGAAAAAAGGAATTTCTTAAGACTAAAACACACACTATACTTTAGTTGATATAGTGGTTTTCCACCAGAATTCGGGTTCACAATTCTGCTACTATAGATATATATATAAATATATATATATATTTATATATATATATTTATATATTTATATTTATATACTGGAATTAAACAACCACGTAAATGGGTGCTGGATAGTGGGAGCCAGATTTCTCATTGTTGGATTGGGAGGTTTCAGGGAAAAAAAAGGAGAGGAGGCTAGAATAATTTAGTTGGTAACAGATTTGAGTTAGAGATATCAATATGAATTTATGTTTAGCTTAATTTAGATACAAATGATTACACATAGAAATATTTATAGATAAGTATATTTTTGTTGTGCTTTTTGAGAAAGTGTAAAAGCAATGATACTTCTAAAGCAATAAGCACACATAGCACTCAGAATTGGTTTCTAATACCATTCTCCAGTAAAAGGAACCAGGGATCCTTGAGGAATGGCTGATTTTAGGACTGAGGAAAAAATGTACAAGATGATCCAGAAGCCCCTTGTAGCACCAGCAAGCAAAGATATGCTAAAAAAAAAAAAAATGAGTCCATACTGATATAATTAGATAAATAAGTAAATATGACAATATCTCATGCAGAATTCCACCAGATTTATGTAGATACTCTGCTCTCAAGAAAGAAAAGTATAACTCCCCACTCCCTAAGGGTGGACTTTGCATAGTGACTTTCTTCTAAAGTTTCAATAGGGGAAAAAAGAGAGAGTAACTTACAATGAAGAAGCTTTGTAAACACTATACAACTATGTGATCAAAGTCAACATCAACAGTAAAAATCCGGTTGAAAGTATGTATCCCTTTAAAAAAAAAAAGAAAAGGGCGCCTGGGTGGCTCAGTCGTTAAGCGTCTGCCTTCGGCTCAGGTCATGATCCCACATCGGGCTTCCTGCTCGGCGGGAGGCCTGCTTCTCCCTCTCCCACTCCCCCTGCTTGTGTTCCTGCTCTCGCTGTCTCTCTCTGTCAAATAAATAAATAAAATCTTTAAAATAAATAAATAAATAAATAAAAATAAAAAAATAAAAAAAAAAGAAAGTATGTATCCTTGATATGATGCAATGAATATGGCACTTTATCTCTGTGGTCTTCCTCCTCAAATTCCATAACTTCAATCTATTTTTTTAAAGATTTTATTTATTTATTTGAGGGAGAGAGAGCGCACAAGCAGGGGGAGGAGCTTAGGGAGAGGGAGAAGTAGGCTCCCCGCTAAGCAGGGAGCCAGACATGGGGCTTGATCCCAGGACCCTGGGATCATGACCTGAGCCGAAGTCAGACGCTCAAATGAGTGAGCCACCCAGGCACCCCCATGACTTCAATCTAAGCATTAAAAATACATCAGACATTCCACAAAATATCTGATCAGCATACTTCAAAAAGGTCCAGGTCATCAGAAATAGGAAAAGTATGAGAAACTGTCACAGTTAAGAAAAGCCCAGGGAAACATAACTAAAGTGAAAAGATATTAGAGAAAATCAAGGAAAAATATTTTAAATTATAAATTATAATTAATAATAATGCAACGATATTTTTTAAAATTTTATTTTATTATGTTAGTCACCATACATTACACCATTAGTTTTTGATGTAGTGTTCCATGATTCATTGTTTGCGTATAACACCCAGTGCTCCATGCAATACGTGCCCTCTTTAGTACCCATCACTAGGCTAACCCATCCCCCACCGCCCTCCCCTTTAAAACCCTCAGTTTGTTTCTCAGAGTCCATAGTAACAATATTAATTCACACTGAGAGAGATGTAACATTGTGATGTAAGATTTAATAATAGGGGAGACTGAGCATGAAATATATGGAAGCACTTTGTACCATCTTCACATTTTTCTGTAAACCTAAAATAACCCTCACCCAAAAGTTTTATTAAAAAATATGATGGTCTAGCAACCTAAAATATTGTCAGACTTATAGATAATAAACATAGTTTACTTAAACAATAATGATGATGATTATATTAATGATAGTGATGAAACATTTTTATGTGCCAGCCACAGCTATAATTTAAATGTCATGTTTCATTTTGTTTAATTCTGTAAAATAGTTTAAGTACAGTTTTATGTAGACACTTATGACGATGTCTTACTTGATATAGTGTTAAGTTTTTCCCAAGACTTTTGTCTTTACTTCTCTCTACTACCACCCCAGGAAAACTGAATACCACTGAATCCCCAGGGATTCAATCATCATTTACATCTGATGATGTTATTTCAGCATCTAACCCTTTCCTGAACTCCAGGTTGGTATTTCCAACTGCCCATGGAACTTTTTCTCATTATCCCAAACCTCAGGGTTTCCTGGTAAAAAACTAAAATCAGACTAATTCCTCCTTCTATATCCCCTGACCCAACTCTTCCTAGATTCTCCTACGATATATGCACATTGCCTTCCACATAATCATGCAAGCTACAAACTTTTGCATCAAGTTTATTTCCTCCATCTTCTCCCTCATAACCCACACCCATTTTATCACTGTTGAGAGTTTAGCTAAGCTACTTCATGATACAGCTGCCTCAGTCGCCATTTTGTTTGGCCAAGTGGCCTACAAGGACCTTTAACAGATACTAGCCCTTCATGCAAACATATCCCCTGGATAACACCCCACAGAATCACAAGCAAGTGCAAGCTCCTGATAGGACTTCCTCAATAGCCCTTGTGATCAACAGTCTCCCCTGCTTTCCAAGGCCTTCTGCTTATGTTCCCCTTGGATAAGACCCCATGGAGCTTATGAAAACCACACTTTTTTGGTTTGAATTGACTAATCTGGCTTTAGCCTGGGAACCTCAAAATACTCCAACCATGGATCTTCATAAAATCACATGCACCAGATCCTGCCTCTCTCTCTGTTTGTATTCTGCCTTGACCGCACACCTGGCGCCTTGAAGCATGCAGGGTACTTCCTCCAGGACCTGTGATTAATAAACTCTATTTTAATTCCTCTTGTAGTCTTTTGTTAAATATCTAGCACCATGTTCTCCACTTAGTGAGTGTTAGTTTGACAAATTCATAAGAGTAATCAAAACCCATCTTTTCCATTTTATTTTCTCCTTTTGCCAGTCTTTGGTAGTCCTTTCTTAGCTCAAGTCTATGCATTCTCACCCTCTAATTTATCTTCTATAGGCCCAATATATAGGTTTCTAAAACAAAAATTAGCACCTTAGTAGATATCTTGATTAAAACTTACTGTATTTCCCCAATGGCTCAAATCCAAACTCCTTAGCATGTCTTATTAGCTGTTTTCAATTTCTTTCCAAAGAATCCTTGGTAGGACTCTGTTATGGGTTGAATTGTGTCTCCCCTGCAGAACATATGTTCAAGTCTGAAACCCAGTCCCTATGAATGTGACAAATGTGACATTCTTTGCAAATGTAATCAAATTAAGATGAAGTCATACTAGATTAGGGTGGGCCCTAAATCCAATGACTGGTGTCCTTAAAAGGAAAAAGAAATTTGAACACAGAAACAGAGTGTTGTAAGCCATTTAGTTAGTGTCACTTTGTTAAGACAGCCCTAGGAAGCTAAAAGAAATTTCTTGCTATTCCCAAGGCATACTATGTGTTTTAATGTCACTGATTCTGGTCCCCTGATAAATGTCACTCTACACTACCCATAGCATAACTCAGTTATTAACCCTGGGCAAGTTTCCATGACTCTTTTAGATGGAATTACTTGCTTATATCTGTGTTCTTTGAAAATATTTACAATCAGGGGCACCTGGGTGGCTCATTTGGTTAAGCACCTGATTTCGGCTCAGGTCATGATTTCAGTTCAGGTCCTGGGATCGAGCCCCACATCAGGCTTTCTGCTCAGCAGGGAGTCTGCTTCTCTTCCCTCTTCCAGCTTGTTCTCCTACTCTCTCTCTCAATAAATGAAATCTTAAAAAAAGAAAATATCTATAATCACTTACTATAATAACAAAAAAAGGGGCGTTTGGGGGACTCAGTCAGTTAAGCATCTGCCTTCAGCTCAGGTCATGATCCTGGACTCCCAGGATCGAGTCCCATATCAGTCTCCCTGCTAGGCGGGGAGTCTGCTTCTCCCTCTCTCTCTGCACCACCCCCAATTTCATGTTCTCTCAATCATTGTCTCTCAAATAAATAAATAAAATCTTAAAAAAAGCAAAATAATGGAGCACTGGGTGTTATACACAAACAATCATGGAACACTACATCAAAAACTAGTGAGGTAATATATGGTGATTAACATAACATAATAAAATTTAAAAAACCCTACAAAAATAAATAAAATAAAATAAAATAATCAAAAATGTTTACTTGTTTACATATTTCACTGTTAAACTGTCACCTTCTCAAAGGAATATTTCATTCCTAGAATTTAGCTAAATATCTGGCACAATATAACTACCCAATAAATTGTATTAAATGACTCCATGAATGGCATTCTCCATGTGTTTTCCTTTGCATTATCTGAACTGATCATACATATAGACAGATACTTAGCATTTTGAAATACTCTTGTATAGTTAAAGAATATGTTCTAAAAGATTTAATGTAATTTTATGAAATAGTGTAATCTTCTATAATTTAATATTTGTTAAGTATTATCAATATTTAAGATTCAAGTTAATATATTAACTTCATTCATCTCATTAAAATTAACGGATTTTTGTAGTAAATTCCTAAATATTTTTTCTCAGTTTAAATGTGAAGTGACATGTTCGTTTGCATGAATAATATTGTACTTGGAATTACTAAGGGAAGTAAAAAAGCTTTCCAATCTAAATAAGATACATTAACATATAACTATAAGCAGATTTTAAAGGAAGCCACAGAAAGATAATTGCACTGTGTTTTGGATTTAACAATCTTTCCTGCTTTAACTGAAGGAGGAAATAAACGATCCCATGAGGGAGTTACACAAAGTATTAATAGTTTAAATGCTTACTTTAAATTATCTAGTTATATGCTTTCTTCCATATCACATTAAACAATCATCACAAGTTTAGACTGAATCCAAATATGTTAGGAAAATCACACACAAAGGGAAACATAGTTTACCATTGATATAAAGAGGAAAAAATTATATAAAAAATTTAGCTTATGTCATGTTCCTCATCTAAATAATAATGAGAAAGAAGAATGAAAGAAATAGAACAGGGACACAATTCGTCAAATATTTCATCAACAAAAAAAGAAAGTGATACAAGGACATTCTGTAAGATAATCAACCAAATGTCAGATATGGGAGGAGCATTGCTAGTCTCACTGCTGAGATATACAATTGATTGTTCAGGACTCTGCAGGGAACTGCTCAGCACAAGAGGAATACAAATAAGATCTTCCCATAGTTCAGACATGTACAAGTTCTTCTCTCGCATGAAAGAAGAAGCCGTGAATTGAAAAAAATCTTTAGGTTTGTGATTTCATTCTCTGCCCCTAAAGCAAAATGGGGAAACATCCTCAGCACCTGGACGAGGTAAACGAAATGGTAACAGTGGGTGGTGGTTAAAGAATAAATTAGAATGACGAGAGAGACGTCAGTAAACAGTGCATAATAGGGATATGAATCACCAGAATTTTAGGAAAATAAACAGTAACTGGAAGAAAATACAGAACTCTAATGTGAATTTGATGTTTACAAAGCCAGTTGTTTTTCCCCTAGTCATTAAGTAGGAAGAGTAAAAAAGAGACCAATACAGAAATAATTGGCAGTACCCTGCATGGCTGTTATTTCACTTGGGTAAAGCATAGGAAGTAGGGAGAGAATGCATGGTGATTCTCTCGGTGCATTTAAGACAGCAGTGTCTTATCAATGCTGGGGCAAAACTTATAATGGAAGGTGATTTGGACTGTTGGAAAAGCACTGTTGATGTATTGAGGCAGCCTGAGCTCATGAATGTCACCAATGACATTCTGCACACACTTGGGGAGTTTTGTTTCTCTCAACAATGTTAAATAATATTAGAGCCATTGAAAGAAAATTTCTTTATTTTCACCTACAAAGGTTTTTGACTCCCATATGCACATTCCCTTTATGTATAAGATTATAGTAGAAAAAATACTTGGATTAGTCCAGAATTTAAACATTAATTCTATTATTAACTGGCTGTGGCCCTAGTCAAGTCTCCTAATTTTGTAAAACTCAATGCCTTCATTTATAGAAAGATGCTAAAACCCTGCCTCATACCTACATTACCAGACAGTATCATGTTGCTAGCACTCAAAAAATATGAGATCCCTTTAAGGGGCTACCTAATTCATAAGGGTGTATAGCTCCATCCTGTGGGCAACAGATCCTTCCGATGTTCAGAATTTATTCAGTATATTTGGTCATATTCAAATATCATTACATAATCCAGTAGATAAAAAAGAATAAATATATATGTGTGTGTGTATTTAATTTATATATGCATGTGTGTGTGTGTGTGTGTGTGTGTGTGTGTGTATGAAGAGAAAGAAAGAAAAAGAGACAGAGAGAAAGAAAAGAAGGATATTAATACCAAGAGCCCAGACCAGAATCATTGAGGCTAGTTGTTACATCACTACGTGGGGGAAAAAGCAAGTTTCACTTAAGTATGGTCCTCCTCAGATACTAGAAAATCATGGGTTTTGATCTGGAATGGCTTCATATATATGTAGTTCATCTTATCAATTTATCTTTTTCTCTCAAGTTCTGTCAATTGATTTGGATAAAGAGTTTGCTTCAATATTTTCTATTTAGAAATAAGCTGCTATTTAGTATAGCATCGTACATACTTGCCATGAAAACTGAGGAAAGCAATAAAAATCAGGTGGGCAAACCAACCTACTATGGTGGTTAAGATCACAGGACTCGAAGGCAGACAAATCTGGTTTTGAGCAATATTTCTGGTGCTTAAGAACATTATAATCTTGGGTGTGTTAACTATCTTCCCTGGGACAGTTTTCTTATTTGTAAAATGTGGAAATTAATAGTAGCAATTTCACAGTTCAGAGTTAAATATTAAAAATGATAATAATAATATCTACTCCATACAACTTTAGTACTGCTGACATATTGTAAGTGTTCCATAATTATAATTAATATTGCCATTAATATGCTATTAATAATGATTTTAATACAGAGAAGGCATTATGCTTAATAACAAGAGAAGATAAGCAACTTTTCTGAATGAAGCAGTTATGTATGGACAGTACACAATGTTTAGATATGCACTGATTCTGAATAAGTAGGTGACTTACTTAAAACTTAATTTTTTATTGACGAACCATGAGAGACTATGGACTCTGAGAAACAAACTGAGGGTTCTAGAGGGGTGGGGGTGGGGGGATGGGCTAGCCTGGTGATGGGTATTAAAGAGGGCACGTTCTGAATGGAGCACTGGGTGTTATGCACAAACAATGAATCATGGAACACTACATCAAAAACTCATGATGTAATGTATGGTGATTAACATAACATAATAAAAAAACATATAATGTATTATTTCTTTCAGATGTACAGGTCTGTGATTCAACAGTCTTACACAATTCACAGTGCTCACCATAGCACATACCCTCCCCAATGTCTATCACCCAGCCACCCATCCCTCCCACCCCCCCCACTCCAGCAACCCTCAGTTTGTTTCCTGAGATTAAGAGTCTCTTATGGTTTGTCTCCCTCTCTGGTTTCATCTTGTTTCACTTTTCCCCTCTCTTCCCCTATGATCCTCTGTCTTGTTTCTCAAATTCCTCATATCAGTGAGATCATATGATTATTGTCTTTCTCTGACTGACTTATTTCGCTTAGTATAATACTCTCTAGTTCCATCCATGTCCTTGTAAATGGCAAGATTTCATTTTTTGATGGCCACATAATATTCCATTATATATATGTATATGTATATGTATATATACACCACATCTAAAACTTAATTATTTTTAAAATCAATTAAATTTAAAAATTAAAAAAACTTAATTATTTTTATTTTATTGATTTTCAAAAGGAACATAACATTAACCAAAGTTTACTGTAAAATTATAGGAATTAGTATCTAATTTGCACATTTTTGTTTTTATTTTTAATAGCTAAATAATTATTCTGGAGTGCTATTATTGGAAATTTAGGGCACTATCAATTTTAATTATAAAACAAATTATATTTTATATAGGAAAGAATATATTACATTGACACTATCAACTTTATCAAGTGTAGACTACACAGGCTTCATCATTATATTTTCCTAATTCTATTTTATTAAAATATTGTTGTTTCTGCTTCTTGTCATTCTCTAGAATAAAGTCACAAAGTCTTTTATATATTTTGATGATTTTCATAGAAACAAGAATTTAGATGTTTCATTATAATTTACGTTACTGTTTGTGTATATTTCTAATTTTATCTTCATCACATTCATATTTTTCTTTGGGTTATTTTCAATTCTACTTGCAAAATTAAAATAACCCACTATGTTTATTTAATGCTTCTTTTAAAAATCATTTGTAAGTGAATTTGTTCATGAATTCTCACTTTTTGAGTCTCAATCATTGCCATGTCACATTTGCATTTACATTATTTTCTTCTAAATTTTCTGGTTTTGTGTTTTTAATTCCTCCTTTGAGTAAGATGTTATATAAAATAGTACTCTTTTTTTATTAATTTCTTATTTTGCCATTGAGATTAAATACTGTATCTTGAAAACTTAAAATTTTTGATTTCTTGACATTTTCTTTTTGAAGATTTTATAATATACTTTTTCTAGATAAATCATAAAATCTTGAATGTATTATTCCTTAAATTGTGGTATCAATTATATACATTGAACATACCCTACTCATTTCAATTTTTAATTTATTCAATTTTACTTATGAAATATGGTTAATGAATAATAATGAGTAAAAACCATTCCATAAAATTTGAACTTTAAAGTTTTTAAATATTTTTATGCTGTTATTTGTTATTTATAATTTTATTGTTACCCCTTATATTCTGCAAGCTCTTTGATGTTGAGGAACATACTAATTTCTTTTTTTTAAGAATTTTTATTTATTTATTTGAGAGAGAGAAAGCAGGGCACAAGTGGCGAGGAGGGGCAGAGGGAGAGGGAGAAACAGACTACCTGCCAAGTAGGGAGCCCAACCGGAGCTCCATCCTAGGACCCCAGGATCATGACCTGAGCCAAAGCAGATGCTTAACCAACTGAGCCACCCAAGCACCCCAAGGACTATGTTAATTTCTTATTTTTATTTAGCACAATACTAGATATAAACTCTCATTAACTATATATTGAATAATTAGATATTCATTTTAAACTTTAAATAACATGATTACTTTTTTGAATTTTCAAAATTAATTAAAAAGAAAATAAGAACAAATAATGTCAGTGCAAACACTACATAACAACTTCTAAAACTCACGTATCTCAATATTAAGAAATTCCTAAATGTAATTTATGTTATTTTGTTTATGGAAAAACCACTAAATAAATAAGACCATCAATCCAAAATCATGGAAAGGAAATGGAAACTAAAGAAGGAGGAGAAGGAGAAGAAAAATATAATAGAGAGTTGGCCGTTTATAATCCTTTTATTTTCTTTTTCTATAAATTTGATAAAAATAAAACCTTTACTCTTAATCTTTCTGTATATTTACCTATAAATTGCTCAATTTTAAATAAGATATTAAGGTGATTCCTTGTTTTATATCTTTATTAAATTTCAAGTTTTGTATAACCCAAATCTCACAGTTCCAAAGATGCAGTTTATTAGGTCCTTGAAAGGAATATTTATTGGAAATTTTAAGTGAGCCACCCTATGTGCATTCAGTAATATAATTCTCTTACTCGATTACTGAATGCACATAGGGTGGCTCACTTAAAATTTATAATAGCCAGCTTATATCTGAACCTAGACTAGCATACTGTTCTTCTCTATTTAGTCCGACAGTGTCTTTGCGTGAATTGGAACTTTCTCCTAAAATAAGGTGGGAGGTGATTGGGACTTGGAGCGCCCTTCCTCACCTCCCTTTATCTCAAACAATATGATGCCACGTTGCATTCACCATGTCATTTGAGCTTTGAGTTGTCTTGGTAAGAAATTATGGATTTCATGTTTGTGCTTTGTGAGAGGTGTTTGTGTGTGTGTGTGTGTGTGTGTGTGCGCGCGTGCGTGTGTGTATTCAGTCTTTATTTCTTTTTGTTTTAGTTATAGTTATACTTGTTTATCTAGGAATGTGTTTATCTAGTCAGTTTTAGTTATACTTGTTTATCTAGGAATGTGTTCATTACATTTATATTGCTCAAGTTTATTCCACATCGTTTTTATAGAATTACTTTATTACTATTATAATAACTATAGGTTCTATTGTAACTTTTTAAATACTAATATCATTTATGCATTAGTTTATGTATACTTTCTCTATACATTTCTTGATGTGTTCCTATGGATATATCATTTTTATTAGTCTCAAAAACCAACTTTGGTTTAATGACTCTCTGTAGTATGTTTCTTCTATATGTCATTCTTTTCCACACTTTCTCCATTTTGCTATTATTTCATTCTTTCCACACTTTCCCCAGTTTGCTATTTATTTTCAGACCATAAAAACCAAACCTATCATTCCAGGGGCAGAGGTGTAGGCACTTAGACAAAGTTGGTGAAGGGTAGAGAGAGATACAGGCTGCCAGTTATAGAATGAATAAGCCATGGGAATAAAAGGCACAGCATAAGGAATACAATCTATGATAGTGTAACAGCAATGTAAAGGGACAGATAACAACTATACTTGTGGTGAACACAGCATAATGTATAAATATGTCAAATCTCGGGTGCCTGGGTGGCTCAGTCGGTTAAGCGACTGCCTTCGGCTCCGGTCATGATCCTGGAGTCCCGGGATCGAGTCCCGCATCGGGCTCCCTGCTCAGCAGGGAGTCTGCCTCTCCCTTTGACCTTCTTCCCTCTCATGCTCTCTCTCTCTACCATTCTCTCTCTCTCTCTCAATAAATAAATAAAAATCTTTATAAAAAAAATAAAAAATAAAAAAATAAATATGTCAAATCTCTATGTAGTACACCTGAAATTAATGTAACATTGTAAGCCAACCATACTCAAATAAAAAATTTGTAAAAACAAAAAAGGGGTGCCTGGGTGGTTCAGTCAGTTATGTGTCGGACTCTTGATTTTGGTTCAGGTCGTATTTCCAGGGTCGTAAGATCCAATCCCACATCAGGCTCCATGTTGGACATGGAGCCTGCTTAAGATTCTCTCTCCCTCTCCTTCTGGCCCTCCACCTGCACACATGCTTTCTCTGCCTCTCTAAAAAAAAAAATAAAATAAACACAAAAAGAAATAATATTTTTCTAAATTCGTAAGAAGAATGCTTAGCTCAGTGATTTTGTCATATTTTCTATTATATGCTTTAAAGAGATTGTCTTTCCATAAGCTTTATTTAGCTACATCAATCAAGTTTTAACATAAAATATTTTTATAGCTATTTTTTTAAAGATTTTATTTATTTATTTATTTATTTGAGAGAGAGAGAATGGGAGACAGAGAGCACAAGAGGGAAGAGGGTCAGAGGGAGAAGCAGACTCCCTGTTGAGCAGGGAGCCCGGTGTGGGTGGGACTCGATCCCGGGACTCCAGGATCATGACCTGAGACGAAGGCAATCGCTTAACCAACTGAGCCACCCAGGCGCCCCTATCATAAAATATTTTCATCAACATTCACTTCAAAGTATTATTTAATATCCATCATTTGTTCTTTGACCTATGAATTATGTAGAAGGATATTGCTTAATTTTCAAGTATTATATTTTCTAGTTTTCTTTTTGCTACTCATTTCTAGCTTAATTCTAATTCAAAGACCCATTCTGTATATTTTATGTCCTTTGAAATTGGTTGAGAAAATAAACTTGGGGAAATAAAATTCAAAGGAAACAATATGATTGAATTTGACTTCTTAACAGAAGATAACACAGTATGACCTTTTAGAAATGCAAAAGAAAATAAGCTATCATCTCAGAATTCTAGTTCCAGTGAAACTACCCTTCAGACAAACAAAAACAGAAAATTCATCAGTAATAGACCCTACTAAAGTGAATTCTAGAGAAAGTATAACAGGTAGAAGAAAATCCTCAGTGCCTTGTAGAGTGCCTGATGCATTTGTAAGTTGCATGTTTTCCAACTCTTAGTGATTGTGCCTTAGTCTGGCATTTGGAAGAATAGTATCTAGGGCCTCCTTGTCTCTTAGGAAATCCCTGATCTGCTTCTGGCCAAGGATTTTAAGCAGAAAGTATGTATGTCATTTGTTGGACAGAACACATATTTGATAAGGTAATAACACCTTATATAGCATGCATGCATTTATTTATGTATGTATGTACATATGTACGTATGTATGTATATATTTTCAAACTACTAAAAAAATTGAGATGGTATCTTGTCAATCAGCTTATGGTCTGACTGATTTTGCTGAGTAGATTTTCCATAATGTTGTTTAATAGCTTTATCACATCATTCTCCAAAAATTGCTGATTTTTTTCTTAAATTAATCCAGAAGATTCATGTAAGGAATATATTCAGTGGTTTCTGGTTTCATGTTTCCTTTAACAACTATAATCAGCGATTTAATGTTTTCTCTGTTTTCTAGATGTAGAATTTTTCAGGGATACAAACTTAACACTCTCTGCACTTTTCTATGGTCCCTTTCTTTTAAAAAAATGTTGCATTTTTCAGTGTTATCTGCTTAATACTTTTTTCTCTACAATTTTTAATGGCCTGTTTCTTTTATTTTGCTGATCCTAAAAGAATGGATCTCATGAGTGGTGATGTTGAAGACATGTTCAAATCGTTCACTTAATGACTGAGTGAAAAAATTTCAGATTTAATGGTTACATAGTAGCTGCATAGAGCTTGAGTTGTACCTTTCGAAATAATGAGAACAGGATATTGAAAAAGACTTTGCCGGTGTGTTTACATGCCTGGTACCTCTGTCAGTTCCACAGGTAAACCTAGCTTGTTCTGCATAATAATTATGATTGTTTTGGAATAAGAAACAAACTAATCTATATTTTCCATTTCCTTTTTTTCCCCGTTGCTTATATCAGTTAGGCTTTATTCCAAGAAACAAACCTATTCTAGACATTTTAAACAGAAGGCATTTAATCCAGGAATTTAACAAAATCATTGGAAAGGTTAGTGAGAATCATGTGGCCATTGCTGAAGCTATTGATCTAGGGAGAAGAAAACCAGGATCTGCCACAAAATCTGCAGTTTTGTTACATGTCCATAGAGGTGTGGACTAAAATAGGGAGACACCTATGTCCTCATAGGCTTTTCTTGCTAGACAAAAGAGCAAAACACCAGTAAGATCGCATCAGCTTTCCTTTTTCCTCATCAATCTGTTGAGTTCATAAAATTAGTAAAAACTAGTTTGCATCTAGAACATCCAGCAAGAGATTCTGGAAAATTCTAGTTTTTAGCATCTCCTCTTCTGTAGAGCAAGGCACATAGGAGATACTGATAACTAAGCAAAATATATAACATGATCGAAATGTTTCAGTTTTAATGGGAAATACTTTCATTTTCAAGAGTGTTGTTAGTTGTTTTTTTTTTTCTTTTTCCATTTTGAAGGAAACCCATACGTGAGGGTGATGATTTCTCTATATTCTTAATTGTTAGTAAGAACATTGACCAATATCTTGCCTGGAATACACACTGGTCTAATCACTTTGTACATTCTTATTATATCCTGGTTGCAATATCATTGACTATGTGCCCCTCTCAAGTCAGAGGTTTATTATTAATTTTATGTTTGATTTCTACATAGTATAGTCAACAATCTCCTTGCAAATGACCAATTACTTTGAATTTAAATACAGTTATGACAATGCAATTGTATTCCTAATTTGGCTAAATACTCCTCTTTTACATGGTATAATTGATTTTTCTCTGAAAATCCAAGGGGTATTTTTATGAACCCTAAAGAGAGGATCCATGAGATTCATTGTCTTACTTTACTCTTTTCCTTAAAATTAATTTTGCTGGTTTTGCAGCAATTATTAGAATAACTCCATGGATTTGATAGCTAAAGAAATGGAGAGACAGTAGTCCATTTGGGGAACAAATTGGCCCATCATGCTTGATAATGATACAGACCACTTCCAAGAGCCTGTACTGCTAAACTGAGCCCTATGACTTTTCCAGATATTTAGAAAATTTGTCTCTATCCCAGCCTTCTAAGAATTAGTTTTGATCTATGTAGAAAGCTTAATGAACTAAAGGTGATAGCTCTCAGGATAATGGGCTTCATTAATGGAAAGTGGCACAGGATTAGGCTTCAAATCCCCATAGAATAACTTCACTTCAGCCTATAGTTCCAGGGTTTTTTTTTTTTTTGCCATTTCCATGAATTCTGAGAGGAGTACTGGGATAAGAAGCTAACTTTTAATTTACTTTACTAATTTATAACTGCTGCATGATCACACATTGTTTCATAATATCTCATTAACGTATTTCCCATAGGGGCTGTGTTATAATAATATTAGAAGGGCAGAAAATGAAAGAAATAATACTCTTCCTCAATTTATAGCAGAATATGCAATGAATATTATTGGGAACACTTCATTTTACTTGTTATATTTCAAGTGATTCCTTATCACGTTAGTTTTTTGTTTTGTTTTGTTTTTGTTTTTGTTTTTGTTTTTGTTTTTGCTTTCTATCCTACACTAATGATAAATGACAGCGGAAGTTAGTAATGGAAGTCTGGCAATGACTGTGAATGCACATATCAACCTGAGCAAAAAATGTGAAGTGACTGATTTGGGATTGTAATGAGGATGGTAAAATTTAATACTATTTTCTCACCTTATTAAAAGAGATGGATTTTGTACCATACTTAGCTTATTATAATTTTTGTCATAAAAATGATTCATTGAATAGGAGTGCCTAAAAACATACCTTGGTTTTGAATTATTTTTCTATCGCATGCTGTCCCGTCTTCAAATTTAAAATAAATTGCCTGGTTGATCTGCAAATAATTCTATGTCATTCTGATAATTGAGAATAAATTTCCTAGGCACATAATTTCAACTTAAATATTTGCCTTAAGAAAGTTTCATTCTTTTTAAAAATTATATTTGATTTAAATGACCTGAAGTATAGTTTTCTACCTAATTTTCTAAATTTATTTTAAATTACATACTGCTAGATAACTATAATTTATCAGAAGTTGTATATATGTTGTATTATTGTATTATTTTTATTTTGCCATTTTTATGTTTGACAGAGGATCTTGTGATTTTTGATATTTTGAAAGTTGACAGATTTTATTCATTTACTCATTCAAAATATTACAGTGGAGATTTGCTAAATACAAGGCTTTGAAGAATGTACTAACAAGGCTATGGAGACAATTTTGACATATATCTTGTCCTAAAGGAGTTTATAGCTCAGAAAAGAACTTGCAGCTGAATAGAACAATTTAAGTAAACTTTATGTATATGGAATGATAAAATACCTTTGCAAGTTTGGTATAGATGACCAAACTATTGTTTAAAAAATTCCCACAGCTTTCCAAATTTTTAATATTTGACTACACTCCTCAAGTATATTTCAAAATTATTATAAACTTGATTCAAATGTGTAACAAACATAAACTTGAAAATATAAAAATTGTAAATTCATAAAAGTCATGATTTTCTCCCTTAGTACATCATTTCTTTTCTTAAGCAAATCAATTTGCATTCTAGTCATTTTCACACAGTCTCACACCCAACATAACTTTCTTTTTAGCTTTCAAACAAATGAATTTCAATTTTTTATAACGATGCTTTTTGTTCTGACTTTGAAAATGACAAATAGTTTGCCAAGTACAAGGAATTATGAAGAGCAGTATGTTCTCTTAAAATACATGACATTTTCCTCAAATCTATTCTTTATATCCTTTAGTGTAAGGATATTCTCCTTCTTGCATCCACATCCACCACAACCACCAATATACAAATTCAAATAATAGAAATTAACACTTCAGTGGCAAAAAAGGTTTATCACTACTAGCCAGGAAAAAGAAATCAAGGAACTAAAATAGCTAAATAGCTGTCCTTGATGGCTACCAGAGTAGGTTGAAACTGTACACTCTAGACATCTGATCACAGCAGAAATGCTGTGCTTGATACTAAGAGTGAGAATAAAATATTTCTGAAGAAAGAAATCACATTGGTGTATTAAATGGGTAATGCTAGTCTTTACCATTTTGATCATAAAAATGCGAGAGTGAAGGGGACTAATCTCATGAGCACTGACAGAGTAGCCTTATTAAAAGTTTTAAGATTCAAACACTTAGTCCACTGTAATGTCCTTCAAACTGATCATTTCATAGTAACCCCTCTTTGTGGATGGAGAAATTATATGGCAAGAGGCATAAAAGATCTCTTTTGTCTGGGTATAATTATTCAGCACTGATATTTGTTAGCTTAACAGAGAAGAACTATACCAAGTTTTCTAAATCTATTGAGAAAAAGACAGATATCACATTATATAAGAAGGTACATTATTATGAATGCTGTAGTAGAAATGATATGGAAATAGTGCTGGGTTTTCCATTTCAGTTTAATACTGTTATGCTCCATGTAATGTAGATGCATACTAATCCTTCAAGAGTTGTGTCAACTGAAGGTAATAATAACAAGCTTAAGATAAAAATTATGTTTTCAGTTGATGATATTCTTCCAGCAGCTTAACACCCTAAGAAGTTTATTTGAACAGTGCTCACTTGGCAGAAATCTGAGGTACTTTATTTTCCCCTGTCAAAATCTGATTGTCCACTCCAGCATTCATCTCCAAAGACCATTTATTTAGTAACCTTGACCAATTTTAAGCTTGTAGATTATATCACACATTGAAGGTGGAAATCAAGAAGATGAATAGTAGGCAAGAACTCACTGAAGCTGATAGAAATCATTTATCTAACAGCATGATAGTATAATCACATCCTGATAGGGCATATGAGATTCTAGTAGATGACTTTAAGGCAAAGTTCAGGAAAACTGACAATTGCCAAGCCCAAGGACCTTCTCAAACTTGTATGTATTTTCTCCAAATAGTTGATGTTTCTTCTTTGGAAATATATAAACAATCCACTGTGCCCAGTAATGTCATGGTATAGAGTATTACACAGAGTTAACTAACAATAATATGAGGTATTAAAGATGGTATATGGTAATGTTCTTCTAAGGTAAGCATGTAGGATATGAGGTCTGTACATATATCCATGTTTACAGTAGTATTTTATGCCTAAATTCCACATTGTTTCTTCTCTTTTCATGTTTTTTATTGCTACTCTGTCTAGAGAGCATTATAATTTATGTTAAAAAATGTGCATTGTAATAAACATAAAATAAGCATATCAGAAAATTTTATATATAATTTACAATGTTATTTCCAATGTAAATTTATTTTGTAACATTCTTAGAGTCAAATTATTTAGTCCCATTTATTTAATGATACAGAAGCACATGGCTGTCCCATTTAAAATATCAAATTGTTTTTATGATCTGAAGAGAAAATGAATATAAAATAGGTAAACATTTATAATTGGTATATAGTTAAGTCAACAAAAATGAACATTTAAAAGATTTAAATATTTGACTATTTTACACAATTCCTCATAAATTAGCTAGATTTGTGGGGGAGGGTTTATAAATGCAAACTTTTTTCCATTTTTCAATTTTTTTGGTTTTCCAATGTCTTTCTTGTTCTTTACTGGTATAAGAGTTATTTTGTACAGTTGTAGATCATATAATACGGTAACATGGATTCTTATTATTTTTAAACATTCTCATTTAAATTTGTATTTTTTTGAGCACGATTCATACTTTGTAATCAGAAAATTTTTTGCTCTCTCTCTTTCTTCCTCCCCTAATTTTAAAAATGCATAAAGTGGAACAAGTTCTTCCTCTTACCTTGGGTGAAGACTCATGTCCCTGCTCTGACCACTCATGATTAATACAAAGTGGTTTATAATATCTTGAAGACATAAATATGGATCTGATTCAGTATTCAGGTCCAGTCACACTAGTTAAGATTGCAACCTTATATAAGACTGTAGCTACTCTTGCTCATGCAACTAGAGTTTGCTTCAAGCAAGAAAATTTTAGATGGCTTCTTTAGTCTATCTAGTTTCTTCACTGAATCACTCCTCTCATTAGCTTCTCATAGTCTCTCTGACATTTCTGCAAGGAAGCAAGAGAAAATGGAAAGATAAGGGGAACAAAGATGTTCTAAATTGGTTCTTTCATTAACTTACTGCATATTCTTTGGATCTGACAGGAAAATAAAGCTGACACTTCCTTTCAAAAGCCTTGTTTCTACATCAAGTCAGCGATCTCTTTTTGTTTGGCTTCCTGTACCCCTTCAGTCATTGTTTCTTTGGTAACTACTTCACCCAGAAACTGTGTTAAGACTCCAGGGTCACTTGAAGTGATCCTCTTTGGTACAATTTTAAACAATTCCAGTTGGAGTTTCAAAGGAAATCATGTTGTTTCTAGAATATATCCATTTTTCTAACATTCTTTCTATGGATAAACTGTAAGAGTGCTGGCTGTCCAACACATGTAAATCTCATCTAAAACTACTGAAATAATAGTCACTGGACTTTGATTTTAAGATTTGCTTGGTTGGAGTCTGTGATGCTTAATTTTGCATGTCAATTTAGTTAGTCCATGGTGCCCAGATTTCTTGTCAAACACCAGGTTAAATCATTAAAAGGAGAGGATTCTGGGAAAATGGTGGAGTAAGAAGCACTGGGAATGAATCTGCATCTCCACCTATACAGCAATTGCAAGAAAGAATCTACCTGTAGTAACTATATTGGAGATCTGGAGTATATTCAGGGTTTGCAACTTCCAAGAGAAGGTATGCAATGAAAAGTATAGGTAATCTCAGTTCTAGCACAGTAAAATCCACCCATCCACTACACTTCAGCTCTACAGCAGGCAGACCCATGTGTGTTTTTAGAGCAAAGTAGGGGACATGTGGGACACCATCAAATGAGTCAATATATTTATGCATTGTAGGAGTACTAGAAGAAGAAAAGAGGAAGGGACAGAGAAAATATTTGATGAACCAATGGCTGAAAACTTTCCCCGTTTGATTAAAGACCTGAATATAAACATTCAACAAACTCAATGAATTCAAAGTAAGATGAATTCAAAGAGACCCACACCAAGACACATTATAATCAAAATTTTGTAAGCCAAAGAAAAAGAGACTCTTGAAAGTAGCAAAAGAGAATGGACACATGACATAGAGGAGCCTCAAAAAGAGAATTAGCAGCTTGCTCATCAGAAATTTTGGAAGCCCGAGGCAGTTACCTGATATATGCAGAATGCTAAAAGAATAAAACTGTCAACCAAGAACCTACATCTGGAAAACTGTCCTTCTAAATTGAGGGAGAAAATATATTATCAGATTTTTAAAAAAAGACATTCTCAGATAAACACAAGCTAAGGGAGTCTGCTACCATTAGACTTCCTGTAAGAAATGCTAAAGGGAGTCTTACTGGTTGAAAAGAAAGGTCACTAGACCGTAACCTGAAGTTTAATGAAGAAATAAAGATCTCAGTAAAGGTATATGCAAGGACAATTATAAAAGCTAACATTATTTATTATTTATTTACTTATTTATTATTTTTAAATTTAAATTCAATTAGTTAACATATAGTGCATTATTAATGTATAATTTAAATGGGTCTTTTGTTTAGGGAGTCTCCTTACAAAACTATAGAAGCTAATTTTTCCCATAAAGTTTTGGGGTTTATGCTTTTCCTATAAATAAAAAACTGGAGTGATTTTCTTTTGGTATAAAAAACCTACTTATTTGTATATAGACAATGAAAATAAAGATACAGAAAATGGAATAAAGAATATTTTTTTCTTAATAGCTTCCAAAATGTGTTACCACCTTGGTAAAGAAGGCACTGTATAAATATATACAATAATGTTGAGAAAAGAAGAAAAGAAGTGGAGTTTATTGAATTAGATGTTATAGTGTGCCCTGCATGCACTGTTGTGTCTCTTTAACAACATTTTCAGGATCATCATAAAACTCACTTCCTTCGTTATATAGGCATATTGACTAAGCTTGAAGTTTCAGGGTTATATTTGTTATTCTTCCAATAGTTTGCTTCTTCTTAGTTTTGGGAAGCTAGCACTGCCTTCTCCATTTTTCTCTCTATTCATTTGATCTCTATTCATTTAGCATAGCAAATGCAATCAGGATTCATAACATTAAATAGTACAGAGAAAAATTAGTTGAAAGGTACATACTATGACTCTATTTAAAATAAAAGTTAAAAGTTATTTCCCCCAAATTCTCCAAAATTTCTCTAAAAAACTTCTGAATGTCTGAATCTGACAGATCCATATTCATATAAAATAAACAACACACAGATGACAATTACTTAGATCATAACTACTTTTTATGACTAAATATGCACATATTCAACAGGTCGCAAATGTACTTTAGGACTTATCCACTTTTTTTTCCAAATCATCAGTAATTATGCTCAAAGTAATAAATTAAAAGTGCATATATTCTTTTACTAATACCCACATACATTGTTTAATATATATTTTAAGAAAATATTCATGATTAGTACTTAAAATTAAAACAAATACATTTACACAACCTGTGTTTTCATGGGTAGCAATGCATTTACAAATTTTGAAATATATCAGTGATTTAGAGAACTATCTTACTCCAGAATTTACAATGCCTTCTGAACATTTCTTAGAGAAAGGAGGAACACAGAGAAGAAAGAAAACTACTGGTAAAATGTTCCCACATAATATTAGTAAGTCTTTGAGATAGAAAACTTCGTAAAAAAATTTTGGAAGTTGCTACTTTATTCTGGGTGACTTCACAGCAATAGGCTTCACTTGATTTTATAACATTTCCCCAGAAATGTCTTTACTTAGATCGAGTGCTATGGATTTCTTTTGCAGATACGCATTTAATGTTCCATTTAAGACATAAACAGAATAAAGTATGCCTTGGGATAGAGTATTTGGGATTTGTGAGCATTTTATTTGATGCTATTTTTGAAGTGTAGTAACTCTAACTTGTGTATACTAGGTTGTCATTTTAGGGCAGTTGTTTTGTGGGAGATTTTGATATTATATACCTGTAAGACTTTTGTTGCTAAAGAATAAAGAATAGGAAGCTTTTGCTTTTATATACCATTTTTAGTTTATTAATAGCACCTTGAAAAGTAATGGAAGAGTCTTATCATGGTCAGAATCAAGAAAAATTATCTCTAAATAGCAATTGGTTAAAATATATCTTGTAATAATTCTAGTGGAAAGTAATGCTGAGAGATGTAGGATATACTGGTTTTGTTCTTTGAGTAAGAAGAAATAATTCAAATAGAAAACATGTGAAAAAATTTATTATATGCTATTTTGGATGATTCATTAATTTTCTTTTAAATAATAATGCTGCTCTTTGTTGAGCTATAATCTGACATTTTACTATTTTATGCATAGAAATGTGCTCCTATTCATGTCATTAAATAGGAATTTAAATTGCAGCAATATTATGAAGGGGAATATATCCATTATCCATTTTACTATGTTTTATGATATACATGAAGACACTGGAGTATATAACTCATTGAGATAATGACTAGATATTTTGCTGTGTAGAATTTTAATGAATAAAATGGCATTTACATTGGTTATTTATCTACTCTTTTATTTAAGGATAGTATGCCTGTAGTAGTGACCAAGGGCTAACATTTTAATCACTTTATACAGACATAGTGAAGGCATTGGCAGGTTGACAGGATAAATCACAGCTCTTACATCAGTCTCTATCTCACTTCTGAAAATTTAGAGGGTTAAAGAGGTTGCTGCTATTTTTGTGACAAATCAAAGATGGATCCTACACATGCATATTTGCTTCAGAGATTAAACCACTTTGGTTCAAAACCTGACTCTGACTTTTAATAGCCCTGAGTTCTTGGGCATATAACTTGGGCAACTAACTTTATCTAATTGATAGTTATAGAACATGACATGAAATAATCACAGAATACACATTTTTTCAAGTGCACATTGACCATTCTTTAAGATAGAAACCATATGCTAGACAATTAAATAAACCTGAATAAATTTTATAAAATTGAGATCTTATAGAGCATATTTTCTGAGCACAACATAATTAAATTAAAAATCACAATAAAGGGGCACCTGGGTGGCTCAGTCAGTTAAGTGCCCAATTCTTGATTTAGGTCCAGGTCATGATCTCAGGGTTGTGAGACCAAGCCCTGTGTCGGGCTCCGCACTGGTCACAGAGCCTGCCTAAGATTCTTCCTCTCTGTCTCTTTCTGTCCTTCCCCTCCCCACCTCACTAAAAATAATAATAATAATAATTAATTAAATTTAAAAAATAAATAAATTACAATAAGGATCCAAAAAATCCACAAATATTTGGAAATTAACCACATACTTTTATATAAATCAAAAGTCAAAAAAAGAAACCCACAAGGAAAAATAGAAATCACTTCAAACTGAACAGAAATTTACACACAAAAATAAAAATTTATAGAATGTAGTAGAGCAGTGTTCAAAGGAAAATTTTTAGCTATAAATGAAATTCTTATATTATGAAAAAAGTGATTAAAATTAAAGATATAATCCTCTACTTAAGGAAGTAAGAAAAAACAGCAAATTAAGTCCAGAGAAATTAGAAGAAAGAAAATAAAGATTAAAGCTGAAATCAATGAAATATAAAAGGGAACAATGATGGCAAAATTAATAAAGCAAAAAGATGGTTCTTTAAAAGAGATGAATACAACGCATAACTTTTAAAAAAACTACTCAAGAAATAAAGAAAAAACATTTCCAATATCAGGAATGAAAGTAGAAATTTTACTAGAGATACTATATGCAAGACAAGGATAGGAAGATAACCTAAGAATAATTTTATGCCGATATAAACCGCTTAGATGAAATAAGCAATTTCCTTAAAGATAAACTTATCAAAAATAACAAAGGAAGAAATTGAATTAGCCATATTTCTAGCAAAGAAATTCAATTTGAAAATGAAAAGCAAACAAACAAAAACCAAATCAAAGAGAAAGGAAGACTTCTTAAAGAAAATTCAAAGCCCAGACAGCTTCACTGGGTTGTCTTTTATGTATTTATGGAAAAACGAATACTGATTTACCACAAAATCTTTGAATAATAGAGGACATAACTTTCCAGCTTATTTGAAAAGGTTAAACCTTAAAGCAGCATGAACTTCACCAGGACACCAAAAGGGACAAATTATATGTCAATATCCCTTATAAAGAAAGAGGTCAAAATCCCTAATAACATATTAGCAAACAAAATCTGGCAATACATGAAAGAGTTCTATGTCATGACCAAGTGGGGTTTATGTCTGGATTGAAAGCTTATTTTAGCATTGAAAAACAGTATAATTTACCACATTAACAAAACAAAAATCATGTGATCTTACCAACCAATCAATATGAAACTATCAGCAAACCAGGAACAAATATTTATACTCAATCTGATAAAAAAAAATCTATTAAAAAAATTAAACTGAAATAAACTAAAGCTAACATTAAGATGTTAAAATATAGAATGCTGTCTCCCTAAAAGGCAAAGATATATTATCACCGCTTCTATTCCACATTGTACTGGAATCCAGCCAATAAAATATGACAAAATAAACAACAAAAAGAAACATATTTAAAATGTATTTTGGGCATCTGGGTAGCTCAGTTGGTTGAGCAGAGCCCCGCTCAGCGGGGAGTCTGCTTGTCCCTCTGCTCCTCCCCCCTCTCAAATAAATAAAATCTTAAAGAATAAAATGCATTTTTTTCATAGAGACTATTAACTATAGAGAACAAACTGAGAGTTGCTGGAGGGGAGGTGGACGGGGGGATGGGCTGAATGGGTGATGGGTATTAAGGAGGACACTTGTGATGAGCCCTGCGTGTTCTATATAAGTGATGCATCACTAAATTCTACTCCTGAAACCAATATTACAGTATATTTTAATCTGAGGTGCAATTATTGTTAATAGAATTTAAATAAAAACTTGAAACAAAAAATAAAAATTAAAAAACAAAAATTCCAAAAATTAAAGAAAATTTACCCAAATTAAAAACTTAGTTTAACTTGGCAGCAGCACATAAGATCAATACATAAATATCAACAACAGTAATTACAATAACATGAATTTTATATCTACAAACAAAAATTTTTAAATTAAATTTAAAATAATGTTATTTATTATAGCAAACAAAAACATAATATAGGGACTTCTGGGTGGTTCAGTCGGTTAAGCATCCGCCTTTGGTCAGGTCATGATCCCAGAGTCCCAGGACTGAGTCCTAGGATCAAGTCTCAGGATCAAGTCCCAGCATGGAGTCCAGCATTGGGTTCTCCACTCAGCAGTGAATCTGCTTCTCCCTCTGACCCTCCACCCTCTAGTGCTCTCTCTCTCTCTCTCTCAAATAAATAAATAAAATCTTAAAAAAAATATAGAATTATTAGGTTATTGGAACTTTAAGGGGCGCCTGGGTGGCTTAGTTGGTTAAGTGTATAACTCTTGATTTTGGCTCAGGTCATGATCTCAGGGACCTGGGATCAAGCCCTGCATCTGACTCCCCGCTCAGCAGGGAGTCTGTTTGAGATTCTCCCTCTTCTTCTCTTCCTCCTCCTGCTCTCTCTCTAAAATAAATACATAAATAATTCTTTAAAAAAAAAGAATATTGGAACTTTCAGTCCCACCTCCAACATCCTGGGAGTGTAAAGGGGCTAGAATTGAGTTCAATTACTAATGGCCAGTGATTTAATCAATCATGCTTATGCAATAAAGCTTCCATCAAAACCCAAGAGGATGATGTGTGGAAGGATTCCAGGTTAGTGAACAAATTCAGGGTAAGTGGCACAGGCTTAGAGAGCATGGAAGCTCTGAACTCTTTCCCTATGACTTACCTTATGCATCTCTTCCATCTGGCTATTCCTAAGTTATATCCTTTTGTGAAAGACCAGTAATCTGGTAAGTAAAATGTTTCTCTGCATTCTGTGAGCCACTGTAACAAATTAATGGAACACAAGAAGGGGGTCACTGGAACCTCTAATCTATAGTCATTTGGTCAGAAGCCTGGTGACAGCCAGGTGACAACCTGGACTTGCAGTTGGAATCTGAAGTTGCGAGGTGGGTCAGTCTTGTAGGATTGAGGACTTAACCTGTGGATCTGAAACTATATATTCAGGTAGGTAATACCAGAATTGTGTTGAATTGTAGGACACCTATCTGGTGTCAGAAGTGTTATGAGTATGGTAGCATTGTGAGAGAGTAAAGGAAACACACAAGAGGAGGACCAATTTTCCTAAATAATATGTAAGCAAAATATACAAAACATTTAGATATTATTTTATATTATAAAAATAGAAGACAACATTTTAAAATGGAAAAAGGTATTTAAACAGATAATTTATGAAAGACTTGATAAAGACCTATATACATACTGAAGGTGATAAATATCATTGATCATTGGGAAATGACTACCAAAATTGTAAGTACAAAATCACCCCGACTAGTGTGGCTAAAATTAGAAACACTGACCTCATCAGATGCTGGTAAGCATGTAGAGAAACTGAACTCTGATACACTATATGTAGAAATGTCAAATGGTCCAATCATTTTGGAAAACTGTTAGGTACATTCTCATACAATAAAACTTGAACCTACCTTATATTCTAGCAATTCTACTCCTAGGTTTTTACTCTAGAGAAATGAAAATACATGTCCACAAAAGACTCATAGAAAAATGTTTACAGCAGTTTAATTCCTAAGAGCCCCAACCTGGAAACAGCTCTAATGCTTTTCAACAAGAGAATGGATAAGCAAATTTTAGTATATTCATATAATGAAATTCTACACAGCCATCAAAAGGAATGACCAGTATAACTAAAACACAGGGGTAAATCTCAAGAATATTATACTGAATGAAAGAGACTAGACCCAAAGAATACATATTATATTATTTCTATTTATAAAGAATAATAACATGTAAAATTATCTGCAGTAATAGAAATCACTGATGGGGCGCCTGGGTGGCTCAGATGGTTAAGCATCTGCCTTCGGCTCAGGTCATGATCCCAGGGTCCTGAGATCGAGTCCCGCATCGGGCTCCCTGCTCCTTGGGAGCTTGCTTCTCCCTCTGCCTCGCTCTCTCTCTCACTGTCTCTCATGAATAAATAAATAAAATCTTAAAAAAAAATGAGACTGATGATTTCCATGGAAGATGGGGTTTGGCTAGGAGAGGGTACAAGGGAGTGATGTAAGTTGATAGACATCTTATACATATCGACTGGAGTATTGATTATACATAGATCCAAACTTATTGAATTGTTCAATTAATATCTGTGCCTTTCATTGTATGTAAATTATACCTAAAAAATTAGGAAGGGGGGACAATATCTGGTTAAAAAGATAGGAATTCATTCAGAATAGATCCCCCTGGCCACACATGCTATACCATTGTGCAAATTTAATAATTTTGCCCTACCACACTGACAAATTGCAATTGGTACCCCTTCCCAAGTTATTAGATAAAGGTTTTCCCTTTGCATAGACTAATTAGAAAAGATTCTTCCTTTCAGGTGACATAACTAACTCTAAGGTGCAATTTTATCCCACTAGTACATCTTCAAACAGATGATTTTATGCAGAAAATAATCTATACAATTTTATGCTGTATCCCTCGACCAAGAAAAGGGGTTAATGAGTTTAGGGGCAAGACAAACAGATGAGTTTAGGACCAAGACAGATTATTGAGCAAAGGTATAGCCTAACAATATTGTAGAGGAGATTAGAGCAGATTGGAATAAGGGAGATAATTTTGGGACAAAGTAGGGTGTTGGCAATGGGAGTAGAAAATGAGATACAAATGCATTATGAAAATTACTAGAACTTATAGACTGGTGCTATATGGTCGGGGTGAGGATGGGGGAAATCCTGGGTCCACATGAACAAACACAACAGGTTAGAGCTTTTATCTTTTGGATGTTCTTTGAAAGTTGGGAAATAAAAATGAATATAGCTGGTACCTGTCTTGAAGTATTAATAGTCTAGTGAAGTTATAATTAGATTACTCTTCAAATAAATGTTGTTATATAATAAAACTTTATAGAAAATTATCTCAGAAGCACAGATAAAGAGCTGGTTAACATGGCTACTAGGAGACAATCATTGACTTCAATCTTAATACATTAAAGAGAATTCTGCCAGGAGGAATACATTATAGACAAAAAGATCAACACATATAAAAGCACATATACACAAATAAGTATGAGAACAGGAAAAGATTCAGCTTAACTATAGTGTTGAATATATATGTTAGGGAATGATACGAGAGGTTTTGTAAATGCTGATCGAAGTTGTGAGAATAATGCCTCCTTTTTGTGCATGTTGGATTTTGATAACTGGTTACTTTTGGGCTGAATTTTAACTGCAGATATTTTAATGCCTTACAAAATGTTTTTAACAATTTCTGATTTAGTTATAAACAGACATTGAAGAATTTCTCACAAAAATCAAAACACCAATCTTACTTTGAAAAATCAAAAGATCTAGCAACAGTATTTTTTGTCACAATTTTGCAGCAGAAACTGAGTAATGCTTACTCTTTTAAGGTAAAGTGTGCATTCCTTGCTCTCTATTACATTTATGTTACTAGCTGGGCATTTATCTGTATTTGTGTCAGTTTTCCTCTCTGTACCTGCTAGGTAGTTAAGCAAGTTAGATAGATTGTTTGATAAACAGATGCATTAAAATAGATTAGTGACAATATCATGAGTGCAATAACCTAGTTAAGATCTAATGCAGTCTTGTGATAAGGCAATGACAAATGGAATGGATGGAGCAAGTGGACCCCAGAGATATATGTGATACAGAAGAAATAGAATATGGTATCTGATGAGTAAAGAGAGATTGCTTAAGAAGGGCTTTTTCACAGGTATCTAGAGTAGAAAGGATAAAAAGTAAGGATAAGTATGGTTAGGTTGATGCTACAAATAAATATGTCCTTACATGTAAATTAGACATTCTGCCATTAAATATATGCTATGAGTCTTAACAATCTTGGAAAAAGGGAATAGATAACATCCAAAAATAAAGAGGAAATAAAGGTGTCACAAAAATGAAAGATATCAGGTTCTTCACCACCAACAGCCTACCTCTTGGATTCTCTTTTAGGGCCCACATTTGGAAATGGTGATTTTAGAAATGGAGAAAAAATACTTTGGGACTACAGGTCTGCTCTCTCCCACATAGCTAGAAGGGATTACAAAGCCTCTGGAGGAGTACTAGTGTTGGCTGTGCTAAAAATCTTATATTAGATAAACATAAGTATAATATTGATTAAGGTTTTCCATGGCTTGTATATGATGTGCAGGGGATCCTTCTGTGAGGATGTGAAGATGGTGTGAAAATCTGTGGCTTTGTAAATGTCTGGGACAGAAGGAAGAAGCTTCAATGAGAGGGGCCACTATGACTAAGGAAGACATAATGGTCTTCTACCATGGGTGTAGCACAGAACCCCAGAGCTGGATGGAACCAGTTATATCTTAGCAGCTATCAGTTCCAAGGTGATCAGAGACAACACACCTCTTAAAAGATGACAGCACAAAATTCTGCACAATCAGCACAGATGTCTCCTTCTCTCCCTTGCCACCAGAATAAATACCTCATATATTCATTTGATATTTTGGGATTAGGAGAGATGGAAGGGGAGTGGTAAGCAAAGTGATATTTAAAAGACCCTGAGCTACTTAAGTCTATTTATTTATTTTTAAATTTAAAAAAAAATTAAGGATTTTATTTATTTATTTGAGGGAGGGTGAGAGAGCCTGGGGGGTGGAGGGGAATCAGAGAGAAAGGGAGAAGCAGACTCCCTGCTGAGCAGGGAGCCCATTGTGGGGCTCAATCCCAGGACCCCAGGATCATGACCTGAGCCAAAGGCAGACGCTTAACCAACTGAGCCACCCAGGCGCCCCTAAGTAAGTCTATTTAATATAAGAAATGCCAAAAGAAAGAATTAACACTTAAAGTTAATTTAAAAAAGCAACAAATATTTATATGTTATTTTTGTTTTTTCTACTATTACCTAGGTGGGGGATTGGAAGGGTGACATGTATGAAAGATAACACCAGTTGCAGAAAATAAACAAAGCCGTAATTTCTTTGTACAACTGTAAAATACGATGTACACCTTTAATCCACAGGACAAATAGGTTGATAATAATGCGGTATATTTACTGGTTGCTTACTATATTCCAGAAGCATCCTAAGTACATTATATTAATTAACTTATTTCCTCCTTTAGAGGAGGAAAAAATATTTGAAATACATCTTGTCATTAACACTGTTTATGAATAGAACAACAAAGAAAGAGGAAAGTAACTTGTTAACAGACAGATAGCTACTAAAGAGCAGGAGTTAAGTCTTAACTATTAACAGCTGAAATTGAATGCCTTCCTTTTTATTCACTAGTATTTTATTCCTCTAAGACAGTGAACATAATAGAATTACCAATTTGTAAGGTATAAGAAATGGAACTGGTTTTTACTGATTATACAAAAGGAAATGTATATCAAACCCTGAAGAAAAGACCATAGAATATGGATTTGAAAAATATTTTCTTCATTAGAATATAAATGTGTCTGAGCAATGAAGATATAAATACAGGAGAGCAGAAGGATTTGTCTTCCTTGCTCTGTGTTGGATGACAATCCCCTATTAGGAGTATCAGATCCCATAGAATAATATTCATGAATAGCTAACAACAACATACATGTAAAGCAGTAATATGTTTGTATGTTTGTTCTATAAGAACTTACATAAATAAATAATATCCCTTCAAAAAATTAATGAGCAACATCATTTTATAGGAAAACACCGATTTAGATGTTGGGAAAATATGGTATCCTTTACAGTCATATGTATTGTTTTGTTACCGAATAAATAAAGTAATATAAAAACTTAGAATCATAAAATGTTAGTACTAGAATAGACATTAGAGACCGCGGAGTCCAATTTTATCATTCATTCTAAGACAAGATAAGTTTAGGCCTTAAAAATGAACAAAGTAAAAAAAAAAAAATGAACGAAGTAAACCTCACTCAGAATACTCAGAGGGAATTTGGCCAAGTAAGTAAAAACTAAACAGGAACTGCAGAGACATCCAAATGTAGTAAGAAAAATGCATTCTCACTCAGATTTACAGTGTATGGAGGAAGAGGTAGGTTTTGTTTTGGTTTGTTTGTTTTTTTGTTTGTTTTAGGAATGCAATATGAGATCTACTGCCTTATACTTTAAGGCAGAATAATGGCCTGAAACACTCCCCAATTAGCCAGGATTCTCAACTCAGGTAACCCAGCATAACCTCAGACATCCAAGACAAAAATCTGAGTGAGTTTAAACCTGAAACTTTGTATTCCTGGTTGTGTATGAGTGTGTTCCTAAAAAACTGAAAAGTTTTAAATAGCTTTCCAAGACACACAGCACTAAGCTGGAAAACCCTTAAGGACCACAATAAAAATATTTCAAAGAGAACTTCAGGACAAAGTACTAAATATTGTACTCTCCTTATTTTTACTCTGACCTTCATAAAAATTAGGGATTATTCTGCTTTCTTTTTTTTTTAATATTTTATTTATTAATTTGACCGAGAGAGAGAGAAAGCAGCAGAGGGAGAGGGAGAAGCAGCCTCCCTGGTTGAGCAGGGAGCCCGAATCAGGACTCTCAACCCCAGGACCCTGGGATCATGACCCAAGCTGAAGGCAGATGCTCAACTGACTAAGCCTCCTAGGCATTTCTCATTCTACTTTCTTAACTCAGTGTCTTGTCAGTTAAGCTTCATATTTTGTGTTTGCAAATGTGTTTGGTTGGGGAAAAAGCAGAAAGTGTGAGTAGATGACAGAAAGTTTTGTATCCTCACAGCCGCCCCTCCTTGAAATCACAGCAGTCCCAAGTTTATGTAATTTTGTGCTTATGATTTTCTATAATATTTAATTTAAAAAAGATTTCATAGACTTAAAAATTTCAGAAAAAAAATCTAATCGAGATAGTCAGTGGCCACTCAACCAGCAATGTGAATTTTCATCACTATTTACCCAGTGCTTTACATCTACATCTACCTATTTTGTTTTTATAGAACCAAATCTGTCTAACATCTCAAGTAAATGTCTTGAAAAAAAAAAGACACACATGCTCTCTCTCTCTCTCTCTCTCTCTCTCTCTAACACACATACACACACACACACACATACACACACACAAACACCCCACACATTTTACCACTCAGGAATGTTTTTCTACTTTTGTGAAATATAAAGGAAATGTTTTCCTTTCATTATTCTACTTTGTAGTTTTTTCCTACTTTGTGCTTTAAATTTAATATTACCTTTCAGTTTGGAAAGTCTTTTAAAAATTACAGTGATGGGGCACCTGGCTGGCTCAGTCATTACAGCATGCAACTCTTGATCTTGGAGTCGTGAGTTCGAGCCCCACACTGGGTATAGAGATTAGTTTAAAAAAAAAATACAGTGACTTTTTTTTTCTTTTGCTAGCACTTTGAAGTTAGAAAAATAGTTCTTAGGACAATTATCTACAAAAATATGTGGGAAACAAGCTCATGTGTGAGCTCCAGTGAATTCAAAGCCGCAGAAAATGTCAGTCTAAGTAGTTGCCTGGAAAATTACTGATACACTGTGAAATAAGCAAAACTTTTTCCTAGCTGACACAATCACTCCAGAGTTGCAACAAGTGTTATTATATGCCGAGGGATTGTGTTGTCTTTTACAAACATTACATAATTAAAGAAAAACAGAAAAATCTTAGAAGGTAGATACAACTATATCATACCCATTCTACATATGAGAAAACTGAAGTCCTGGGAAGCTACATAAATAGTCCAAGGTTATGCAGCTAGGGAAAGGCAAGGCCATACCCAAATGGATCTAATTCCAGTATCCAGATATTCTTAATATAGCTTATGTCCTCCCTGCCATCCAATCAGTTTTCAAAAGAAATGCAAACTAGTTCCAAAAACCAAAAGAAGTTAGTAAGACAGAAAATCTTTCTGTTCATGATATAATTCTTCATTATAGGTTCTTTTCAAGCAGCTATTGCATGCTCTGCTTTTATGGTAAATAGCATTTCTTTAAACAGAGGAGATATCTCATTCTGTTTATATCTTTAAAATTAATTAAGAATAATTAGGAAGCATTCAGGAAGAAATCTGAGCAAATGACTTTGAAGGCATTCTATAAAGCATATGAAACACACACTGACAGATTTTGTCACTATTTGCAAAGAAATGCACAAAAATGGCCTAATCGTTATCATGCATAATCATTTTATTAATAAATTTGTAACGCTATGGTTAAGCATAAACAGTCCATGAATTATGAAAGATTTCCTAGGCATATTGGTCAGAGGGGAAAATAAATTTAGAAGATACTGGAAATAATATTGATTAGAAGAAAGTGTTATGGCGGAGGAAGAGAATGTAGAGGGAAGATAGATAGTGACCCCAAAGAAAATGAATTAGCATTACCCTTCTTCTTTGAGACCTTGGAGAAAGGTGTGAGGGCATGTGTGTTTATCAAGAACAGACATAAGACATAGTCTATGTTGACAAAACTTGAGCTACAAGAAACAAAGCCAGTGAGGGTGATTTTGGTAAAGCTAACCTTTACTGAGCATTTAGTATATGCCAAGGTCTATGCTAGGCTCTTTATTTGGCTCTTTGTAGACGTAGCAGAACTAGAGTTCAAAATAAATGAAAGACACAGTTTTGGGGATCAAAAATGCTATCATTTGAATTTGAGAGAAAAATCAATTGTTAAAAAATATTATATTTATATTATGTTAATATCTAAAATATATTTAATTTATATTTAATATCTAATATTATGCATGTGGGAAATATATTTATCTATCGCATGTAACATTACGTAAATATAATGTATAAAATAGCCTAATAATAACAGCCTACCTGTGCATACATTTTGTGTGTTTATTCCATGCCAGGCATTGTCCCTCAGAGCTTTAAATACATTTATTTAACACTTAACAATAACTTTACAAGGTTGGGTTTTACTTATTTTTCTGTTGCCTATGAGTCAAATAAAGCCTATTAGAAAATTTAAGTAATTCACCCAGCTCATTGCCATGTCTCCAGCTAACCTATAAACGTAGTTAAGAGAACGACCATCTCTTTTACTTTAGGGCCATTTCTGAAAGGTACTTTTTTCTTCAAAGAATTTCATGTCCCGGGCACCTGGATGGCTCAGATGGTTAAGCATCTGCCTTCGGCTCAGGTCATGATCCCAGGGTCCTGGGATCGAGCCCCACATCGGGCTCCCTGCTCAGCGGGAAGCCTGCTTCTCCCTCCCACTCCCCCTGCTTGTGTTCCCTCTCCCGCTGTGTCTTTCTCTATCTCTGTCAAATAAATAAATAAAAATCTTAAAAAAAAAAAGAATCTCAGGTCCCTCAGTTCTCAGTCACCTGAACAGATTTTTAAAGAACCTAGCAGTTTTAAAGCAACAGTAATTAAGGTTCAATTTTTAATTAGAAAATAGACAATGCCCATTACACAGAGTAATATTTATCTAACAATCACTATCACATTACAACAAAGTAGTACCGCTGTATTCAAGTCGTAGCCTTCCCATGACAGAAATGGAGATTACTCCGATAGCTTTTGAACAGGAAATGTTTGGAAAGTGGGAGGGAGGGGGTTATCACTGGCAGTGAAAAATGGGGTATAAATTTGATTCAATGTTCTATTCTCACATGAGATTCTGATTTTAAGCTAAGGAGCTAATTAATTGTGCAGCACAGTAAAATGAAACAATTTTTCCTTTAACAATTTTTTAAAACCAATAGCAAAAAAGTAGTAATTAGAACTTTTTAAAGATTTTTTTTTAATTTATTCACTTCAGAGATAGAGAGCAAGAGGGCGTGTGAGAGAACACAAAGAGCATGAGGAGGAGCAGAGGGAGAGGGACAAGCAGACTCTGCACTGAGCAGAGCCTGACCCAGGGCTCAGTCCCATGACCCTGAGACCGTGACCTGAGTCGAAACCGAAGAGTCAGACGTTTAACTGACTGAGCCGCCCAGGCGTCCCAGTAATTAGAATCTTGATAAATAAAGGGATCATTTACAAATACAAACAAAAATGTTGTATTATTTTTAAAGTTGCCAAATGCTATAAAGTAAATGAGGCTTAAGGGAAATTAATTTTTCTTCTCCTATCCTGTCTCCAATTTCTCAGACCTTTCCTTTTTTCTTATTGACATCACTCATTACAGAAACAGCTAAAATGCAAACAGAATGATACCCAGATTAGCCTACATTTTCAGGTAATGAAAATGAAAAATGGTCTATTTTAGGGATTTTCCAGAGAACAAAGATAAGACAGTTTGAAGGAGATGATGATGATATATAGATAGATTTACTGGTAGATAACTGGGTACGGCAACCAATGAATAAATGACAGGTGTAATCAACTCTCCCCCTGCAACATAGCCCATTCATTGTGAACATGATGACTGAAGTGGACAGATCTATCTGGAAAGAAAAAGAAGAAACAACACAGATCACTGCCATATTTTTCAGAGCATTTTCTTTCATTTTTCCTAAATCTACTCTCTGGGAAATTTTTTCTTATATACGATACTTCATGACCAGATAGAAGCTAGAAATAGATGACTCTTGGAGAATCTTTATTTTGTAGTCTACTTTCTATACATATGGTTAGGGATGCCTGGACTTGTCTTAGGATTTGCAAACTTATGGAGCACTACTGACAGGCTATTTTTTTTTCAGTAAAAATTTACACACACACACACACAGATTCTTAATGAAAGGTACAATAAGTAGCCAATAAAATATATCTAGATTTCATCTTTAGGTCTGCTATGGCTGTGATCTTGGTAGACACACTGTTTGACTTCCAAGTTATATTAAAGTTTAACCAGCCCTTTGTATCTTAGAATAAGGATTTCCAACTCTCAGAACCGTTCTCCACCATATCTCGCCCTCAGCCAATGCCTGAGATGGGGGGATGGTGTGGTGGTTAGGGAATACTCTCACGTGCAACACCCTACATCATGGTAGCGATTTGTTTCAGTTAGAATGGTTAAGATTGCAAGACTCAAACAAGCCAAATCACAAAGCCTGCATCATGCTTTAGGTGAAACAACAGAAATATTTCCATTAAACAGAAATATTTCTATCAATTTTCCATTAAATATTTCCAATACTTCCAATAACTCCTGTTTTGGGGCAAATTGCCCCAGAAGTAGTCCCCGAGACTGGGATTTAAAAGTAAGTAGTTTATTTGGCAGGTAATCCCGGGAAGTATCAGTAGTGCAGAGTGGAACTAGAACTGCAATGGGAAGGGAGCCAGTGGAGGGTGTGCAAATGACAAGTTTACACAATGACACCAATGGGAGATAATCTGCAAGCCTCAGAGTTGTTCTGCAAAAAGGGAGAGTATATTAGTTCCTATTGCTGCCATAATTTATTACTACAAACATAGCAACTTTAAACAACACAAAATTATTATCTTACAGTCCTGAATGTCAGTTGTCCAGAATGGATCTCAGTGGACTATAATCAAGGTATTGGCTGCATTCCCAATTCTGGTAAGAATCTCTTCCTTGCCTTTTCCAACTTCTGAAGCTCTCTCCATTCCTTGGCTGTGTCCTCCCATCCTCAAAGGCAGCAACGGTTGGTCTTTCTCATATCACATCACTTTGACACTCTTCTGCCTCTCTCTTCCACGTTTAAAGGATTCTTGTCATTACAATGGGCCTATCTGGATAATCCAGGATCATCTCTTTGAGGTCAGCTGATTAACAACCTTAGTTTCATTGGCAACCTTAATTTCTCCCTGCCATGTACCAATATATTCATAGTTTCCAGAGATTAGGATATGTATATCTTGGGGTGGGAGCGAGGGATTAATCTACCTACTACAGTAAGGAAGTTGGGGTATTTATATATCAATTCTTACCTGCCATTAGTTGGGGGTTTCTTTTAAACACAATAAGTCTTTGGTGATTTTATCCTGGCCCATCTGTGGCTGAGAATGCTCCTATAGCAAGGTGAATATATAAAGTCCATATAAAATCTCAGATGATTACATTAAGAAGCATGTATGTGACTATTTGGTTCTGCTATTGCTTTTACATTCTTTGCATGTCTGAGATCCACTCATGCCCCCATAATACTTTCATTCTATCCTATCATTGATTTATCAGGGTAGTAGCCAGTCAGAATTTCTAAGGAATTAGAGATAAAAGCTATACCTATAGATATCATTGCTCTAGTTGGTTCCAAATTTGGAATTTATAAACATCATCTCCCTCTTCTACTACACATTCTAGATTTCCCCTCACACCCAGCCAGTGTTTAGTCTAGTTGTTTTTCTCATATAGTAACCTTGACTTTTATTCCTGAGGAGTTTAGCCTCTGGCTACTGTGTCCCTGTCAGGACACAGTTTCTGCATTTGTCTGTTAA
Source organism: Callorhinus ursinus (assembly GCF_003265705.2). NCBI lineage: Eukaryota > Metazoa > Chordata > Mammalia > Carnivora > Otariidae > Callorhinus > Callorhinus ursinus. Next base: position 137,085,314 of record NW_027397066.1, read on the forward strand.
TGATTAACTCTGGACATGAAAAAATAGGAGGCCTCTACTCAGGGAGTGCCTTGATTTTTAGACATAATTCTTCCTGTCCCCCACTACGAAGAATCGAACCCTATCTCTTTATGAAACCCACAGTGAACTATTAACTGCCTGGACAGAAACTTGCTTTCTTGCTTGCTGGTCCAGAGGCATGAGGATTGCAAAATGATCAAGTGGCAGTCTCAGCTTCAGGTTCACTGGAAACTTTACTGTGGACCAATGGTATATACCAAGGAGAAAGGTTATGGAAGGTCCTTTCTTAGGTTCAACCAGTAAGAGGGTGCATTGTATAGAATTCAAAAACAGTAATAAAATAATTAAAATTTTGGTTACTTTTTATTATCAATAATCACCAGCAATTCTAAACAATTTCAGTGATAAAAAATATTCCTGCCAGGAATGAACCATTCACATGTTTCCCTCACCTTCTACCCTTGCTATGCTGCTGCTACTGCCTGATTGCAGCGTCTATCCTCCAAGAACCAGAACCTCTAATTCTGGAAACCTGATTCTGATGTGTATTTTCCAAATGGGTATCACTGGGCTCAATGGTTAGAGGAGGCAGACAGAACAGTATCTTTTAAAATTTTTTTATGGATCAGTATAGTGTAGTTGTTGAAATCCTGGCAACATATAACGACCATTGGCTCAGATATATATAAGACCTGCTCAGTTATGCAAAGTGTCACCCCTTAGGTACACCCTTGAGAATAAATTAGAATATTCTTTCAGGCTATGTTCTTCCATATAAAGTTATAAAGAAAATATTCTAATGTGTAAATAGAAAAATGGATCCTGAGGACATAAGCCATCTGTTGCATCTTCTTTCTTACAAAGTAGTCTCTTTGTCCAAGGTGTTCTTATGTAACACTATATGTCAGTAAGTCAGATACTTTAAGAGTTTCACAAAGCTCTGTTGTCATGTCAAATAAGAAGGCAAAGCTAAATCCAGAATGTCCAAATCAGTTGGTTAAGCGACTGAGCAGCAATAGGAAAGTAATAATAATCCTCAATACTTACTGACATGTATTTTCAAATACATTGAAAATAATCTCTATTTTCTTATACACCAATCCTCATGCCTCTGGACCAGCAATCTATACCTTCCAGTAAAGGTAAATTACTGCTCTTTCCAAGATAGAAGAAGGCTAATAAAATCAACTTGATACCAAGAGCGGGTTGGTCTCTTAAAGAACAGAACCATGTCAAAGGCTCAGCAGTAGATTCTGCTCTTGACATAAATGGTGGAACCTACCATGTCTCTCTAGCATAGAAGTCCATTTAGCTACTACCACAGCTGAAAGGTTCCTGGCTGATGAGTGCTGACAAGAGACATTAAGATCTTCACACCTGGCACCTGGGTGGCTCAGTTGGTTAAGCGACTGCCTTCGGCTCAGGTCATGATCCTGGAGTCCTGGGATCGAGTCCCACATCGAGCTCCCTGCTCAGCGGGGGGTCTGCTTCTCCCTCTGACCCTCTTCCCTCTCATGCTCTCTGTCTCTCATTCTCTCTTTCTCAAATAAATAAATAAAATCTTAAAAAAAAAAAAGATCTTCACACTGTGTCTTAAATTCTATGGGTCTATATTGCCTTTTGAGGCCACCACTACATGGAGCTGTATTGGAGTCGTAGTCTGTTTTCAGTTCACTTTAGTATACAGAGAACTATTCTCAGGTTTTTCCTCCTCCGTTTGTAGGAAAATTCCCCTGATGTCTACAGGTATTAGCTAGAATATAGGCATTAGATAACAGGGATAGATGTCATGATGGCCCGCTCTTCTTATTTCTGAAAATGAATTATTCTTCTGAAACTTCTTGCTTCTTATCCTGAGTGGGTGTACCAATTCCATTTTATAAAAGACTCATTCTATGAGGCCAGCATTACCTTAATCCCCAAACCAGGCGAAAACCCCATCAAAAAGGAGAATTTCAGACCAATATCCCTGATGAATATGGATTCCAAAGTCCTCAACAAAATCCTAGCTAATAGGATCCAACAATACATTAAAAGGATCATCCACCACGACCAAGTGGGATTTATACCCGGGATGCAAGGGTAGTTCAACATTCGCAAATCAATTAGTGTGATAGAACACATTAATAAGAGGAGAGAGAAGAAACACATGATCCTCTCAATTGATGCAGAAAAAGCATTTGACAAAATACAGCATCCTTTCCTGATTAAAACTCTTCAGAGTATAGGGATAGAGGAAACATTCCTCAAGTTCATAAAATCCAACTATGAAAAACCCACAGTGAATATCATCCTCAATGGGGAAAAGCTGAGAGCCTTTCCCTTAAGATCAGGAACATGCCAAGGATGCCCACTCTTGCCACTGATGTTCAACATAGTATTAGAAGCCCTAGCAACAGCAATCAGAAAACAAAAAGAAAACAAAAAGAAATAAAAGGTATTCAAATTGGCAAAAAAGAAGTCAAACTCTCTCTTTTCGCAGATGACATGATACTTTATGTGAAAAACCCAAAAGACTCCATCCCCAAATTACTAGAACTCATACAGCAATTCAATAATGTGGCAGGATACAAAGTCAATGCACAGAAATCAGTTGCTTTCTTTTTTTTTAAAGATTTTATTTATTTATTTGAGAGAGAGAGAGAATGAGAAATAGAAAGCACGAGAGGGAAGAGGGTCAGAGGGAGAAGCAGACTCCCCGCCGAGCAGGAAGCCTGATGAGGGACTAGATCCCTGGACTCCAGGATCATGACCTGAGCCAAAGGCAGTCGCTTAACCAACTGAGCCACCCAGGCACCCAATCAGTTGCTTTCTTATACACTAACAATGCAACTGTAGAAAGAGAAATTAGAGAAATGATTCCATTTACAATAGCACCAAAAATCATACGATACCTTGGAATAAACCTAACCAAAGAGGTAAAGGATTTATACTCTAGGAACTACAGAACACTCATGAAAGAAATTGAAGAAGACACAAAAAGATGGAAATATATTCCAGGTTCATGGATCGGAAGAATAAACATTGTTAAAATGTCTATGCTACCCAGAGCAATCTATACCTTCAATGCCATCCCGATCAAAATTCCAATGACATTTTTCAAAGTGCTGGAACAAACAATCCTAAAATTTGTATGGAATCAGAAAAGACCCTTAATCGCCAAGGAAATGTTGAAAAGAAAAACAAAGCTGGGGGCATCACGTTGCCCAACTTCAAGCTATATTACAAAGCAGTGATCACCAAGACAGCATGGTACTGGCACAGAAACAGAAATACATTGCTTTTGAGCCCAGTGTGTCTGTTTCAGATTTTTACCTAGAGAACTGTAAGATAATACATTTGTATTGGTTAAGCCACTAAGTTTGAAGTAATTTGTTATAGCAGCAATAGGAAAGTAATAATAATCCTCAATGTTTATGCCTTGCCCTGTGTAATGACTGCAGCCTTCCTCCAGCCAGTAAAAGCTCTCAGGCAGAGAGTTTCAGGTGTTCCCTATAAAAACCTAACATAGATAGGGTTAACAACAGCTACTAGTATAAGCATGTCTGCAATTACTTTTATACAGTAAAATTATTTTGTAGTAATAGTCAAAAATGTTGAACAAGAGAAAAACATCTTAAGTGGAAAAGAAAAGGCAAATTCATTCTTATTTGCATATGCTATGCTTGTTTGCCTGAAACACTAAAGAAAAAAACGGATTTTTTTTCCTTTGGCTAATTATGAGGTGATTAAATGAAATGATCTGGCAAAAAAATAAAGAAAATGAGTAACAAATAACAACCTGTTAGAAGTAAAATGGATGGGCGCCTGGGTGGCTCAGTTGGTTAAGCGACTACCTTCGGCTCAGGTCATGATTCTGGAGTTCCAGGATCAAGCCCCACATCGGGCTCCCTGTTCAGTGGGGAGTCTGCTTCTCCTTCTGACCCTCTTCCCTCTCGTGCTCTCTATCTCTCATTCTCTCTCTCTCAAATAAATAAATAAAATCTTAAAAAAAAAGAAGATAAAATGGATGTACATGCCTGTATTTGTTTTCTACTGAAGCATAACAAATTAACACAAATTTACTGGCTTATTAAGCACCTATTTATTAGCACATAGTTCTGTTTTGTCAGTCTGGCACAGCACAACTGGATTCTCTGCTTAGACTGAAATCAAGATGTCAACTTGCTGAATTCTTATCTTAAGCTCGGGATACTTGTCCAAGCTCATATTTGTTATTAGTAGAGTTCTGTTCCTTGTGGTTATCTTATTGAGGTCCCTGTTTTTTGTTTTTTTTTAAGATTTTATTTATTCATCTGAGACACAGAGATACAGAGAGAGAGAGAGAGCATGAGCAGGGAAAGAGGCAGAGGGAGAGGGAGAAGCAGGCTCCTCGCTGAGCCAGGAGCCCGATGTGGGGCTCGATCCCAGGACCCTGGGATCATGACCTGAGCCGAAGGCAGACGCTTAACCATCTGAGCCACCCAGGCGCCCCTGAAGTACCTGTTTTCTTGCTGGCTGTAGGCCAGGGACCACTCTCATTTCCTTAAGGTGACCCGCAGGTCATTACTTGATGACCCTGTTCATCTTCAAGCCAGCAACAGAGTGTCAAATCCTTCTGGTGCTGCAAATATCTGACTTTCTCTTCTATGACCAGCTAGAGGAAGTTCTGTTTCTAAAGGGCTCAGGTCCAACTATGGATAATCTCCCTTCTGCCATGTAATGTAATATAACATGGTATTGCTAGCTCATCATATTCACAGGCTCAATGTAAATGTAGGAGGGATATACGAGGTAGAGGTTAACTGTGGATCATCTTAGAATTCTACCTACGACATTGTTTTTTTAAGTAACAGAATAATATCCAAGAGTAAACATATCACATATGCGATAGAGGTATATGTGACAGAGGCATAAAGAAACTTTAAAATGGGGCTGTGTGGAACAGAAAGAATATTTAAACAAAAGTTAGAAAAAATAAAGACCTACAATAAATATAATTACATTAATATTTAAATTAATAATTATAAATTAAATTAGTATGTACATTAAGAGATCCCAATAAAAACATATTTTATTTTGGATAACATTAAATTTTCCTATCTTCAAGTCATTTGAACTTCTTTGTTCATAAACTAACTTTATATTCTTTGCCAGATTTTATTAAATTGTTAATCTTTATTAGTTTTTCTTATACTTTTAAGAACTGATTGTGGAAATCAGCCCTTTGTTGTAAGTTGCAAATTTTCACCAGTGTTTTGTTTATTTCTTCACTTCCTACCTAGAGAATAGAGTAGTTGATTTCAAAGTTTAAAAATAATACAAACTAGAAAATAAGAAAAATTATGACAATAGTAGATGACAAATAGTAGATGATGTAGGATGACACTTGCTACATCATTAATATCATATAATACTATTCAAATAATTAAAGCATCATGGTGCTTTCATAACATGAAAAAGAAATAAGCAAGAAATGGATGAGAAAATGTAGAATATATCAAAATGTGATTCCATAGCCATGGGGTACAAGTACAAAATTTTAAAAATAATGCTAATTACTCAATAGTCTTCTGGGAAAATAAGTTGATCCATATCTCACACCTTTTATCAAAATTATTATCAGGTATATCAAAGATATAAATTTTAAAAAAGGAAACAAGAGATAATCTCATATAAGTTTTTGAGTAATTTGGAATGGAAAAGACTTTCAAATATATGCTATAAATTGCAAACACTCACACACAAAGATAAAACAAATGAAATTTAAACTTACCTTCAAATGAATACAAATTTTAAAATCTTCATGGAGAAAAACTTCATATACGAAGTGAAGAAACAAACAAAACACTGGTGAAAATTTGCAACTTACAACAAAGGGCTGATTTCCACAATCAGTTCTTAAAAGTATAAGAAAAACTAATAAAGATTAACAATCTAATAAAATCTGGCAAAGAATATAAAGTTAGTTTACGAACGAAGAAGTTAAAATGATTTGAAGATAGGAAAATTTAATGTTATTCAAAATAAGAAAAAAAAATTCGATTAGTGTTTTAATCTCTCAGATGATCAAAGTTTCAAAAGGTTGGTAACACACTGTGTTGGAGAGGAAAATTAGTATTTTCATACATTGTTGGTAAAAGAACAAATTAGTATAATCACTATGGAAAACAATTTTGTATGTGTGAATGTGTATGTATATAAATAGCAGGTATGTGTAAAAATGACACAAAATGATACACATACATACACACATACTTATGAATATTTGCAACTGCACAAAATAATGCATATATGAGATTATTCATTGCATTATTATATATAGTAGCAAAAGATTAGATCAGTTAACCAGACTTTTCTAGAGAATTAGTTATATAAATCACAAAGTCATTAAACAAATGAGACAATCTTTCTTTATAATATGGATGAATTTCCAAGATACCTTTTTTTGGTGAAAGAATTTGGTAAAAAAGAGTATAGAACCTGTTACTATTTGTGTAATAAAGAAAATATAAACATATTTGTCTGTATATGCATAGAATATTTTTGATTGCATACACAATGTCCTAAAAATTTTTGCTCATGCAGTAGAGAACTGAGTAGTGAAGGAACAGGGTTAGAAAACTATTTACTTTGTATACTGATTGCATTTTTACCCTTTAAATTTTTATCCTGTGTATATACTGCTTTGTAAGTATTAAACTCTTAAACATAAATTAATAACAAATACAAAAAATCTAGCAAAAAAAGGTAATGTACTGACTTACATAAGTTAACAGTAGTTTGTTCCATGTTTCTAGCAGATTATCAAACATAACATTAGAACACATGGTGCTTTTGTCCTATATTAGGAGGGACTCATTTTCAAATGCCATATAGTGATAATAAAAATTAGTGGCAATATGTCTAAAAGATACACATCTAAATTTGTTTTTAAAAGGAAAGCATATAACTCTGTCACAAAAGTCTCAGCAAGCATCATAATTTTTCATAGGCTTTGCTCAGGAAGGATGCCTCTTCCTGAATCTTTGTTTTTAGCTAAAACTATATGATAATTGTCTGGTTAGGACCAATCACTGTCCTCCAGGGTATTGGCAGGATGGGAAATATCCAAATAACATGAGTGGTTTCTGAAAGGTAATTTTTGGAATTATTTAACTAAAATCAGTTCAGAAAATTAACAAATTATTGTGAATACACTTGTATACAATACAAGATATTTGGGAAATAATAGTATTCATGAATAAATGATAGAAAGAGGGGCGCCTGGGTGGCTCAGTCAGTTAAACATCTGCCTTGGACTCAGTTCATGATCTCAGGGTCCTGGGATCCAGCTGGCATCAGGCTCTCTGCTTAGCGGGGAGTCTGCTTCTCTCTCTCACTCTCCCTCTGTTCTCTCTTTCTCTCTCTTTCTCTCAGATAAATAAATTAAAAAATCTTTAAAAAAAAGAAATGATAGAAAGATATTCAGTAAACATCTACAAAAAATTTAACCCAGACAGCAGAGAGCTTGAGTTTGCCTTATATGGCTGCTTCTTGGGGTAATGTTTTTGTTGAACATATTGGAAATCTCATTAACATTTTTTGAGGGAAGTTAGAGGGCAAATTTAATGTTTCTTATAATCCTGCTGTTAAAGGCATTGCTAATAACAGTGATGTTCTTTTTACAGGTAACTTCAAGGAAAAAAATTAATTTTCACTTTAAGATGAACAATTTTTTCTTTATATTTTGCTGTCATTGTGCATTATCAATCTGCTCAATTTCTCATTTCATTTTAATTTCCAAAACTTAGAGCCAAAGTTAAGGTCCATTCTTTGTTTATATTGGATTTATGTTATATGCTTTTTTTAAAAAAAAGATTTTATTTATTTATTTGACAGAGAAAGACACAGCGATAGAGGGAACACAAGCAGGGGAATCGAGAGAGGGAAAGCAGGCTTCCTGTGGAGCAGGGAGCCGGATGTGGGGCTCAATCCCAGGACCCTGGGATCATGACCTGAGCCGAAGGTAGACACTTAATGACTGAGGCCACCCAAGCACCCCTATATTATATGCTCTTATTATCCTAATTGATGTCCCATTTTATACCCCTACTCCTCTTTTTATGATTACCTTAAGTTACCCATATTTTCCATATATTTTATGGTCAACTTTATAGGGAAATGCAGGATGCAAAGAACACAGTTAAAGTATAGGCTGTTTAAAATCTAAAATATTTTGTTGAATTAGGAATCAGTTTTATGGTATATTTTCATACATACATTATCCTGGGTTCTTTCATCTTCCATCATAACTCAGAAGGCTGGATTATTGCTCACAGTCCCTGTGACTAACCCAAGATAATGGACTCCAATATAGTCAGAATGATGTTTTCTCACAAGTATTCTAAAAGCCCTATAGTACATTCTTTCCATAAGAATTTTACAAAACACAAAGGCTAAGAACAATGAAATAGCTAAGGCCTTCAAATTTATTTCCAAACTAACATTATTTTCTCCCCACAGATTTGTTGTTATGTGAGATAAAGTATACTTTCAAACAGGGAATGAGTGCATAGATACACACACACACAATGGAAATTTCAATCTGAAAGTTTCCATATGCATCATAAAATCAGATTTGTAAGTAACTGAATTTAAAGTATTTCTGTACAAATTATACAAATCCTATCTTATTTCCACAAATAGTAGTAGTAAGCTGACATATAAATGCACAAATTCACATTTAATTAGCTGTCAAAACACCTATGGCTGCATTTATCCAATTTGCAAGTGTAAAGGGAAAGCAAAGCATATGAGAAAGAGGTTGCACAGCACACTTGTAGAATACATGCTGTGTCTGCTTTTGCCATTTCATATTCAGGTTCTTAACAATAAAGCTAAAATATACCATGCTTATTACTGGGTCATTCTGAAACGTAAATAATTTGCTGTATTGTAATTGCTAGGGACTGGGAGGAGAATAATGTTCAAGATGGAACAATAATAGATGATTGTTGCTTTTATTTTAAAGGCAGTTGCTTATGTATTCCATAAAAAGACCAAAAAGGAAAAAGAGAGAGAGAGAAAGACAGAGAGAGAAAATAAGGAAAATAAAATGCAGAGGATATAAGATACAGAACACAGTGAATAATGGTTAGAGCCTTAAACAGAACTAATTCAGTCTTGGAATTAATGTACTTAGGTCTTGCCTTACTGCTTCTTAACTATTTCCTAAATGGCAGCTTCCAAAATTGAAATAAATGCAAAGGCACATATGTAGTAAAGCAATGAAAAAAGAAGTGTTCTCATATGATAATGTATAAACATTGTAAAATGAGGTATTTTATTTATTAGAATATAATCAACTGAATGAATGAGTTTATTGTACGCATATTAAAGTTATTTTTATAAGTGTATATAAGTGAATTATTACTTTGTATGAATCACAATTTATATGATTATTTAATTACTTATGCAACTTTCTCAGTTCATTGTCACCTTGACGGTTTCTAATGAAATGTCCTATTTTAAATTATTTTATTACGTTTTTATTTTTTGACTATTTCATTACTGTAGAGAAAGTCCTCAAATATAGTGGTTATATTTTTTCCACGTTTAAGGAAAAGGGTACAATTTTGAAGAAATATTTGAGAGTGAACTAGGATTTTTTTTTGAAAACTTTCTCAAACTACTCTACTGTAATTTTTAAATTTTTACATGTATATTGTGTGTGTGTATGTATATAACAATAAAGCAAAAAGACATGAAGTTTTAGAACTTTTTGAACCAGAAGAGCCTTTAGAGATCATATAATGATTTTCCAAGAGATTATTACATCTTTTTCTAGAAGAACTCACTAAGTCATACCGTGCTGTAAAATGATGTATTTTAATGTAATAAGCCAGACAGTACTAGCTTAGAAACATAATGGCTTTTTTTCTCACTCATCTGTGCCCACACACACATAGTGTTTGTTTATAAAATTCTTTGGTGCCAGTAGACTAGCTGGCCATTTGCCTTTTTGTCCTTCAGGCAGGAAAAAAAAAAAAAAAGCAGTTGCAGCTCCTTGACATCCCCAGCAAAGTGACACAGCTGCTGTCTGCACATCAGATTAGCAATTTATAGACTATAATCATATTGCCAAGTGGTTTTATTAACTTTTCTTTCTCTACGGATACTAATACCCTTAAATATTTCAACATTATGTAAAATATGACCTCTAATTTCTGCTTTACCTACACAATAACTCTATGAAATGGCCTCCCTGTGTTTATAGCAACTTTTATATCTAATTTCTTCTAATTGTGTTGCTATCACATGCAGAACTGTCCCCACCACCATAGGGATTGGAGTTAAATTGTATTTTAGTACGAAACTAGAAATGAATTACAAGAAAAAACTGGAAAAATCACAAACGTGAAGGCTAAACAACATGCTACTAAAAAACCAATGGGTCAATGAAGAAACTGAAAAGGAAATCAAAAAATACCTTGAGACAAATGAAAATGGCAACACAGCATTTCAAACCTTGTAGAATACAACAAAAACAGTTCTAACAGGGAAGGTTATGCAATATAGGCTTACCTCAAGAAGCAGTAAAGAAGAAATAGAAAACCTGATCAGACCTATTAAAAGTAATAAAATTGAATCTGTAATCAAATAATTCCCAAAGAACAAAAGTCCAAGACCAGATGGCTTCACAGGTTAATTCTACCAAACATTTAAAGAAGAGTTAATATCTATTCTTCTCAAACTGTTCCAAATAATAAAGAAAAAAGAGTTATTCCAAATTCATTCTACGTGGCTAGCATTACTGATACCAAAATCAGACAATGACACTGCAAAGAAAGAAAATTACAGACAAATATCCCTGATGAACATAGATGCAAAAATCTTCAATAAAATATTAGCAAACCAAATTCAATAATACATTTAACGGATCATACACCATGATTTATGGTGGGATTTATGACAAAGAACAAGGACTATTTAACATATATGAATCAGTATGATCCACCACATAAACAAAATAAAGTATAAAAATCAATAATCATCTCAATAGATGATAAAAAAGCATTTGACAAAGTACAATAGCTACTCATGATAAAAAAAAAACCTCCCAACAAAGTAGGTATAGAAGGATCATACCTCAACAAAATAAAGTCTCCATATGATAAACCAACAGCTAATATCATACTCGATGGTGAAAGTGTTTCCTCTTAAGATCAAAAACAAAAGAAGAATGCCCGCTCTCACCACTTTTAATCCTGGCCACAGCAATCAGACAAGAAAGAGAAATAAAAAGCATCCAAATTGGTAAGGAAAAAGTAAAAGTGTCACATTTGCAGATGACACGATACTATATATAGAATACCTTAAAGATGCCACCAAACTACTATTAGAACTAATATAAATTCAGCAAAGTTGCAGGATACAAAATTAAAATACAAAAATCTGTTGCATTTTTATATACTAATAATGAACTATGAGAAGGAAAAATTTGTTAAAAGCCCATTTACAATTGCATTTAAAAAAAAAAACTACAAATAAACTTAACCAAGGAGATGAAAAACCTCTACTCTGAAAACTATAAGGCATTGTGATGAAAGAAATTGAAGACAACAGGGGTGCCTGGGTGGTTCAGTCAGTTGAATGTCTGACTCTTGGTTTCAGCTCAGGTCATGATCTCATGGGTTGTGAGATCGAGCCCAACGTCCAGCTCCATGCTCAGTAGGGAGTCTGCTTGAAGATTCTCTCCCTCTGCCCTTCCCCTTACTCGAATGCATGCCCTTTCTCTCTTTCAAAAATAAATAAATATTTTAAAAAATTGAAGACAATGAAAATAAACAGAAAGATATACTGTGTTCATGGATTGGAAGAATTAATATTGTTAAAATGACCATGCTACCCAAAGCAATCTACAGACTCAGTGCAACTCCTATCAAAATAGGAATAGCATTTATTTCACAGAGTTAGAAAAAAAATCCAAAAATTGGTATGGAACCAGAGAAGACAGAATAGCCAATGTAATCTTGAGGAAGAAAAACAAACTGAAGGTATCACAATCCCAGATTTCAAACTATACTACAAAGCAGTTATAATTGAAACAGTAGAGTAATAGAAAAAAAAAAAAGACATATAGATCAATAGAATGGAACAGAAAATCCAAGGAAAAAACCCATGCTTGTATGGCTAATTAATATATGAAAAAAGAGGCAGGAATATACAAAAAGGAAAAGAGTCTCTTCAATAAAAGGTGCAGGTAAAATTTGACAGTTACATGAAAAAGAATATAACTGAAACACTTCTTATACATATATCCCATATACAAAAATGAACTAAAAAAGGATTAAAGACCTGAAATCATAAAATTTCTAAAGAAAACTTAGGCAGTACTCTACTGGACATTGGTCTTAGCAGGATTTTATATATATATATATATATGATGCCCTCAGGGAAGGACAAAAGCGAAAATAAACAATTGGGAGTACCTCAAACTAAAAATTTTTGTATGGTCAAGAAAACCATCAACAAGGGGGCGCCTGGGTGGCTCAGTTGGTTAAGCGACTGCCTTCGGCTCAGGTCATGATCCTGGAGTCTCGGGATCGAGTCTTGCATCGGGCTCCCTGCTCAGCAGGGAGTCTGCTTCTCCCTCTGACCCTCTTCCCTCTTGTGCTCTCTATCTCTCATTCTCTCTCTCTCTCAAATAAATAAATAAAATCTTAAAAAAAAAAGAAAACCATCAACAAAATGAAAAGACAATTTGTTACATGGGAGAAGATATTTGCAAATGATGTAACTGATATTGGGTTAATATCCAAAAAATATAAAGAACTCATACACCTCAACACCAAAAACAAATGTAAATAAGTAAGTAAACAAACAATCTGATTTTAAAATGGGCAGAAGACCTGAATGGACATTTTTCCAAAGACATAAAGATGGTCAACACACACATGAAAAGATGCTCATCCCTAGTCAGCAAGGAAATACAAATCAAAACCACAATGAGATATCACCTCATACCTGTCAAAATGTCCATTATCAAAAAGAGAAGAAGTAACAAATGTTGGCAAGGATGTGGCGAAAGGAGAACCCTCATACACTTTTGGTGGGAATGTAAATTGGTGCAGCCATTGTGAAAAATGTTATGGAGATTCTTCAAATATTTAGAATAAAAATACCATATGATTTAGCAATTCTGCTTCTAGGTATTTATCCAGGGAAAATAAAAACTCCCCTACTTACCCAAAGATAATATGTGTGCCCTTATGTTTATTGCAGCACTATTTACATTAGCCAAGATACAGAACCAACCTAAGATGTCTATTAAGAGGTAAATGGATAAAGAAGATGTAGTATGTATGTACACACACACACACACACACACACACACACACACACACACAGAGGAATATTACTCAGCCATATAAAAAAATGAAATTTTGCCATTTGCAATAACATGGATGGACTTAGAGGATATTATGCTGTGAAATAAGTCAGAGAGAAATAGTGTACGATTTAATTTATATGTGGAATCAAAAAACAAAACAGTAGACACATGAAACAAAACAGAAACAGACTCAGAAATACAGAGAAGAATTTTAAAACTGGTGGTTGCCAGAGAATTGGGGTTTAGGGGGTGGGAGAAATAGGTAAATGGGATTCAGAAGTACAATTTCCAGTTATAACATAAATAAGTTATAAAAATATAAAGTACAGTATAGGGAATAATAGTCAATAATATTGCAATAACTGTGTACGGTGACAGATAATAACTCAACTTACTGTGGTGATCATTTTGTAATGTATATAAATGTTGAATCAGTATGTAGTGTATCTAAAACCGATAGAATATTGTATGTCAACTATTTAAAATTTTGTATGTCAAAATATTGTATGCCAACAATTTAAAAAAGTAGTTATATATGGTGTCAGTATACACTTAAAACTATGTGGCCAATATATATCTTTATAAAACTGAATGGAGTTTTTGCTGACCTGGCTTAATATTATTGGGCATGAATATATGTAAAATAAAGAGTTGAAAAGGATGTAATTAGATAGAGGACAGTTTGTATTTGAGGCCAACTTACAGATCTCATCAGAGGAAGAGGCTAGTAAAAAGTAAGCAAAAGTTTTTGTTGTTTCATTCTTTTTTTAAGATTTTATTTATTTATGTGACAGAGAGAGACACAGTGAGAGAGGGAACACAAGCAGGGGGAGTGGGAGAGGGAGAAGCAGGCTCCCCACGGAGCAGGTGGCCCCAACAGAGGGCTCAATCCCAAGACTTGGGGATCACGACCTGAGCCAAAGGCAGACACTTAACGACTGAGCCACCCAGGCACCCCAAAAGTTATTGTTTTAAAGAACAAGAGTGTATCAAATAAAGAAGCATGGAAAGTAAAGGATATGAAGGATTCTATGTAAATCATGCTTTACATTTAATATTGATAACCTGGGGAAAACTCCCCTCTGTTTATCTAGCTGACTGGATGTGTGATTGCTTTTATGTACCACTCCAGAACAGTCTCATCCCATATAAGAGATTTTATTATGCTCCAGATTTTACAGCAAACTGGTACATAATAAATGAAAGGACTAGTCCAAAATAATGAAAGATTTAAGGTAAGTGGGTAAAATACTCTTGATTTCTTTTTGTATTGAGTTCTATAAAACTTATTTCACATTCTTCATGAAAATATTTAATATTGCTTAAATTACTGTATTTTATTTACATATTATATGTAAATCCTACATAAAACTGTACATAGCAATAATTTTGTGGTATCTGAAAATAATATTTTTTCCATTTTAAAGAGAAAATACTGAACCAGAAAATGCATGAACTTTGGTTTGCATTCTGCAAGTCTTCAATAAAAAAATTAAGGTAATATAAACATTGCTTAGATTGCTTATAATCATTTTAGTTAGGCAGATTAATCAGAGTCTATGTTTGCATTATTATATTTGAAAAATATACTAAATTATGTTGTCAGTTATACTTATATCTATAATAGTTGTAAAACATTAGTAGTTTCCATAATATTTTGGTACAAGTATGTTGCCAACGCCTTATTTATTACTTATCAATTGTCCTCCCCTTCTGTAAATGTTTGACACACTTCACATATTAAACAATGCTGTATGTAAATTAAAATAATTGTTCCCAAATTATTTACCACCATAATTTCATTCCATTCTTCTCATAGAAGACATTAGGTACTTAAGAGTATCTTTGATTAAACAATAGCATGTGCCAAGTGGTAATTTACTAACTTTTCTATTAATCAAAACATATATCATTAGAAACTCTAATCACTAGAGAAATGCTGTCACAACAGGGAGTGAATATAATTGCATCTAAAAAGTACATAAACATATAAAATGTAGAAGTTAGTCTTTATAACAGAATTGCGATCTATAATACGCCTATTGAAATAGCAAAAGTTGGAGCCCCTGGGTGGCTCAGTTGGTTAAGCATCTGCCTTTGGCTCAGGTCATGGTCTCGGGGTCCTGGGATTGAGACCACCCCCCCTCCCATCAGCATTGGGTCCCCTGCTCAGCGAGGAGCCTGCTTCTCCCTCTGCCCCTCCCCCTGCTTGTGCTCTCTCTGTCTCTCTCAAATAAATTAATAAAATCTTTAAAAAGAAATAGCAAAAGTTGTTTGAGATTACCTATTACTCTAAATGAATTACAGGAACCTGAGGCCCAGGTTGGCGACCACTGAGATCAGAGTCATTTGCTGGTACAGACAGATTCAAATATTTAAGCTCTGTTATTAATTCCCTGTTGCCGTTACGTAATTGCCCAATCTATTCCCCGATTACAGTGTGCACATAAAAATGGAACATGTGATTTTAATAATTAAAAAGAAAAACTAGGAAGTATGTACAGGGTAAAAAGAAATATTCTATATTTATAGATTCTTTTTTTCCCCGATGCCATTACTCTTGTTTATATTCTCAAGGGCCACCACTCTTTCACTTAATTTCTTCCTTCACTGTTCTTCACTGCATGTTTTTTTTTATTTAATAGAACTTTATTGAGGTATAATATAACACCATAACATTTACTCATGTAAATATACAATTCAATAATTATTAGTAAATTTAGAAATTATAGAAATTATAATTAGCAAATTATAGAAATTAGTAAATTTGCAGAGTTGTGCAATGATCAGAAGAATTCAATTTGAAAACATTTCCATCATCTCAAAGATATCCTTTCTGCTTGTTTGCAGACAACCTGCTTCTCACTCACATCTCCAGAAAACCACTAATCTCCTTTCTGCTTTTATAGGCAGACATTTCATATAACTGAAATCATGCAATATATGATTTTTGAGTTTGATTTCTTTCTATTAGCATAGTATTTTGGTTTCAATTTTTAAGATTTTATTTATTTATTTGACAGAGAGATCACAAGGAGGGAGGCAGGCAGAGGGAGAGGGAGAAGCAGGCTCCCTGCTGAGCAGGGAGCCCGATGTGGGGCTCGATCCCAGGACCCTGGGATCATGACCTGAGCCGAAGGCAGACGCTTAACCAACCCAGGCGCCCATAGCATAGTATTTTGAAATTCATCCATGCTTTATTATATGTCAGTAGTGTATTCCTTTGTATGCCTGAGGTGTTTCATTGTAGCACATTCTATTAGTTTTTTAAGGCTGTAGTAACAAAGTACCACGGACTTGGTGGCTTAAAACAACAGACATTTATTCTCTCACCGTTCTGGAAGGTAGAAACCTAAAATCAAGGTGGCAGAGCCATGCTCTCTCTTGAAGATTCTAGAAGATCCTTCCTTGCCTCTTTTCTAGCTTCTGGTGGTTGCCAGCAATCACTGGTATCCAGTGGCTTGCAAGGCATCCATCCAATCTCTGCCTCCACTGTCACATGAACAACTTTCACAGGCCTGGGCAAGTTGGGACAGAGATTTATATACATAATGAATTAGAAGAAGGAAGCAAAGACAGCTCTGACTCAAGCAAAGTGAAAGTGTCATACTCTAAAAAGATCCACAACCCGCCAGTTCATTTTCAAATGACCTCCCATGAAAAGCTAGCTGCTGATTAAGGTAGACTTGAGAACTACAAGGGGGTTCTTATATTATTTGCTATATTTCCTAATGATAGGCAGGAAAATTAATGATAATAATAAAAACTCGACTGTGTGGGACCACAGGACATAGTGCAGGTAGCTGATTCACAATACCTTTGTTCTAACACCTTATGTCTACGCTCTTACTATGCAAAATAATCAATATTATATCAGGTCGTGGACTTTTGTTTTGAAGTTCTAAGATTTCCATGTTCCACCTACAATTTCAGCATTCTGATTTCTTATCTACATATATTACCTTCATGCTGAAAAGTATTGCTAGGAGACAAATGCAAATAAAGACCTTAAGTCTATACATTAAAAATCACAAACTCACTGTGGTTTAGGTTTCTCTTATACTAATAAATTATTTTATTCTCAAGGTCAATATGCTAAATAGTTTAATTAAAGTTACACTTTGCATGGTAAGAGAGATTCCTCTCCTTTTATTAAGGGAAAAAAGATAAGCAGCAAAATGTGCTTTAAAAAAAGTTCAAAAATTACAGTAGTGTCCAGTAATAGCCTATGTTCTTTTTGTTTTTTTTTTAATATTTTATTTATTTATTTGAGAGAGAGAATGAGTGTGTGAGTTAGGGGAGAAGCAAATACTGATTTCGGGGTGCCTGTGTGGCTAGTGGGTTAAGCATCTGCCTTCCTCTCAGTTTTATCAGGGTCCTGGGATCGAGCCCCGCATCAGGCTCCCTGCTCAGTGGGGAGCCTGCTTCTCCCTCTCCCACTGCCCCCCTGCTTGTGTTCCCTCTTTCACTGTGTCTGTCTGTCAAATGAATAAATAAAATCTTTAAAAAATAAAATAAAATAAAATACTGATTTCAAGTTAATTAGTGTTAAAAAAACAAAAACAAAACAAAACAAAACAAAAATTCATGTTTGCCTGGGCTTCTTTATTTCAATACCTACCACGTATAGATTTTTTTTTTCCAGGTGTGATACTCTGACTTACACCGTGATCTATATCTGACCTCTGAGCTCCAATAACCTCAACTTTTGCTCTGCCTCCTTTCTCCAACAGGACTGTATCCCCGGACCCCAGTGTTTTTTCATTTGGCAATTGTATTTGACTCAGCTTCATTTCTACTCTCAAATTATGAATTGGTTTTATATTATAAAATCCCTTTTTCATTCTCTGTACTTAGGAATAGCTTTTACATGAACACCCTTTAAATTATTCTGCAGAATCCCCCCCACTCACATCTATTTCCTAAGCCAATATGCTACCTATTAACTGTCAGTGCAAGTAATGCCAAAATGGAACTAAACATAGGCAGTTTCTTATAGATCACAGTCAATTAATGCTCAGTCATGGACATATGTAAGGGCTAATATATGGTCTTTATCGCCTGGAAAATTATCTATAAGAAAACTCCACAAATCAAAATAATCAATTTTTTATTGGTTGTAAAAATAAATAGAATAGTAATGGTGTTTTCCATCAGGCAGAAAATCTACTGAATGAAGCCAATGACATTTGGTTCCACTTCAACACATTCTGGAAAATTACATTATAGAGCTGTCAAACACAAATTCCAACCAAAATGTCATGTTTGTACAAAAGCAACACTCTGCAGGACAAAGTGAATCTTGTCTTACCCTAGAACCTCCAAGGCCTAGATTCATATTATTTAACCGTAGTCTTCTTTGTATGAATTAGCTTTCATAGTAATTTTAGTCTTCTTTGACATAAGGCAGAAATAAATGCTAATGCCATATCTTTGATAACTCAACAGAAAAAAACAAAGTTGACATATTTTATAATTTTCTATAATGATAATTAAAACAAAATCAAAATTTTATTCTCTTAAATAAGGAAGTAAATAATCCAGAACAATTAATTTTTAGAAGCTGGCTTGAAGGAAGAAAGTGTATGATTTTTTTATTCTACCTGTAAGCATGCCAAGTTGATTCTCTCTCCTTGCCATACAGCCACCTCAGTCATGGAGGAAACTTAGTGGTAAGCTTTGCTTCACTCTGAAATTTCATTCACTGACCAGGAATAAGACTGAAGCATAAGCCATCTATCATTTGTTATTTTCCAACAGTTCATTACTCCTTGTTTGTACAGCACTCTTTTCCCTTTATCTTGCTCCATTATTTTTTTAATTTTATTTTATTATGTTAATCACCATGCATTACATCATTAGTTTTGGATGTAATGTTCCATGATTCATTGTTTGTGCATAACACCCAGTGCTCCATGCAGAACGTGCCCTCTTTAATACCCATCACCAGGCTAACCCATCCCCCCACCCCCTTCCCCTCTAGAACCCTCAGTTTGTTTCTCAACCTGCTCCCTCATTTTTAGACTTTGGATGCTGACCTTGTGTATTTGCCTGAGTTGGACTTCTGTCTGCCCCTTCCTGAATGAAACCTGTTCCGTAAGATTGGTTTATATCACTTACAACTTGCTGAAGTTTCTATCCCCAATATCCTCATGTCCTAACTACTCATAAACCTGGGTTCATAAAACAACAAAAATCAAATATCCCTAAGGGCAGGAATTGCGTGTATGTGTGTGTGTGTGGGGGGGGTCTGTATTTCATTTTCTGCTTTTTATCACCAGCATACAGGAAAGTGCCTGACACATGGAACACTTGTCTATAAATATTTGTTTAATAAATGTATTAGTTCTTTTTCCAAATTTAATTATTGTCTACACTTTAATACATTCCTGCCAAACATGATTATCCAAGATGTACCCCATAATATTCAATTCTTGCCTCTGTTACACTTGTCATATTCTACCTACTAGCCTGACGTCATCTGTAATGCACATAGAAGAAAGTTATTTTCTATAGGTGAAATATTAGCTTAAAATGAATGAAAGAAACTAAAATTCTGAAACTTTGATCCTAAAACTTGTAAATGCAGAAAATTAAATAAATTACACAAAAGCAATTATTGGCTAAAACTTAAGGTATGTACTTCTAGCAAACAGTATGTATTTCCCTATTGATTAGCATTTTATCAGGGGTTACATTGAGCCATTAATTTGAAAATAAAAATAGTTCAATTTAATATTGTAAAAACTGAAATAAATGTAAAGTGCTTTTATCAAGAAACAAAACTATGACTTATCCGTAGATTTTAACTACCCATCCTCTTTTTATCACCTATGATTGTGTGTTTCCAAAGAGAAGGGAAGGTGTTTTTCAAGGGAGAATAGCTAAAAACAATTTCTGGTAATTCATTTTATGCATTTACAATAATGAATGCTAAGTAATTTGAAAGTTTTAATAGAAAAACCCTGGTTTAGCTTAAGTAGCATTTTTCTTAGTTCAACTTAATAGAGACTTCATTTTATGTATCCAGGGAATTTTTATGACTCCTCTCTTCAATGCTTACGATTTTACCTCTAATATAATTATATCATATCTGAGAAAATACACAAAACAAAACTAACAAAATGCTTATCAGGGCAATTCAAACTAAACCCCCCAAACTCTTTCAGAAACTTCAAGAATGTATTCTTAAGAGCCAAGAGGTGTTTTAATTCCTTGTATTTTCTCAATATCTCCTAATTCTGCACATGTTTTGAAATTGCCCTTACTTCTCATTTACTATCTTTCTCTCTTTACCTATACTGAACATCATTTAAAAAACTCAGTGTACTAAGAAAAACAGGTATTCCCAACAATCATTTATATTAATATTTGTGAGTGGCCCATTCCCATACTAACTCTTTTAGTTTTCATCAGATCTATACATATACTTTCTATCTTAGAAAAAAAAATCATTGAAGATTAGAGTCAGAAACTGATTTTTCTTTACAGATCATTCATTTAGTAAGTGAAACTGGACTTGAAACCACCCAGTCTTTGAATTTTTTGATATCTCTACATGTCCCCATTGTTCAGCCCAGAGCCCAGTAAACAAGAAGAGATTAAATACGTTGGTGGGCCAATGTTTAAATGGATGTATAGCTAAGTAACTATTTCTGAAATTAGTACTTTTCCCACTAAAACATGCTGTATATATATCTTTGTACTGCATATATTTGCAGAGATTCATTATATGTGTTAGTGGCCAATTTAGTCAGTAGTATAGTGGAACAGGAAGAGTAAGTCAATAGAGACTCTAAAAAACAATTTTAGCTCAAAAAACTTTGCCATTTTTACCACTATTCATCCACTTACTGTACTGACTTTATCTAATGCTGACATTCTCTAGGTTACCCTTTAGTATACTTGGGAATAACTGTTCTGTGTAATGAAATATATGCTTACCATAATTCTATTTTGTTTGTTATCATGTAAGTTAGTTGTACATATAATTGTATCATATAGTTTAAATAAATAGTGCTTAAGCCAATGGAGGAAGTAAAAAACAAAAGAATATGACAACTTGCTTGAAATCCTATAACTTCTGTAAATGTTACTGGCTTTATATCTACTTTGTAAAGGCAAGTTACTAAAAATATAACTAAATTTAACAGAAGGACAAAAATTATAAAATACTAGAGAAAAATAATAGAAATCTAGAATGATTATGAATTCAGATTACTTTCTCTTTGTCGTTAGAATTATGCACAGCTTAAAAAGAACCCAAGAAAATATTGTAGATGATGTCCTATGGATGTAGTTTGGAAATGGTGAAGCATATTAGGCATTATCAAGATCATACTTAAGGGAAAATTGGATCTACATAAAAGATTATTGAAAGGATGTGCTTTTTTATGTTTTTAATTTAAAAACAATGTTTATAACTTTGTTAATTATCTCCTGCTAGAGCCAATGTTTTCCCTTAACCAGTCAAATATTGATCCTAGTGAACATGAAGTGATAATATCTAATAACATACATAAATTGGAATATGAGAGGGTAGGTTTAAGATAAAAGAGAGTAACAGAAATAGGAAGCCCATTTAGGAACTTGATAAAGAACTAGTGTTGTGCTTGAAAATTTTAATGGAATCGGGTATATAATATAGGGTCATAAGATTACATTAGATGATCTCTTGAGGACAGTTAGGATTCTGTAACTACAAGAAAGCAAACAACTGCTCTACTTTAGTATATAAAATAATGTGTAACAGAATGTGTCTTTTTTCTCTGCGGAAAGTAATATAAAAAACTAGAAATATAAGACTGCCTATAAGAATGAAATCAGCTATAACTAAGAAAAACTAGAAAGCGTTTGTACATAAATTTGAAAATCAGATGCTGTGCTGTCAAATGTCCATCTGTTCTGTTTATGGCAATACAATAAATAAAGAATTAAGACCAACTGTTAATCAATTAAGATAAAGTTCCCATGTAAGGTGAAATTAGACTGTGTTTTGTTTATTCACAATTGGTTTATGACTCCATTGTCTTTATCTGCCATTCAAAGTAATGAAGGAAGGATATTCTTACCATCAGATTGTTATTGCACACGATCCTGTTACAACCTATCCCTCTAACTGCTCTTCCCATCTTCCTTAGACTTCTCTTTACCCAAGGAGCCATTCATTTTACTAATTAATAATAGTCCAATCCCTTGTTAATAGTTAAATAATCTGCAATTTTTTAAATCACTTAGTGATTTTTTTTCCTGAATGCACTCTGGTTGTTGCAAAAATGGACTTTTTTTTTTATTAAAAGTGAAAACAATATACAACCCTAGTCTCAAAATTTTAACATGCCAGATTTTATCTCACAAGAAGTTACTGGACTATTACTCCTCAAAATTTCTTTCAAATACTAGAACAGAATGAACCGCAAAGACAGTTCTCTATATTGCATCCAGTTACATTATGAACACCTTCCTAAATTAGGTTTACTTGTAAATAATATAATTTTTTCATGTAATTTTCATTTTATGAAATTTATGAAGATATAAACCATATATAGCAAACTGCATCCATTTCAAATTAAAAATGGGAATTTTATTTATTTTTTTTAAGATTGTATTTCTTTATTTGACAGAGGGAGAAAGAGCACAAGCAGGGGGAGTGGCAGGCAGAGGGAGAGGGAGAAGCAGGCTTCTCGCTGAGCAGGGAGCCCCATGCGGGGCTCGATCCCAGGACTCTGGGATCATGACCTGAGCCGAAGGCAGTCGCTTAACTGACTGAGCCACCCGGGTGCCCCCAAATGTGGTGAGTTTTAAAAATTGTATACTACTATAAAACCAACACCAGACGCAAGATACAAACCATTTCCATTACCCTTAAAGACCCCTTATGCCTCATCACTGTCTGCTCTTTCCTCCATCTCCAGTCATAAGGAACTACTGTCTTTTGTTCACTGTAAATTAGATTGAATTTTCTAAAATTTTATATATACTTGACTTCTTTTAAGCAGCATAGTGATTTTTAATTTTTTTAATTTTATTTTTTTCAAGTTTTTATTTAAATTCTAGTTAGTTAACATAGAGTGTAATATTGATCTCAGGAGTAGAATTTAGTGATTCACCACTCACATAACACCTAGTAGGGAGCACAGTGATTTTGACATTTCATCCCTGCCTTTGCTTGTTTCAGAGACTGGTTATTTTTTATTGCTATTATTCCATTGTATGGATATGCCATAGTCATTCCATCCATTCATCAGTTCATGCACACAGGATTTTTTCAGGTTTGGCTATTGGGGATAAATCTCCTATAAATATTCATTTACGAATCTTTGTGTGGACATATCTTTTTATGTTTCTTGTGTAAATAACTAGGGGTCAAATTGCTGGCTTATTTGGTAGGTATTTTCTTAGCATTTTAAGAAATTACTAAACCATTTTAAGAAATTACCAAACCATTTTCCAAACCGCTGTATACTTTACATTTTCATCAATATATAAGAGTTCCAGTTGCCTCGCATCTTCATCAAGTCTTTGTACTGCCAATCTTTTTAAATTGTCATCAAAAAAAAAAAAGATTTTAACAAATACTTCGGGGGTGGCTGGATGGCTCAGCAGGTTAAACGTCTGCCTTCAGCTCGGGTCATAATCCCAGGGTTCTGGGATCAAACCCCACATCTGGCTCCCTGCTCAGTAGGGAGCCTGTTTCTCCCTCCCCCTCTGCCTGCCATCCCCCCTGCTTGTACTCTCTCTCTCACTATCTCTCTCTTTGTCAAATAAATAAATAAATAAAATCTTCAAACAAACAAACAAACAAAAAAACCCAAATACCTTAATAAAGTTTTCACAGACAAATGATGTTTGACACCATTACTTGGGAAATGCAAATTATAACTACATAAACTACTATCAAATATTCACCAATGAATTTATTTAGCATCTTTGTTGAAAACTGACCAAAAATAAGTGTGTCTATTCTTGGCACTCTATTATGTTCCATTGATCTATATGTCTATCCTTTTGCCAATTCCATAGTTTTGATCAGAAGTTAGCAAATTATGACCTACAGGAAGTTGGGCATCCTGCCAATTTTTGTAAATAAAAGTTCTACAAGAATATAACAAGCTCATTTGTTTATGTGTTGCTCATGTAGTTTCCAGAATATAATGGCAGAGTTCAGTAATCATGAAGAGACCATATATATGGCTTGCAAATGCTGAGGTATTTACGATATGTTCTTTCAGAAAAATCTATGAACCCAAAGTCTTGATTATTGTAACTTTATATCGTGAAGCCAGATAGTGTTTTTCCTCCAACTTTGTTCTTCTATTTCAAATTTACTTTGTAAGTTGTTTATACTTCCATATCAACCTTGAAATTGATACAGAAAATAAACACACATGCACACACACCACATCTTCTTTATCCATTCATCTATTGGTGGACAATTGGACTGCTTCCGTAATTTAGCTATTGTAAATAATACTGTAATAAACATAGGTGTGCATATATCTTTTCAAATTAGTGTTTTTGTATTACTCAGCCATAAAAAAGAATGAAATCTTGCCACTTGCAACAACGGATCTAGAGAATATAATGCTAAGTGAAACAAGTCAGAGAGTACAAATGCCATATAATTGCACTCATATGTGGAATCTGATAAAGAAAGCAAATGAACAAAGAAAAAAGAGACAAACCAAAAATAAACTCTTACTATAGAGAACAGACTGATGGTTACCAGAGGGGAGGTGGGTGGGGGAAGGAGTGAAATAGGTGGAGGGAATTAAGAGTACACCTATGATAAGTACTTTGTAATGAATGTAATTGTTGAATCACTGTATGGTACATCTGAAACAATGCAACACTGTATGTTTACTATACTGGAATTAAATACTTTTTAAAAATTGATCTGTTACTATTTTTAAAGTGTGCTTTTATTTTCATTGGTATTGTTTCATATATACATTTGTTTCATATATATTTGTTTATATTTATATTCACATAGACATTTAACACTTATTATTTTCATTATTCATTCCTGAGGATTAGAATTTACCTCTGGAATAATTAATTCAGCCTTAAGAAGTGTATTTAACATTTGTCTTTTGTAGCGTGGATCTGGCATCAACAGTTTCTCTTAGATTTACTCTGTTTTCACCTTTATTTTTTTCTTTTAGCATTACAAATTTTTTTTACTCTTTTGGCCTCCATTGTTTCTGTACAGAAGTCAGAGATCATTAGAATCATTGTTCTTACACACACACACACACACACACACACACACACACACACACAGAATCATTGTTCTTCCATATTTAATGTGTAATTCTTCTTCTAATTGATTTCAAGAAATTTTCTTTTCTTTTTTTTAAATTTTATTTGTTTGTTTGTCAGAGAGAGAGAGAGAGAGCACAAGCAGGGGGAGCTGCAGGCAGAGGGAGAAACAGCCTTCCTACTGAGCAGGGAGCACAGGGAGCGCAATGCGGGGCTTGATCCCAGGACCTGGGATCCTGACCTGAGCCCAAGGCATATGTTTAACCATCTGAGCCACCCAGGTATCCCTGATTTCAAGAAATTTTCTTAATGTTGGTTTTTAGTAGTTTAACTCTGATGAACTTGGGGTGTGTGTGATGTGTGTGTGTGTGTGTGTGTGTGTGTGTGTAATTCATCCTGCTTGGATTTTGCAGTTTCTTGAATATATAAATCTATGTTTTCTCCAAATTTAGAGATATTCAGCAATTATTCATACAAACATTTTATCTGCTCAATTCTCTCATGTTTTTTCTTTTGACACTTCAATTACCCATATGCAGATAAATGAATGAATAAAATGGCCAAAGCCTATGGGGAAAGAGTACCCCACCTGTGCCAGGGGCTCTGACCATCTTAATCATTAATTTTCTCTCTTTCTCAGATTGGATGATATTATCACTATTAATCCATCTTCAAACATACTGACCCTTTCCTCTGACATCTCCTTTCTGTTATTAAGCTCTGCCTCTAAACACTTTGAGACTGCATTTTTCCATTGTAAATTTTCCATTTAAAAGAATATTTTCTATTTCTTTGATGAAATGCTCTAAATTTAGTTTACTTACCTCAGTAACAAATATTAAAAGCTGTTTTAAAGTTTTTTCTAATAATGAGAATATCTGGGTCATTTTTGATGTATTCTGCTTTTCTTTTCCTTGAGAAAATGATGCCACCAAGCTGACTATTTATATGCCAAGTAATTTGGGATTGTATACTGGACACTGTGAACATTATATTGTGGGTATTTGCAATTATTTTATTTTGTTGTGAAGAGAGTTAATGTTTCTGTCTAGCAAAATCTAAGTTGGATCAAAAATCTGTGGAATCTTTGGTATAGAGGAGCTCGGATCTCAAACCAGACTACTTTCATTTTTCTCTGCAAATATATATAATATTAGGCAAACATATACAGAATTTACAGTTTTTTTTCCTTCCCAGAGTCTCCTGGTCACTCTTTGGCAACCCTAATTCCCAGACTCCTTTGTGTGTGTGTTGCAGGGAGAGAGGGAACAAAGTTCTTGCATCAAAAAAATACAGCTATACTTTCTATTGGTATTTTAGCTACCTGTGCCCTAAAACAGGAAACATAGTCATTTGGTCACTTCCTTTAAAACTGAACTCCTTTCCAAATTCTCCCTGTATTTATTTACTCAGCAGATTCTTCAGGTAGTTTTATTTTATGTTTTGTCCAGAGTTTATAATTGTTCTTTTATTGTCCAAAAGGACTGTAACATTTTAAATGTCAGAATAATACATGATCATTTTTACAGCAATACAGTTAAAGTTTAAAATAAGTACCAATCACTGATTTTTTAAAAAATACCAATAAGGAATATTTACTTCTAAATTAGTAGCCTTGTTTAATATAGCAACCTAAGAAGTGTTCACAATGACAAAATATTAGATATAGAACGTCCATTTTGGCATATTTCTATTAAAATCTGTGTGAACTTAATGTAAGTCTGAATCTTGAATGTTTAATATTCATTCAAAATTTCCAGATTTTTAGGTCTAAATTTTATTTTTCTTGCAATGACAAAAGTTATTTATTAGTAGTCTTTATAATTTAATACAGTTGACCCTTGAACAATACAGGTTTGAATTATGTGAGTTTGCTTTTATGTGGATTTTTATTGATGTTGTAAAGCATTGTAAAATGTATTTTCTCTTCGTTATCATTTTCTTAATATTTTCTTATCTCTAGCTTCCTTTATTATAAAAATACAGTATATAATACATGCAGAGAATATGTGCTAACTGACTGTTTATGTTATTAGTAAGGCTGCCCGTAGGCTATGAGAAGTTAAGTTTTTAGGGAGTCAAAAGTTATATGTGGATTTCAACTGCACAGGAGGTTGGTGCCCCTAACCCCCATGTTGTTCAAGGGTCAACTGTACATAATTCACATTAGATTATACAAATAAATTTTACTGAAAGTAATTCAGTTACAAATTAAATGTGCATCTACCTTTATTTTGAGAATTCCAAATTGGTATTAAAACATTGCCATAATACAATATATATAGGATGGTATAAAGAACATACATTTTCACTTCAAGACTTTATTCTGAAAGAACATAATAATAGGAAACTGGCTTATTTATTGTATGTTACATTTTTTTTTTGAGAAAGACCTTTAAGACTTCTTCTTGGTACTGCTTCTAAATAGTACACTCATTTCCATAGTGTTTGATATTTTATTGTAGCTCTCAAACTATAACCTTTACCAAATACCAAGCTCAGTTCAACATCTCTCGGTGGTTAATACTAAACTCTCTTCCTAATTCTTTAAACTGTCACCTAATATCCTTATTGTCTTGCTTCCTTGCACCTGTTGGTAATTCCCAAACATTCAAATGTCAGGTAATTGGGTTTGCTAGCTGTGAGGGCTTTCATCTTACTGTGGGTAGTGTTTTACCCATTACTAGGTATGCTTCTTTTTATGAGCAGGATAATGATATTCATGGGAAACTGCTTGCTAGAGAACTAGGTTGAACACTGCAGCAAATCTGCATCACAAGGCACTGCCCTCTTTTTGCTACTATGAGATAGGAATAGAACTTAAAGGACATTTCCAACGACCTTCAATGTGTAGTTCATGTAGAAAATTGGTTTGGGATCTGATTATTTAGGAGAATATCTCACAAGAATATTAATCAAGTAGTGACATGCACAATTTGTAACTTGCTTTTTTATTCCTTCTGCACTCCTAAGCTTCTTTTTCTTAAACAAAATATTTCCATTTTGAAAATTAATGGAAGAAACAGATCAGGTGCAGAATGATAACTTTATAGCACATATGGTTCTATGCTGACATAAAAAGGATAAAGCAGTGATTTCAGGAAAAGGCAATACGAAAGAAAAGAGAAAACCACTTGATTATATTCTGAACTGGTACAATCACAGGTGAGTAATCTAATAATGATAATTCTATAGGTTGCTGGGGAATCCAAACACCCAATTTAAGAACCACAGTCTTTAATATTTTGGATATCATGGTATGTGGGTAGCTGTGAATGGGTACTAAAGCAATAAAAGTTCAAGATTACTCTTCTGGCAAAATATTTATCAGTCAACATATATTTGTTGATTTCAGGCAATCAATTGTGGCCAAAATTTCAATGATGGAAAAAATAGATATGACTCTAGGTCATATAAAACTTAGTAGTGTAGTAAACAGAGAGTATTTACATAATGACAAACTGTAAATTGTAAACTATGGTAAGTGCTATGAAAGAAAAGCAAAGGGAACTAAATGGCTATATAACCAGGGGATAAGGTTTAGTCCTAGGCTTAATGAAGGCTCTTTTGAGAGAGTAACATTGAGCTGTAAACTAAGGGCCAAGTAGGAATTAACCAGAGGAAAAGGCAAGAGTAGCTATCTAGGGGGAGAAGATAGCACTTTTACAAAGACTTGAAGTGGCACTGGTCACAACATTTTTGAGAAACTGCTAAGAGGTTGTTGTAATTAAAATTAAAAGATCACATGGAAAAGTAAACTCAAATTGGCTAAATGACACAGAATTTTGAAACCATATTAAAGTTTGAATTTTTATTCTCTGAGCTATGAGAAAGCTTTGGGGTAGGAAGAAGAGCACTGACCTGTTCAGATTTGCATTTTTGATGCAATCTCTGTGGTATGAGTGCAGTGACCATATTGAATGAGACATGTCGATATAAGAAAACTAATTTGGAGAATATTATCTTTAGGAGGAGATCTGCTTTGATTAAACATTGAACTAGTGTAATGGTACCATAAGTGGTAA
Source organism: Callorhinus ursinus (assembly GCF_003265705.2). Lineage (NCBI taxonomy): Eukaryota > Metazoa > Chordata > Mammalia > Carnivora > Otariidae > Callorhinus > Callorhinus ursinus. The sequence continues at coordinate 137,114,954 of NW_027397066.1, forward strand.
GAAGCTGATTACTTGAGAGATATTTGGTAAGTTAAATAGAGTGGACTTGGTAACAGACTACTTGTTCTACAAGCAGACCATCATCAAGACTATAAGGCTTCTGACTTGAGCAACAGTTGGTTAAGGATTCTTTCACTGAGATGAAAAATACTTTCTCAGTGTCTCTTATTCATGGGGAAAGTTTTCTCTGTGGTGAATATGAGGTACTGCTGAGATATTCTAGAGATAATTTGAAAGAGTCCTTTGGCTATATAGGTATGGAACTCAAAAGAGAAATCTGGAATGGAGATAGAAATTTTCATTCATGTTTAGGTGGTGAATGAAGTAATGACCATGAATGTAATCTGCTTCAATATCTTGTCTCAAATGAAAACATAAACCAGACCTGAAAAGGAATTTAAAGAAAGAAATCAGCAAAGAAAAATGAGGCCCATAATATACTATAAATACCTTTATTTTCTTGCAACTATATGTAGGACCCTGAAGGAGCTATTATTAGGGATATAAAATTCAATAATAATTCTTCCTCTCAAAACATTGTAGCCTAGTGAAAATGTAAATTTTTCATCAAGTATTTTCTTCTGTTTCATTAAAAATTATTTGCTTTCAAAATATTGACTACATTTAATTTTTTTTGAGTTTACACATATTTAATTCTGAGATCTTTTTCAAAGGCCAAGTATATACAACAGCAAAAACTCTGAATCTTCTTAGACCTATCTAAGTTTAATACATTGCTTACAAATAATCTTTTTAAAAAATTAGGTATAAACTGTGCTGTTTAACCAAATTTTGCATGCAACCACAAATTTCCCAAGGAAATATAGCTATGATATTGTCCAAAGAAGCCCAAGAAACAGCTCAGAGTCTAAGTAGCAGTGTCTTTCTGTGAGGGCTAGGGTTCACAAGTAGAGAAGTTGAGACTGATTTAAAAATGTTGCATCACACTTTGCATTTGGTATTTTACCCATCATCACCATATTTACAGAAAGTGCAAGTCGGTTTATGTGCTCTCAGAAATATCCCTAGGCCACTCTAGAGGTTCAATTAACAATCCAGAAATAATGTTTTATGTGAATACAACCGTGTTCAACTTCAAACAAACTAGATATGTCACAAATGTAAGGCAAAAATAGCAATATCTAATTATAGAGATGGGTCTCTGCCTGATCACAGACCTGATTAAGCTGATTATCACTTTATTAGAATATCAGAAAATCAATTTAAGCCTAAAATTGTTCTAACTTTGATGAAAGTAAAGTGCACAGAAATATATGATTCAATCTTAACAGTTTTATATGTCTCTTATTCAAATGCAGTTTCCTCCTTTGCCACAAGATATACACTTCTTTGGAATTTGGATTTAATATATTAATTAACAATGAAAAGGAAAAAATATTAAGATCCTACTTTCATTGTTATTACCAACATCAGCAGTAATGGGATATCATTAGCTGACCAATTTTAAGTTACAAGAACAAACTGGAAGTTAAACTGTAGAATATAAACCACTTAAAAAAGCTACACTTTATAAAAATAAAAACAATTGCCAGGTCTTTTGTTTGTTTTTCTTTTTAGGTATGCGTATAACACCGTAAAAAGAGCAAACAAAAAGTGACATTCTTGAAAATACAGTAGACCAGATTTTAATTAGGTTAGCTTCTTCCTCAGGAAGGAGTAAAATATGCAGCTCAGTCTTTTATCTCACATCACAACTAAAGCCACCTAGATAAGTAAGAGACCAAATCTCCCTGCAGGAATAAATAAATAAATAAATAAATAAATAAATAAATAAATAAATAAAATGGACAGATAGATAAAATGCTGACGTTACTAGCACCTCCAGAGTAATTTTAGGAATATTTGAATTGAGGGGTTGGATTCCTGTTATGACTTGACACATTCAAGCCTGTTAAACTGAAGTATGAGTATTTGTAGATTAAATGCTTATGCTGACAATTCGTAAAAATAGTTTCCCCATTTTATTCAAACTCTCCATCAGCCCATTACTTCACATTCTTTTTCTGCTTGGAAATGGGTAATAGCCATTACAAAATGAGAATAAAATTTTATGATAAATGAATAAATCAATGATCAGGCATTCAGTTCTCCTGGTATTCACAGTATTTATCAAAATGCCCCTTATTATTCCCACTGCATGAAAATTAACAGGCATCAAATCTAATCCATATTATTAAAATTCAATATAAGCTGGTATATTATCTATGTTAAAGTTTTAAACAGATCTGTGTATGCCACATAAAATCAAGTAAAAAGCACAATTTGATTATTTTTCTTAATTGTGCTTAATTAACTGCAGGAATTAAGTTACACAAGTACTTCTTGATTACAAATACAGAAATTTTAAACTATTTTTAAATATTAAGATATATTTGCTATAAATATTTGACTTTATTACAAGAAAAGAACAACTTTCATGCCAAACAAATATTTCACACTTCTCAAATTATTAGTTTGTTAGGAAAAAAATGTGATCACCCTCTATGATAATTTACAGAAAACCAGATACAAGATTATTTCCTTTACTAATCTAAAATTGTTTTATAATTTTGGCATTTTTCCAAATACACATGGACCCGTTGATGTCAATAATGTGCTCCTGACAACCAGACGCACAGCCCAGAACATCAACCACAGCTATTTGTCATTATTTTCAGGAAGGGAAGATTATAAAATATGCCATGCCCAAACCTTCAAACAACTTACTAAAACTTGAGTGAAATATAGTAAATACCTGTATATAATATCTATCATGCTAGGATGCAAACTGTTCTTTAAAACATAAGCAGTTTCTGTTCATTAACCATTTGGTGTGATTGTTAACCATTGCTTTTTATGCTGTAACACTGAAGGTTTTCTGCTTAAAATGTCAGACAATAAGCAAGTAAATTATATAAGCTAGATAATTAAAGAGATAGTAAGCGCTATAAGAAACCAGAATTGGCCAATGAATGAAGAAAAGATTAAGACATAGCTCAAGGGCTATGAGAGTAGTTACCATTTGATAAGGAATACATTTTAGGCTTTTAATCAGAATCGTTCTCTAGGATTTATGGTACAGTTTTACACATACTATCTTATTTAGGTCATAAATATTTGGGGAAAGAGCATTACTTTACAGATGAGGAAACTGAGGTAGAGATAGGTTATGAAAACACTTCATGTAGAGATCTCTCTCAAATGACAGATTTGTTGTAAATAAAATATTAGAAGAGCAGACACAATAACAGTACATGTTTAGAGTTTAAGATTCTAGAGGAGGGAACTGCAAAAAAAATTAAAATTAATAATAATATCCACAGTGGAAACTTTGACATAAGTAGTTGAAGTAAAATGGAAGTAAAAATTATTGATACTGAAAAAAATCAAGGGACACTTTCTTAGTATTTTAGATAGGTTGTCCCAAATATTTTGAAATTTTGTAATTATGGAGGAGTTGGTTTTAAGAGGAAGCTGGTGAACCAGATACCTAAATATTAATTAATCTTGGGGAAAAAAAAACAGACTGTGGGGAGTAAAACCTATGGAACAATTATTATGAGCAGGGGCTCTGAAAACAGATTTCATAGATTCAAATCTTGACTTCATCATTAATTCTCTTGACATTATTTACTCACTCCATACTTTAGATTCTTTGTGAAATGGAACAGTAATAGTAATTATTACCTATATTAAATGAATCAGTATGGGCAAAGTGCTTAGAATTTTACCTAGATTAATATTAGGTACACTATTATTACTATTATTATTATTACTATTACTAATACAATTAATACTAATGCCATCACTATGTTGACATAGTCAGGCAGGTTCCAAGGAGGGAACTTTGATAGGCAGTTGTAAGATTAGTGGCTGGGAAGCAGGTTAGAAAAACAGATGAATGACCTTTTTTTATGATTTTATTTATTTATTTACTTGTTTATTTATTTAAAGACCTGGGGGAGGGGCACAGGGAAAGGGAGAAAGAGAACCTCAAGCAGACTCTGTGCTGAGAGGAGAGCCCAACACAGGGCTCAATCTCATGACCCTGAGATCATGACCTAAGCCAAAATCAAGAATTGGACACTTAACCGACTAAACCACCCAGACACTCCAAGAATAGATGAATGAAGATTCTCCTCCTGGCTTTATGTTGGGATACATAAGAATGAGTAAAAATTCCCACTGGAGTGAGCTGAAAGGGAAGTGGATTCCTTAAGAGAAACTCAGGAATCAGCTATGAATATACACATTTTAAAAATTATTGAAAACATTTAGCAAACATTTTCTTAAATAGTAGGAGAATTTATAAAGAAATAAAATTCCCAGGAGTCAAAAATAAAGTGTGCTAAAAGTTACAGAGCTAAGCCCTTGATAATATTTTAGCTGCCTCATGGGGATTTTGCTGATAGTTTAATGGCTAAGCACATATGAAAGACAATGCTTTGGGGCCACCTGAGCCAAAGTGGGATACAGCAGCTACAGGGTAAATTAAAGGGGGATTAAAAAATAAACCTGCCTATAGGAAAAGGGAAGTGAAATTAAAGCAGGTCTATCTTGCCCTGAGATTTTGATGAGGGAAAAAAAAAAAAAGTTCTCCTCTAAGAATTCAAAATTACAGGGTTATTTTCAAACAGATTCAGAGTTCCAAATTACCATCTATGTGATCACTCAAATAAGAATCTAAGATATTAGTGGCAATCATATTAGCAACAAAATGTACTATTGTACCATCTAATTCCTAAATCACTGGCTAGAAGCAAGCAAACATATCAATTGCCAGGATATACTCTTTTTTTAAAAGATTTTATTTATTTATATATGTATTTATGTATTTATTTATATTCTAGAGAAAGAGAGAGCAAGCATGAGTGAAGGGAGGAGCAGAAGGGGAAGGAGACAGAGATGGAGAGAATCTCAAGCAGACTCTGTGCTGAGCACGGAGCCCGACCTGGGGTTTGATCTCACGACCCTGAAATCATGACTCAAGCCAAAACTAAGAGTTGATGTTTAACTGACAGAGCTACCCAGGCTCTCCCAGGATATACTTTCAAACTGGATCTCACAGGATTTCCGCAGATGAAAACAACAAAATACAAAGTCACAATTCTAAATCACAAAATGCACAGTAAGACAAGGCCTCATGAAAAAGGGTTAGGGGAAACAACAAATAGCTGAACTAGAACTTTGTCAAACTCTAGAAAATAAAAACATTGGCTATAGATGAAAAATGCAAATTATACATTTTACAATATTAGAGGAAACTGAAAACATGATAAAGTAATATACCATTAAGTGTTAGATTTTAAAGAGAAATACAATTTCTAGATATGAAATGTATAACAATCAAATTCAAAAAATAAATTAAGCATCTGTTTAGATATAACTGATGCAATAATTAATACGTTAGGAAATAGATCTCTACCCCTCTTCACAATAGGTTGCAGAGACATAGGTGTAGGAAAAAATAGGGGAACTGAAAAATAATGAAATGGAAGAAATTAAAAAGAAATTCAGAAGAAAGACTACCAAAACAAAACAAAACAAAAACAAGGAGCGGGGAGGAAATATTCAAGGGGAAAATGGCATATATCACCAGATTCAAGAAACTTCACAAATTCCAAGCATAATAAAGAAGCAAATCACTCCTACACACATCAAAATGAAACTGGTAAACACCCCAAAGAAAGAAAAAAATTAAAATAAAATTAAAGGGGGGGAACACAAATAATTGCAATTATAGAGAGAAAACTTCAAAAGAGGAAAAACTGAGTCTACAGTTGAGTAAGGTTCTTCAAAGTTCTGAGCAAATTTGCCAACTAGAATTTTGAGCATATCATTCAAGAACAAGAAATTAGATGAACATTCTTGGACAAATAAAACTTAAAAAATTTGTCACCAATATTTTCACTCAAATAACTTCTAAAGAATGCTCTCCTGGGAGAAAAAAAAAATTGAACACAGACAAAATGAAATAATAATGATGACTAAATCAGAAAAAAAACTTTAACATGGAATTAAGATACTGGAAAATAAAGCATTAAATAGCACCACAGTGATCTCATTTAATTAATTCTAAGATCCATATGTTACTCAGGTGGAAAAAAAAGTAGTGATTAACTTTCACTTTAAGTGATCCATTTTTAAGTGATCCATCAAATAAACTGAGGGGCAAATATAAAAAAGTTTAAAAAACAAACTTGATCTCCCAAAAGTTAAACATAGAAAATTACACCCTCAAATTTGAGAATGCACAATAACTTTAACAAATACTGACCATGTACTAAGACTCAAAATATATTAAATACTTGATGATTTTCAGACTAAGATTATAGAATTACGCCAACTGGAATTTACCAAAAGATGACAAATAGCCAATACAAAAGCAAGTAGATTCCATACTGGAAAATGTAGGATTGGGGAAGAATAATAACAAGCAGGCAATAAAACATCAGAAAGCCAGGAAGGGATGCACCTGATGTCTGCCTTTAGGACGTAAAGAAGAAAATGGAATGAGAGATATAGCTGGAACTGTCTAGTCTCAAACATCCCAGTTCAGCAGGAGGTATTTGGTATCAGAATGACAGTTGGATCTGGACAATTTCTAGGATTATCTATTGGGAGGTGGTTTACTTGTGTAAGGTAGTGATGGATGACAGTCTCAGGAGTATGGGTACTCATCTGAAATGTGCATTTCAAAGTGTGAATCATCAATGTGTGAATGAGTGAACCCAGAAAAAAAAGGAAACTCTATTTTAGGGTGCATAGATTGTGAGTATTGTGGTCTCACAGAGCCTTTCTTCTAGCTGAAATAAAGAATCATAAGGTCATTTTTCTATTCATTATCAAAGGATGAGGAGTTCTGGGTTTTCAGAAGAGTTAGGATTTTTTTTCCCAAGTATATGATTCTGCACTAAAAATATGATAAGCTTCATATATCCCCAGAGTGCGTAAATAAATTCAGAATCAATTTTATACTTCTTTTGACCACGATTTATTTGTTTTTAGTCTTATGTACTCTTGCTATGTTTTAAGACTATACTTTTACCATATCTGATTTTGATGCACCATATAAAAAGAAAGCATACGGGATATATTATTAAAACTCCCTACTACCCTGACAAGCACAAACTAACACTGAAAGCATTTTTTGTAGCAGACCAGATTCATCATGAGACTTTACATTTGTTAGCAATAAGGCAGATATGTAATAAACAGAGCTTCAAATAAAACAGACGTCTTTTACTGCAGAGAATGGTATATATATATTAATGCACTCTCCTACATTCTTCTGTCATATAGCATTCCCTAAAAAACAATAAAACAAAAATATCAGTCCTGGGCACATATAACACATATAATTTTAAAATTACGGTGGAATATCTAAACCTAAATATATAGCACAGCAGCTCTACATGTTCAAATACAATATACACAATATCTAAGGCTCAAACTTACAGTCTAGTCCTTGAAAAACATTTAATTTTATATTTTCTTTAGAACGGGAATTGGCTTAGATATGCTGTTTCCAATAGATGGCAATGATACATTTGAAATGATATATTTTAACCACCCTATATTAAATTATAAATAATGTATTTTAAGTAAAGGTAAAATGACTTCTATTAGTTAGTTTATTTGAGAATGTAAAGCTTCATTTAATTGCCCAGTTTATAATTATTTCCATGAATTTTGGATTTTTAGGAGATGGTTGGTCTTTTACTGAACAACTCCAAATCTGTGTTTTGTAAGTTGATTTTCAAGTTTAAAATATCATTAATAAAAACTTTAAAACTTGATAAAGCCATTAATCATTTATATTAACATTTTTGCAAATAACTGCTTATAAGTATATTTTTAAAAGTTGGCCTGTGATTTGTGATTTGGGGGGGAAGCATCCAAAATAAGGAAATATAATGCCAATAATAATACAAAAATATTTTTAATTTAAAATTAATAAAACATCCATTAAATTTTAAAGATGAATAAATAGCAAAAATGACCTTTTTCTTTAAAAATGTACTCATTATTTGAAGAAGCAGCATAGCCTTCAAAGGATCAGAAACTAGGACCTCACATACTCTGACAATTTTTTTTAAAGATTTACCCATCCATGTGAGAGAGAGAGAGAGAGCACACATGCACAAGCTGTGGGAGGGGCAGAGGGAGAGGGAGTCTTAAGCAGACTCCCCACTTACCCTGAGATCATACCCTGAGATCACAACTGGAGCCTAAATCAAGAGACCGCTACTTAACAGACAGAGCCACCCAGCTGCCCCACTCTGACAATTTATATTGCAATCTTCTCATCTACAATCTTTCACATCTACTGTGAAGTAGATAATAATAGTATCTATTTCATGGGGTTCTTGTGTGGATTAAGAATTAATGCTTGAGGCGTGTGGGTGGTTCAATCTGTTACAGGGGACTCTGGATTCCACTCAGGTTATGATCTCAGGGTCCTGATGGAGGCCCCACTTCCGGCTCTGCTCCATGCTGTGTGTGGAATCTGCTTGAGATTCTCTCTCTCCCTCTCCCTCTTCCCCTTCCCCCAATAGCACACTCTCTCTCTCTTTCTAAAATAAATAAATCTTTAAAATAAAATAAAATAAAACTGAAAACAAGTATTTATCCAGGAGACAAAGACATAAAGTGCAGAACACCTCCATTGTGCTATAAAACTTACATGATGTTTTTATAAATAGCCACCAAAGCAGCTTTGTCAGCAGCATTAGGGCAGTTGGGTCCATTTTACCGCCAAGGACTATACTGAAAGACAGGGAGCATGGTAGTTGCAGTCCCTTTGAAAATTTTGAATACCTTACACAGGAATAGATTTAGATAACAAATATTTAATATCTTTAAAAAATAGTAAGACTGCAATCAAGCCTCCTCTACATGTAGTTTTCTTTGGGCTTTCTCCTCATCTTGCTTATTCTTCCATCTTGAAATAGACTGACCTCAGACGGCTCTGATCTTACACTCATTCCTGTTGTACTAAGTGCTCTTCAACAGCTTGTTCAGTTATCTGACCTAACACCCAACATCAGCTGTTTAAAATGATAAATATTTAAAATACTTTACTAGATAGGTATAGCCAGGTCAGAATTTCCCTAATTCTGAGACATACATGCAAACCAAGAATATAATTGAACATGTTTTCAAGTATCATTACTAGCAAAAGCATACTGTGAATAATGCAAAAATTAGTAAATCCCACACAAGCCTTTTTTTTTTTTTTTGCCTTAGCAGCAATGAATTTCAAGTCCACTCCAGAAGTACCCTTTATAAAGATATAAACTTCACACCACCACACAGGACTTAATGAAATGTCAGAAGGCATATAAATGAATATACAATTACTTAGCTAATTTACAATGTTCAATTCACTGTGAAATTTACTATAAGGCTAAATCACTTTGAACATCATCTAAGAGATATTTAGTTCCAGAAGCATCAGAAAGAGCTTGTGTTTATGCTATCCAAAGATAACTTATTAACAGGTTGATGTACATAAAATTTCACATCTATAAGTGCTCATTTAGTAAATACATAAGGCATATAGGAGATATCAAGCAACATTTTAAAATTATCCATCTTTGGCTAATTTCCTTAAAATGGGCCTAAATTATAAATAATGTTCATTGAATTATATAAATGATTTGTTAATTGCATGTTTAATATTTCCTTTTAAAATGACCTCCTATAACCACTCATCTATTCACATTAATTTAAACACTTAGAGAAAAATTTTGTCAACTACCTTACACTGTAAAAAAAATGACAGAATATTTGTTTATATTTTTGTAAATGTGTTGTGTGTGTGTGTGTGTGTGTGTGTGTGTGTGTGTGTACTAATTGGGCTTTTCAGAAAGTGGCATTTATAGCAATGGCGTTTGGGGGAAACAAGTGGATCTGAATCTGGTCCATTTAAATGTACAGTCAATAAATTACATAAAAAATAACTAGACATACTGCAAGTATACATTTTTGCTTGTTAATGAACATATAAATTTATTTTCATCATTTTGACCGATATAGCTTTCCTTTTAAATACACCATGATTAATTTAACCAGTCTCCTATTGAAAATCACTTTTAAGTTCCAATTTTTCACTGGTATAAGCTGCCCCAATACATCTTTATAACCATAACTTTTCACACTTGCCCATTATTAGCTGAAGATAAACTGCTAGAAGTGGATTGCTGGGAAAAAAGGCCATGAACTTTGAAGGCTTTTGATGATAAAAGGGAGTAAAGAAAGTTTATGTTTTGGCACTGCAATCTTAGATAGTGTTCCACAGCATTTATAATAGAAATTTTGCAGGTAAAAATTATATCTCATATTTTTCTTTGATTTGCTTTTGTTTGTTTCAAGTGTGGTCAAACACATTACATGTGTTTATTTGCCTTTATATACTTTCTTTTCTAATTAATCTATTTCATATCTATGTCATTTTTATCACGCATAAACTTTTCATATTTATTTATAAAGTCTCCTTACTTGTTAAGTACACTGAACTCAACATTCACTTGTGATACTTACTGGCTGTGATGCACTTGCTTTCTTTAGTTTTTCTTATCTTACCTTTGACTTTCTCTCTTGCATTTTGATGATAGTAGCTTTTGCTGTCACATCTACCACTTTTATTCTTTACGTATTTTTTATTTTTGATGTTTTGCTAAGAAAGTAATTCTAAAGCACAGTAATAATAACAAAAATACATCAAGAACTTTTTCTAATAATTGTGGTGTTTTATTTTACATTTTACAAATACTGTTGTTTTTGGATTTTATTTTTTTTTAAGTAGGCTCCATGTTGTAGAGCCCAACTCCATGCTGTGGAGACTGACGTGAGGCTTGAACTCCCAACCCTGAGATCAAGACCTGAGCTGAGGATCAAGAGCTGGAACTTTAACCAACTGAGCCACCCAGGTACCCCTAAAGACTGCTGTTTTAACTTTGATTCATATTGAACTTATTTTGATAAAGTTGAAAAAAGAGGGTATAAATTTGGTTTAGATCCAAGTATCTAAAAATTGCCCCAGTTTCATTTTTGGATATTTAATTATTTTACTATTAATGTCAGACTTATGGTTTGTATATTCTTATCTCTGTTTCTTTGATCTCAGTTTTTATTCAGGGGCTGACATCACACTGGTTTAGTATTATTTGGGCAAGCTCCCTCTCATTTCTCTACTCATACAAAATAAGGTGGACTGTGTCTTGTTGGCAGGAAGAGCCTCTTCTTGTTTAGCATATCTTCTGAGAGGTGAAAATATCAGATTTTAAGAGACTCTTTTTATCAAAGCAATTTTAAAATTCCAATCATGTGGGACTCAATATTATATTAACACAAACTCTTCCCAAAATAGTTTCTAATTTAAACACACTTCTGATCGATATGAAATAGACTATTTAGATAAAAATGTAATTGTAATATTCATATGAAAAATAAGTTAATGTATTTACTGTATATTTTACAAAAATGTGCTGAGTTTAGGGCAGGGATAAAAAGTTAATTGCAGAAAAACAATATTTAGAAAAATCTCTCTCTCTCTCTCTCTCTCTCTCAAATAAATAAATAAATAAAATCGTAAAAAGAAAACAAAACCTCAGTAGTAAACATATCTAAGTACATGGAATTAATTCATATAATTTTTACCTGGTTTCAGATAGATCACTTGGAAACAAGATTACATCAATCGAGGTATTTATTCCCTTTAAAGATAAATTAAAATTTTCAGAGCCAAAAATTACTATTTAAGATAAATTATCAGATAAGGAGTCAGAGTTCTAGAGAATTTAACTGACTTTCCCCAGGGCACAAAACTACTTAAGTACTCAACAGGGAGTAGGAACCAATCCCCTAAATTCAGGTGCAATTTCTATTGCTCTTTCCAGGTCCTTTCTACTTGATTTTTTATATTACTTTTTTTCACTAGTTTTATTGCAGTCATGCTGAGAATAAGTATCTTTTTCCTCACCAAGATAATTCAGATATAGTGGGGAAAGAGGGTAGAATCATGTGTGATTAAATGCCTCGGGTACTATGATAGTGCTATTATAATTGCTTGCTAGATATTAAAACATTTCCCAGTAAAAAATAGAACCTTGGGGAACTAGAAGTCCAATCATAAAGAAGGCTGATGAATTCTCTTGAGGAATATATTAAGAAGATATCCCACTGTGTTCATATATCAACACCCTGAATTCCCTTAAAGTATATTCCAGTGTCTTAAGTTGTCAGGTTTCATCAATTAAAATTTCAACAACAGGAAAATAAGTAAATTAAGTATAGCATGTATGTTTTCAAGAATGCTGTGCAGTTTCTAAAATATGTTTTGAAAAACTATTTAATGGTACAGGGAAATATTTTTGATAAAAACCTTAAAGGATATAAAATTATATAGTATGATTTTATTTTTCAAAAAATGTGTATATATATTTGTATATATATATGTATATATTTGTACATATGTATGGATATAAGCAGAAACATACAGGAGATTGTTAACCTTGGAAATTTCTAAGTAATTCCTTGTTGAGTCCCTTTTTTATGTTCTCTCATTTCTATAATTAGCATGTATCTTCCAATCATAAGAAAAATAATGGAAAAAGTATTTCCTCAGATGTGTTATAGCAGGGCTGGAATAATACTTTGACAGTGCTCTTACATTTAACAAATTTAAAGTTAATAAATGTTTCCATATATGCTATATGGTCTAGAATTGAAAAAAGATTAATCTTTTTACAAATGGCACTGTCATTGCTCTAGGGAAATCAGCTACGTCTTAGGCAATGAATTGAAAACAATAAATAAATAAATATAAGTACGAGAAACTCGATCTGAATTAAGAGAGATGGTTTACCAGTACATAGTTCAAACACCAGAAAAATAAATTTCTTTTTCTCATTGTGTAAAAGTTTTGCATAATTATTATTTTTAACTGCCTAAAATGATGGTAATCAGGATTTTTTTTAAAAAAGTAGATTCAGTGAATGCGAAAACTAGATAATTCTTAATAATCATCATCATAATCACTAGACCTTAAATCAATTAAAATATTAATAAGTAAATAGAAAATAAATCAGAAAACACAGTGCTAACACAAACTTCAGGGGAGTTGGATTCTTATCAACGTATATTAACATAGTCCAGAAAGTAATTCTCCTAAGGAAAATAATTGTTTCCTTGTTACATCAATCTCATGTGATTTGGGGGATAATTAAATGAGGCAATACATATAAATTGCTTATTAGAGTACCTAGCACATAAGTATTCAGCTCAATACGTTAGGCTATCTCTAGAGTTATCATCAGTATTATTATCCCTGTGCATGGGTAGTCACTGTACTATTTTTGCTCAAGCCACAATAATCTTCGCTGTTTTACTGTTCATATGAAATTTTGGGAGAAATGAATCATGTAAGATAGACTGTATCAAAATACACATTATTTATCCCAACAGATTTTGGTTCTTAAGTATCATTTTCTGTGTGTTTTAGCTTTATTCTTTTTTTTCCCTGCGTGTTTATTTTCTATTCAATGATGCATTTGAGCTCAAGAGAAATCCTAGATAGAAAAGAGGAAACTTGTGTCCCTCTCCACCATGAGCTGAATATTCCCTAAAGCAAGCAAACTGAAATCATCTCAGGAATTTGCAATCCTTCTAAGGATTTGAACTAAAATAAATAATGTTTATGATTATTTAATGCCCATTTTAATTGACCAGCAGAAAAAACTCTATTATCTAGTTTCCAAGTCCCCAAATATCAATATGGCATTTCCCAATCTAGGTAAACTCCTGCTGTATGGTCCTATCACTATACCCAAATATACCCCTGACATCCCTGCCATAGATAGCAGGAATATGTCCACAAATTATTTGACTCTCTTTCCATCAATAGGTAGAGCTTAACTTTGACTCTTTCCATCAATAGGTGAAACTTAACTCCGATCCCTTCAGTGTGTACAGTGACTCAGTGATTGGCTTCTATTGAATAAAATATGGTGGAAATAATAGTGCATCACTTTGGAGACTGAGTCATGAAAGACACTGTGGGATGCTCCTTTCTCTCTCTTGGATCACTCACTCTGTGGAAAAATAGCTGTCATGTTATAAGGTCAACCAATCAGCCCTACGAGAGGACTGATTGGAGATGGCCAGCAAGGAACTCATGTTTCTGGGCAAATGCCATGTGAGTGAGCTTGGAAGAGGATCATCTAGTCCCAGTCAATCCTTGAGATGACTGCAGACCTGATTAACATCTTAACTGCAACCAGATGTAAGACTCTGAGTCAGAATCACTCAGTTAAACTTCTAAATATTTGACCTACAGAAATCTTAGCTAACCCACGTTTTCTGTTTTAAGTCACTATGTTTTGAGGCAACTGCTTTAACAGAAATATACAATGAATACCTAGTTTGGTGCTGGGAGTGGATTTTATAGCAGCATAACAAAATCCTAAACTATTGGAGTTGGTTGGGAAGCTAAAAAAAGTTTGAGGAAAGTGTTTGTGAAAGCATCAAGACCCTTGAAGAAACTGTATTATTTTATAAACTTTGAGAAGGCTGCAAGTGAGGGCTTATAAGGAAGTGTGAAAACTTACCTGAGGAAGGAGGATCTCTGTTATGTAGTAACAGAATATTTAGCAACAGTACCAGCTGCAGTAATATAGAAAATAGAAAATATACTTACTGAACTGAGTGAGATACCTAAAGGGGTTTCTAGGCACAGTGTTAAGGTGCCACCTGGCTTGTCTCAATGTGTATAATAAAATATGAGAGAACTGAGATCATCTAAAGAAGGAAAGGAACTGAACAGAGATGAACTCCAAAAATAAACCCACATGTATTTGGCTAACTGATTTTTGATACACGTACCTAAGCAATTAAATGGAAAAAATAATGACTTTCTTTAAATAGTGCTGAAACATGTAGGTATATATATGGAAAATAATGAAAATGTACTCATACCTTACATAATCTTCAAAAATTAATATTGTCATCAGCCTAAACATGAGACCTATTTTAAAAACTATTTTTGCAGAGGGAAGAGCAAGATGGCGGAGGAGTAGGAGACCTATATTTCATCTGGTCCCAGGAATTCAGCTAGATAGGGATCAAACCATTCTGAATACCTACAAACCCAACAGGAAATTAAAAAAGAATAGCAGCAACTCTCTGAACAGAAAAATGACCACTTTCTGGGAGGTAGGATGTCCAGAGAATCTGGAAGAAATGAATGCATTCCTAGAGATGTATCAACTACCAAAACTGAACCAGGAGGAAATAGAAAACTTGAGCAGACCTATAAACACTAAGGAAATTGAACTAGTCATCAAAAATCTCCCAACAAACAAAAGCCCAGGGCCAGATGACTTCCCAGAGGAATTCTACCAAACATTTAAAGAAGAATTAATACATATTCTTCTGAAACTGTTACAAAAAATAGAAATGGAAGGGAAACTTCCAAACTCCTTTTATGAGGCCACCATTACCTTGATCCCAAACCAGACAAAGATCCCATCAAAAAGGAGAATTACAGACCAATATCCTTGATGAACATGGATGCCAAAATTCTCACCAAAATACTAGACAACGGGATCCAACAGTACATTAAAAGGATTATTCACCATGGCCAAGTGGGATTTATCCCTGGGCTGCAAGGTTGGTTCAACATCCGCAAATCAATCAATGTGATACAATACATTAATAAAAGAAAAAACAAGAACTATATGATCCTCTCAGTAGATGAAGAAAATGCATTTGACAAAATACAGCATCCTTTCTTGATCAAAAATCTTCAGAATATAGGCATAGAGGGTACATACCTCAATATCATAAAAGCCATCTATGAAAAACCCACAGCAAATATCATTCTCAATGGGGAAAAACTGAGAACTTTCCCCCTAAGGTCAGGAACACTGCAGGGATGTCCACTATCACCACTGCTATTCAACATAGTATTAGAAGTCCTAGCCCCAGCAATCAGACAACAAAAAGAAATAAAAGACATCCGAATTGGCAAAGAAGAAGTCACTCTTACTCTTTGCAGATGATATGATACTTTATGTGGAAAACCCAAAAGACTCCACCCCAAAACTGCTCATACAGGACTTCAGTAAAGTGGCAGAATTCATACAGGAATTCAGTAAAGTGGCAGAATATTAAATCAATGCACAGAAATCAGTGGCATTCCTATACACCAACAACAAGACAGAAGAAAGAGAAATTAAGGAGTCCATCCCATTTACAATTGCACCCAAAACCATAAGATACCTCGGAATATATCTAACCAAAGAGGCAAAGAATCTGTACTCAGAAAACTATAAAATACTCATGAAAGAAATTGAGGAAGACACAAAGAAATAGAAAAACGTTCCATGCCAGGGATTGGAAGAAAAAATATTGTGAAGGTGTCAATGCTACCTAGAGCAATCTACACATTTAATGCAATCCCTATCAAAATGCCATCCACTTTTTTCAAAAAAATGGAATAAATAATCCTAAAATTTTTATGGAACCAGAAAAGACCCTGAATTGCCAGAGGAGTGTTGAAAAAGAAAACCAAATTGGTGGCATCACAATTCCGGACTTCAAGCTCTATTAGAAAGCTGTAATCACCAAGACAGTATGGTACTGGCACAAATCAGACACATAGATCAGTGGAACAGAATAGAGAGCCCAGAAATGGACCCTCAACTCTATGATCAACTAATCTTCCACAAAGCAGGAAAGAATGTCCAATGGAAAAAAGACAGTCTCTTCAAAAAATGGTGTTGGGAAAATTGGACAGCCACATGCAGAAGAATGAAACTGGACCATTTCCTTACACCACACAAAAAAATAAACTCAAAATGGTTGAAAGACCTCAATGTGAGACAGAAGTCCCTCAAAATCCTAAAGGAGAACACAGGCAGCAACCTATTCGACCTCAGCTGCAGCAACTTCTTCCTAGAAACATCGCCAAAGGCAAGGGAAGCAAGGGCAAAAATGAACTATTGGGACTTCATCAAGATAAAAAGCTTTTGCACAGCAAAAGAAACAGTCCACAAAACCAAAAGACAACCGACACAATGGGAGAAGATATTTGCAAGTGAAATATCAGATAAAGGGCTAGTATCCAAAATCTATAAAGAAATTCTTAAACTAAACACCCAAAGAACAAATGATCCAATCAACAAATGGGCAGAAGACATGAACAGACATTTTTCCAAAGAAGACATCCAAATGGCCAAAAGATACATGAAAAAGTGCTCAGCATTGCTCGGCATCAGGGAAATCCAAATCAAAACCTCAGTGAGATACCACCTCACACCAGTCAGAATGGCTAAAATTAACAAGTCAGGAAATGACAGATGTTGGTGGGGATGAGGAGTAAGGGGAACCCTCCTACACTGTTGGTGGGAATGCACGCTGGTGCAGCCACTCTGGAAAACAGTATGGACGTTCCTCAAACAGTTGAAAATAGAGCTACCCTATGACCCAGCAATTGCACTACTGGGTATTTACCCCAAAGATACAAATGTAGTGATCTGAAGGGGTACATGCACCCCGATGTTTATAGCAGCAATGTCCACAATAGCCAAACTGTGGAAAGAGGCAAGATGTCCATCGACGAATGGATAAAGAAGATGTGGTACATATATACACTGGAAAATTTGCAGCCATCAAAAGGAATGGAATCTTGCCATTTCCAACAATGTGGATGGAACTGGAGGGTATTATGCTGAGTGAAATAAGTCAATCAGAGAAAGACATGTATCATATGACCTCACTGATATGAGGAATTCTTAATCTCAGGAAACAAACTGAGGGTTGCTGGAGTGGTGGAGGGTGGGAGGGATGGGGTGCCTGGGTGATAGACATTGGGGAGGGTTTGGGCTATGGGGAGCACTGTGAATTGTGTAAGACTGTTGAATCACAGATCTGTACTTCTGAAACAAATAATACATTATATGTTTAAAAAAAGAAGAAGAAGACGAAGAAGATAGCAGGAAGGGAAAAATGAAGGGGGGGATTCGGAGGGGGAGAAGAACCATGAGAGACTATGGACTCTGAGAAACAAACTGAGGGTTCTAGAGGGGAGGGGGTAGAAGGATGGGTTAGCCTGGTGATGGGTATTAAAGAGGGCACATTCTGCGTGGAGCACTGGTTGTTATATGCAAACAATGAATCACGGAACACTACATCAAAAACTAATGATGTAATGTATGGTGATTAACATAACATAATAAAAAATAATATTTCTGCAACTTTTGGTTTGGCAAAAGGTCTTAGGATGCAAAACATGAATCATAAAAGAATATGTGATAAATTGGATTTATCAAAAAAATCAGGGAAATGTACACTTAAAAAAAGTGATTTTTACTGTATATAGTTATACCATATATCTTAGTTTATTTGGGCTGCTATAACAAAATCATAGACTAAATAGCTTATAAACCACACACACTTATTTCTCACAATTCTGGAGGCTGGAAAATCTAAGCTCATGGTTCGGCAGATTCAGTAGATGGCAAGGACCTACTTCCTGGTTCTGAGATGGCACCTTTTTTGTTTTGTCTTTAGGTGGCAGGAGGGTCAGGGGGCCTCCGCAGGACTTCTTTTATAAAGGAACTAATCCCACTTATGAGGGTCTGCTCTCATGATCTAATCACCTCTCAATAGATCCACTTCCTACTACCATCACCTTGGGGGTTAGGATTTCTACATATAAATTTTAAGGGGGAGGAGTACATATTTAGACCATAGATCCATGATAAACCTAATCTAACAAAAAATATATAAATTCCAGGTTAAGGATCTTTTCAATTTTGTTACTGATCTTTAGTCTTATTAAATCCTGATTGAAAAGTGTAGTTTATAATAACTTTATTGTGTTAAACTTATTTTCCTTCTGTTTTCAATATTATGATACATTTAATAGATTATCCATTTGCTCTTGACATAAAGAGTTATTATTAGTGTGTAATATTTGATATTTCTCCATATTATCCATCCTTTTGATATTGGTTAGGCCTCCTATATACTTACTTGTCTACTTGAGGTTTTTTAACACAAACTTGAAATAACTGTGAAACTTCCCTAATGTTTTTCTCTATTTCTCCCTGAATATTTTTTAGAAAAAAAATAGTAACTCTGTTACTTGGTACATACATAATGCCTGTTATACCTTTGTTGTTTTTCTACTTTATTGTTAATTGCATCATTTTGTATCATAAAGAAAATTCTTTGTCTATTTAATGTGTTAAGGCCTGATCCTACCTAGTTTGATAAGACTGAAGATCTGCTCAGTATTTCTATTTCTCCTCTATCTCTTTGCCTCCCTCTCTCTCTCTCTCAATATCTTTCTGTCTCTCGTCTGTCTATTTCTATCTATGTATCTCTCTCCTCCCTCTGTCATTTCTGAATCATATTTTTAAAATAGGTGTTTCCCATGTTTTATAACAGAGTTGCATTTTGTTCTGGAAACAAATCTTTCACTAATCTTTTATTAACTATTCCTAGCTGTTTCTTTTAGCAGGGTTTTAAATCCATCTGTAGTTACTGATATATCTGATATGACCATACTCAATACTGCCATATTATCTTATTTTATACTTACTATTTCCATTATTTTATAATTAATATGGGGGGTGGAAATAGAGTCGGGGGAGAGGGTGAGGGATATATGTGCTTCTTTCTCTAGGTGATATAGTTCTTCACTAATTTTTTTGTATTTATTTTGAAACATGAAAACTTTTATTATTGCTCTAGGAGTTACTTTCTTATCAACATAGTTCATTATATCCTTAATTCTTTTTTTACCTTTAGTTAAGCTTCTACTCGCTTTTTTCTGCTTTAAAATATATGCATTGTCTCTCACCTATTAAATGCCTTTTTGTTCTCCTTAAGTTACTACTAGTTGAGTTGACTTTCACCTATTCAACAATCAATGAGTTTTTCGACTTTTGTATTTTCTCTTTTCCTTCTATTCCCACTTTTTGGCATAGATGACATTTATATTTTGTTTTTTTGTCACAACCTTGTTTTTGTCTTAGATTATAATTAAGTATGTTCACTTCTCACTGACAGTTCTTTAGCTAATGTTTACCTAATCACTTCTAGGTTAGATGATACCCATCCTTTAGTATATTGTGCAAGGAAGTTTCATGCTTACTTTATTGCAAGAGTCTTTACAGGTAGTAAACTGTATTTTTACAGCCTTTATAGCCTAGCTATAAAATTACTGACTCGTACTTCCTGTCCTTGAATTTACTGAACCACACTCCACTATTGTCTTAATCTTTCCATTATTTTCTAGAGGCCTGATTCCAACCATTTTTTCTTTTTCCTATGTAAGCAACTTGCTTGTTTTTGCATGGCGGCCCCATAAATATTTTTCTTCATTTATTTAATGTCTAAAAATTTACTAGAATGTCACAGAGTTGATTGTTCAATGTCAGTTTCTCCAGGTATACTTTAGGTCTGTTCAATTAGTAGTTTCAGGACTTTTATTTTCAGAAATTTTCTTGAATCATAGTTTAAAATACAATTTCTTTCATGTTCTGTTTTTGTTTGCGATTCCAATTATGTATATGTTAGAATTTGCTTATTTTTTATATTTATATCTTCTGATCCTTTTACTCTATTTTATTTTTGTTTTCTTGATGTTTTCATTTCTTAATGTCTCTTGCTATACATTCATTAAACTTTATTTTCCTTTGGGCATCCTAATTTAATTACCATTTATACAATGGCATTGCATTTTAGTTGTCATTCTTTACTGAATTCTGCCTATAATTTGTATTCAAAGTTTTCTGGTTTTGTCCATTTTATACACATTTTTTGACTTAAAGAGTTATTTCTATAAAGGATGTTCAATATTATTTAATTTATATTGAATACACTAAATTATAGTGTATAGTATATTTTTCTTTGCTTTTTGCTTGATTTAGCACTTTAATCAGATATAATATTTTGATTCTGCCTATTCTATTCTTGTAATAGTTGTTTTGGGGGGATTCTTGGTATTTGTATTCATTATACAAAACTTTGAAGTTTTCTAAACTGACCATAACAGATATGTCTCCATTGGGAGGAGGCTTGAAGGTTCTAAGTTCCTTTCTAGCATTTTCATTCAAAAGGACCCTCTTTTAAAATGGAAAAAAAAAAGGAAAAAAGAAACTCTTTTGGTGGTATAGTGAAATGAGGTTTCATTGAAAGAAAATATTAAAAAAAAAAGAGGGTTGATTTCTGATTCCGTAACTTTCTCTTGTTTCTGCAGGACTCAGAATTTTCTCTACTTATCATCTCCCATTCCAAATGGTTTCTTATAGTAATGCCTTCCTGAGACTATTACCTATGGTCATGGGCAATTTCAAATTTGTTTCAAGGTAGTGCCCAGAAACCAGCATGCTGATGTGCCATCCTTCATTTCCATTTTAGGTATTACTGCCTTCACAGTGGAACTGCCTTCTCTGGTGAATTAATTTTGTTCTTTCCCAGCTAGGCCCCTGATACCCTTGATTTTTTTTTTTTCTTGATAGTCACTGCCTGACTCTACACAGTAATGTGAACTCCAGACAGGTTCTGCTTATCTTGGAGGTTAACATCCCTACTTACATGTATGTTAACATTTGCATCATTCCTTTTGTCCTGGTTATGTTTCAGGCATGACTTCAGGGGAGTTATTGTACTTTAAATCCCCTCTCCCAAAAGTTCATTTTTGTTTTCTTTTTCTCTTGCCTTTAGAGACGTGTCTTGAAAGAAGTTACTATGGCCGATGTCGAAGAGGTTACTGCCTATGTTCTCCTCTAGGATTTTGATGGATTCCCATCTCACATTGAGGTCTTTCATCCATTTAGAGTTTATCTTCGTGTATGGTGTAGGAGAATGGTCCAGTTTCATTCTTCTGCATGTGGCTGTCCAATTTTCCCACCACCATTTATTGAAGAAACTGTCTTTTTTCCATTGGATATTCTTTCCTGATTTGTAGATTAGTTGACCATAGAGTTGGGGGTCCATTTCTGGGTTCTTTATTCTGTTCCATTGATCTATGTGTCTGATTAGTGCCAATACCATGCTGTCTTAATGATCACAGCTTTGTAATATAGCCTGAAGTCAGGCATCGTGATGCCCCCAGTTTTGTTTTTTTTTTTAAGCATTAATCTTTTTTTTTAAAGATTTATTTATTTTTTTGAGAGAGCGAGAATGAGAGAGAGAGAGTACATAAGAGCGGGGAGTGTTAGAGGGAGAAGCAGGCCCCTCGCCGAGTAGGGAGCCCGATGTGGGACTCGATCCTGGGACTCCAGGATCATGACCTGAGCTGAAGGCAGTTGCTTAACCAACTGAGCCACCCAGGCGCCCTGGTTTTCTTTTTCAACATCCTTCTGGCAATTCAGGGTCTTTTCTGGTTCCATACAGATTTTAGGATTGTTTATTCCAGCTCTTTGAAAAATGTCAGTGATATTTTAATAGGGATTGTATTTAAAGTAAGTGTATATTGCTCTGGTCAGCATAGACATTTTAACAATGTTAATTCTTCCAATCCATGGGCATGAAGTGCTTTTCATTTCTTTGTGTCTTCCTCAATTTCTTTCATAGTGTTCTGTAGTGGAACATAAGGAATAGCACGGAGGACCACAGGGGAAGGGAAGGAAAGCTGAAAGGGAAGAAATCAGACAGGGAGACAAACCATGAGAGACTCTGGACTCTGGGAAACAAACTGAGGGTTACAGAAGCAAGGGGGGTTAGGGGATGGGGTAACTGGGTGATGGGTATGAAGGAGGGCACATGATGTGATGAGCACTGGGTGGTATACACAACTAATGAATCTTTGAACACTACATCAAAAACTAATGATGTACTATATGCTGGCTAACTGAACATAATATAAATAAATAAATAAATAAATAAATAAATAAATAAATAAATCCCCTCTCCCTTTATTTATGTGATTTTAGAAATGAGTAGTCACGTTTGGATTTAGTGTGCCTTGTTTTTTTTAATTTATTTTTATTTTCCTTACATTTTATAATTACTTTAATATGCATTTATTTTACTTTCGGTCTTTTATATAAAATATTGGTATCAATAACATTTTCCCTGAGCACATTTTTTTTTCTGAACAATATATGTTGGGATATGACTGGGTTTTTTCTGCATTATTTTCTGTATAACTATTAATTTTCATGCCATAAGGGGCAGACTTTAAAATATTTGAGTAGCTTTTCTACTTGTCCTCAATTGAAAAGGTGGCTTGACTTACTGAGTTAACTAGCTACAGAAACAGAAATTTTGAGCTAAAAGTTTATCAACTCTTTTTTGTTGTAAAAATTTTAATAACAACCAAAACAGTCTTATAATCGTATTATGTCTAATTTGCTATTTTTACTCATTCTATTTATTCATTTACTTCAAAAAGTTCTGATTTCAGTAAACAATTCTGTGAAAGCCACAGTACCAAATCTGAACCAAACTGAAAGGGATAATTTCAATATCTCTATTACTATGAAATAAATTGAATTCATAATTTAAAAACTCCAAAAAATAAATCTATAGGCCTAGATAATTCCACTGGAAAGTTCTACCAAATACATGTAAAAGAATTAGCAACAATTACATAAAATGTTCCAGTGTGAAAGAAAAAAATTCCTTAACAATTCATTATATGGGATCAGATACTACAACCAGACAAAGGTATCACAAGAAAAGAAAGCTGCAGACCAATATCTCTTTTGAATACAGATATAAAAATCATCAGCAAAACACTAGCAAACCAAATCCAGCAACATATACAATGACCAAGTGAGATTTTTTCCAAAAATGGAAGGCTGGTCCAGTATTCTAAAATCAAAAAATGAAATAAACCATATAAACAATTTGAAAAAGAAAAACCATGTGACCCTGTCAATTTACATAGTAAAGCATTTGACAAAATCCAATACCCATTCCCAATTAAAAAAAAAATCATCAAGTTAGGAACAGAAATGAATGACAGCAAACCGATAAATTACATCTACAAAAAACCATGTGGATAGTATCATTTTTAATGGTGAAAGGCTGAATAGTTTCCCCCTCACATCAGGAACAGGCAAAGATGGCTGCTCTCTACTCTTACTCAACATAGTTCTGGAAGGTTTAGCCACTGAAATAAGGCAATGAAACTAAGTAAAAAAATATATATATACAGATTGGAAAGGGATAAATAAAACTATATATGCAGATGATATGAATATTTATGTAGAACAAACCAAAAAATCTACCAGAGTAAAAGGAAAAAGGGAGACTGGAAAAAAAGTAAGCAGTTTTCAGCAGGTTTCAGGATACAAGATCAACATAATATAGTCACATTTCTTTATATTAAGAATGAACATGCAGAACCTAAAATTAAAAATGTAACTAACAAATGCACCAAAGGAATGAAATCCTTACTTGTATACTTAACAACAGATATACTTAAAACTACATACTATGATTACATACTAATTGTAAACTAGTAATTATAAAAAGCTGATGAAGGAAATCAAAGATCTAAATAAATGGAGAGGCATACAGTATTCAAAAATATCAAATTGATTTGTAAAGTTAATACAATTCCTATCAATATCCTAACATGGCTTGTTATGAACATAGATAAGCTTATCTTACACTAGCTATATAATAGTAGTCTTAATCATAACAACAACAATAACAAAAAGAAATCACTGTATTTCAAAGAAACCTGATAAGACTTACCACCTGGCTGCAGTAAAAAAGACTGTGTGGTATTGTTAAACGGATAGAAACATAGATTCATGGAACATAACAGACAACCCAGAAATACACCTAACAGATATACTCAACTGATGTTTGACAAAAAGGCAGAATTGCAAAAGATGTTCAATGGAGGAAGGATAGCCATTTCAAAAACTGTTGGAGCAACAAGGTGAAAAAATGAAAAAATACCTCAATCTAAATATCACAAGTTGTACAAAAAGTAACCCAAAAGAGATCTTGGACTCAAATGGAGGATATAAAAGTATAAAACTTTTAGAAAAAAAAAACACAAAACAAAATTTTTGAGATCTAGCCCTATGCAAAGCATTCTCACAGGATACCAGAAGCATGATCCACAAAATGAAAAGTTGACTGAGTCTCATCAAAATTAAAATGTTTCATGAAAGTTTATGAGAAAAGGATGAAAAGACAAGCCTCAGATTGAGAGATAATATGAGCAAACCGCACACTCAACAAAGCACTAGTATCTAGACTATATTAAAAACTCTCAAAACTCAACAGTTAAAAAAAAAACCCAACTAGAAAGTGGGCAAGAAAAAACATGAAGGGACATTTCACTGAAAAGAATTTACAAATGGCAAATAAGTGCATGAAAAGATTTTCAACATCAGTGGCCATCGGGTAAATTCATACTAAACCCACAATAAGATAATTATGATGCACCAATCAGAATGGTTAAAAAAAAATAGTGAAAAACTCCAAAGGCCAGAAAGAATGTGGAAAAAATGGATCACTCATACATTACTATTGGGAATGTAAAATGGTACAGCCAGTTGTGGGAAACAGTTTGAAAGTTTCTGCAATTACTATATGATCAAGAATCTGTACTCTTGGGCATTTATCCCAAGGAAATGAAAATTATGTTCTTGCAAACACCCGTACATCAATGTACATGGTAGTAGCCTTATTTGTAATTGCAAAATGTGAACACATGAGGTGTCTTTCAACAGGTGAATAAACTGATCTTTAAGCAAACTGTGCTGTATGTGTACCAAAAAATTTAATTCAAAAATAAAAAAAGGAAAGGAATTGATAACACATAACACCTTGGATGAATCATGAGATGGGGATGGGAACCAACACAAAAGGTTACGCACTTATATAACATTTTGCAATGACACAATCTGAAACATAAAGAACAGATTTGTGGATTTCAGTAGTTAGAGACAGAAAGAGGGTGTCAGGGTAGGGGTGGTCATTAAAGGACAAAATGAGGGATCCTTTTGACAATGAAATTTTCAGTGTCCTGACTGTGGATATATGGTAAAATTGTGTAGGTCTTACACACACACACACACACACACACACACACACACACACACACAAACACACACACACGCAAGTATAAGTAAAAAGGGAAACTTGAATAAGTTCAGTAGAATGTATCATGTCAATAACTTGTTTGTGATACTATATTACGGGTATGCAAATTTATTGGTGGAAACTGGGTGAAGCATACTCAGGATCTCTTCATTTAACCTCTAACAATAAACTCTTAAAACTGCATGCAGATCTACAATTGTCTCAGTAAAGATTTTGATTAAAGGTATATTATATCGACTTAATTATATGAAAACATTTAATAAATTGCTGATTCTTTGACCAAAAAAATATCTATTCATTAGAGCTCAGAAATGATAAATTCTTTTACAAAGTTTCCCAAGGAAGCCATCCTTTAATAAACAACAAAAAATAAAAACACGTTATTTTAATAAAAATATGTATATATACTCACATTGCTCAATTTACAGAAATTCTTTTTTTAAATTCCACAACTGCATAAATCTTGACTACTATAGACTATAGAAAAGTAAACGAAAGAGCGGTCTTGCTACCATCTTTTTTGTTAACAGTAAAATGTCAAGAAATAAGCAATTGTCTCCATTAAACTTTCTTGTCGATGCAGTAGTTTAAAGAAACTTCTTTAGAAGAAAGGACTTATTCTAGATTGAAAAGTAAGGAAAAAGATTCTACTTTTTCATCCAAGTTAAGTTATACAATCATACCAGTTTTTCCCTGTGCTTTTGGACACTATCCAACCCTCCAGTTGTTTCTGTGAGTAAGTTACCTAATAGCTATTATAAATTCTTCCTGGGCTTTATACAAGGACTATGTGGTAGCCTGATTGTTCTAAATTGCATTTGAGAGCATAAAGAAAATGACAACCTCAAAGTGCACATTGTCCAAAAGAGAGTGCTTTTAACATCTCTTATTTTCAAAAAATTTTTTTCTCATAAAGGCTCAGGGACTGAAAGTTTGTGTCACACCAAAATTTCATATGTTGGAGCCCTAATCCCCTATGTGATGCTATTTGGAGGTGAAGCATTTGGGAGGTAGTTAGGGTTAGATTATAAGGTCATGAGGGTAGAGCCTTCATGATGGGACTGATGCCCTTATACAAAGAGGGAGAGATAAAGGACTTCTTTCTCTCTCTTCCCCCTACACACACCAAGGAAAGGCTATGGGAAGAACATAAAGAGAAGATGACCATCTGTGGACCAGAAAGGGGGCCCTCCTGAGACACTACATCACCAGGCACCTTGATCTTGGACTTCTTAACCTCCAGAACTGTGAGAATTAATGTTTGCTGTTTAAGTTAGCCAGTCTATGGTCTTTTGTGATAATAGCAGTATATCGGACTGTATTTATGGCTAATGTAATGAATAAAAGAAACCTTGAATGCTTAAATGGTCTGGTATTCACTTGTCTGGCTGAGTAGCCTATTCTTTGGACTTCACATTGACCTATATGGTAAAATTGAGTTTGGGTGCTGAAAGTTAATTTTTATTATGTGATGGAAATAATCAAAGGAGCTAAAAATGTTAAAGGAGTTGCATCATGGGAATCCCATTTAATCACACCTACCATGTCCTCCAAGAATCCTCTAAGGCTACCTCCTTGAAAACTGTATTATTGAGATGAATAGCAATATGACAAAACATACTTTTAGTAGTTGTTATGTGTAGTCTGAGGATGTTAATGGAAGATTATACCACTAAACAGGGTTTCCAAATCACTGAAAATAATAAGATTCTCATATGGCAGAGGCAGTTCTTTATCAGAGGTAATGAAGAACAGAAAAATAGCAACAAAAGTGATCTAATCATAGGAAACTTTTAAGAGTGTGTGGATGGCATTTGTAGGACAGTTACTGCTAGATTTATAAACCATTTCGACTAAGGTCAATCCAGTATATAGTGAGAACCCTTCTCTTTTCCCAAATGTGAACCCTCAACACTGCGCGCTCTCTGAAGGAAGTAGAGTCTACATACTCTTGAGGAAGCTCCTTCTATCAAGTATCATGTATACATCATGGTATGTTAATAAAAGGATTTGGGGCTTGAGTTTGCCTCTTAGTGTAGTGGAACCCCAAATTAATCCCCCATACAATGGTGAAACTTCAACTTGTGAGCATGTACTTGGAATAGATATTTGGAGCAAATGTAGAATTCATTTATTGGTCCATGATCCTGGGTATAAAGAATTGTCTTTTGTTTTGTTTTAAAGAGCCAAGAAGATGTGCTCAGAAATTATCTTCCCTGTCAAACAGAAAATGCAGTGCCATATCCTAAGGTCATCATAGTGTTAGAACCACATCAATGATTTACAATTTTCAAAGGTGATTATGCCTATAATATCACCATATAACCTACCCGAAGTACTCTGAAAAAAAGACAGATGGGTCTTAAAAGTAAAAGTGGATCACTATAATCTTAAGGTAGTTTTCAAATTTCAATTTTTTTCAGACGTGGTATCTTTATTGGAGCAGAGAGCAAGCATATGCCCCAACACCTGATAAACAGCTATCTATGGGAAATCGCTAAGCAGCAACAAAAGAAACCCTTTGCTTTCCCCTGGAAAGAACAGTGATGCACATTTTCTATCATGCCTCAATAGCCTCAGAGATAAGTGTATCATAATCCAGTCTAAATACATACTTATTCTTATCAATCCACAAGATTCATAGTGTGTCATCACATAGAGTATATACTAAAATATATCTGGGGATGCATAGTAACAACACTTGATAATTAAGAAAGAAGTGGTAGAGACAAGGGTTATTTTCACATAGGTCTTAAAGAAACACATAAATTGCATATATTCCCAGGGTGCATATTCTTACCTCACAACTGTATTTCCCTCATTTCCCTTCTAGGGTTTTGTGAAGAAGTTACCTATGATCTATTGACTGACGAATAAAAATGATGATAGTTCCAACTGGCTCTGCACAATATGTTGGCATCAGCCAGAAGGGACTGCTAGAGAATCTCAGCCCCTTTCAGTGATGACATGAAGGGAAGTGGAGAAGATAAATTATTTTGGGCATCAGATGCATTTCATGGTCTACTTCATTTGAAAATTTGAGCACCTATTTTAGATATTAAGCTCAACCCCTATTGGGAATATTCCTAAATATATTGATGTGGACATCTCATCTTCAAAAAATGTAGATGAAAACAATTCTAAATATATTTAATTTATGTATTGAGTTAACACTATAAAGTGTTATATTGGAGGCAATGCATGATGAAGACTTGGCTTTACTTACTTTTTATTAGTCCAACAGCTATTTTAATCTTGGTATTTACTGAAAAACTCAAATTATGTTTAATTTTAGCAATTTTATTTAGGATATGTGTGAATAAAATGCCATTTAAAATTCTTACCTTTACCTACATAATTAAAGGGACATAGAAAAATATTAAACATTATTTATATCTCAACTATATTTTAGTATTTGATGTTACTTATAGTATAAAGGACAAGTATAAAAAAATAAAATCCAGATAATGAGAGTTGACAAAAGCATAATTTTATCTGATAAAAATACTGTAAGTTTAAAGGATTACCAGAGAATAATTGTTTTAAAAAGATGATCCAACATAGGTAAAGAAATACATTAATTCATTACTCAGCTTTAATATCATTCACTCCTGTTCAATATTGAAAACAATTTTTAGAATTTTATACCAAAGCACAGCCTTTCAATTCTCAATGTGAAAAAGAGAATTATTTATTCTTATTAAACTCTGGTTGTTAAGACAGAATTATTCATAGTACATTATTATAAAGGCACCTCGGGGCCATCTCTGACATACAGGCAACAGGATAAACTCATTTTGCTTGCTTCTGGCTTCTCTGTAATGTTCCCATAGAAGCAAATAATAAGCTTTCAAATCACTTGTTTTTCTGAATTCATTCAGCCTATTTTCATAAATCACATGTAAGAGGCCAGATACTTTTAAACTTACAAAGGAAAATCCTTTCATAGGTTTACATAGGGCCCAGAAAGGAGGCAATCTATTTGTGCCCAAAGTGAACAACTGTTTTATTCCTTTCACATAACTCTACTCTTACAGTCATGATATGCAATAAGCTACAAGACTAAATGAAGGCTTTAATCACTGGCATGCAAACTGATAGTTTCATATTCAGGTTCTATGTTAGGTCAAGGCATAGCCTCAATTTAAACAAAGAATATAGGAAATCTCTTAGAAAAGGCAGTTGAGCAAAGTTGTGAAGTGAGCCAGCTCTGAACACAACATTCATGATGCCCATCTGTCCCCATCACCAACTGGCTTCATTGGTTAAGGCAAGTCACTTACCCTTTCAGCCTTAATCTTCTCCTCTGTAAAGTAGGAGAAATAACAGCCCCTACCTCAAAGAGTTGTGAGGATTGTAAGAGATAATATATAGTAACAACTTGAGACAGAGTTGAATAAGTATTAGAATCTGTTTGGTCTTCCATTACACTTTATAGAATGGGGTAAAAAGAAGAAACCACATTGTTGTCTTTTTTTAAAAATATTTTATTTATTTATTTGACAGAGAGAGAGAGCATGTGTGCTCATGTGCAAACAGGAAGAGGCAGGCTACCCGTGGAGCAGGGAGCCTGATGCGGAACTTGAACCCAGGACCCTGGAATCATGACCTGAACCGAAGGCAAACACTTAACTGACTGAGCCACCCAGGCACCCCCACATTATCTGCTTAAAATTAGTATATTTATCTACATGCTACCTGAGAATCCTGATAAAGATATAGTAAACTGCCATTCTCTTAATTATGAGATTTTCTGCAAAAACTAACAATTAAAGTCCTTTACCGTTTATGAGCATGCTTAGTTAAAAACATGCTGAATTATTCATGCTAATTTAAATGTAGAAGCTTTGTTAAAATCTGAATACATCATAGTTTTACAGTAAGAAATAAAGTGTTGTTATTTATTAATCAAACTTTGCAAAATAACAAAGTTTTGGCCTGACTGGGCAAAAGAAACAAAATTAAAAAAAAATAAATAACAGATTTAATACACATTTCATGATCCTCAAGATTGTGCCACAATTACCAAAATCTCATTATGTAGATGACAGTAATTTTACATAGGCCTGCATTTATCTTCTGAATATACTTCTTGCTGTTATCCTTTTGTCTGTAGATCTCTGATTATATGTAGATATACATATGTAGAGAGAGAGAAAAATATAGAGAGAGATCTATATATAATCAGACATCTACAGAACAATAAAGATCTAAAAATTATATTTGTCTTATCAAGATTTCTTTACTAAGTTTGTTTTTGTGGGTAAGGAAATGGCAGTGTAGTTTCAGCAGGAGGAAAGGAGGGGAAAAGAACTCATGTTCACCAATAATCATTGATAGACAGTATCCTAGAGTGGATAACCTCAAGGATACTGTTTATCTTCTCAACCACCATCTGTGGATAGTTTAGCAGAGCTCACATAGTCAACTCTTTGCAAGATTTGGGTGTAAACTTTGGGAGTGTTAGCATTCTATAAATGTCTACCTTTTAAGAAAAATGATCAAAGTAGGTTGGGTGTTACTGTAGAGATTATATAAAGACCATACTACTAGGGAGGCAAAATGTTCTTGAGCCATAGAGTCTGATGTATTCAGCAAGTGGGGAAATAACTGGAGGATGGATGGGTTTGAGGACTAACTGGGCACACTGTGAATTGTGACTAGGCAAGTTCCATTTGTCTTCTTTAAACTCCCGCTAGGATTTGTGAGATTAGCTTTTATTAGTCCCTTGATATAAAAATTAGCTTAGAACCATAATCTAATTACTTTTTTCTACTTTGCTTATTTCATTGGCTAAGAGCAACATTTTGATATGTGAAACATACTATACAGTGGACATTATCTTGTTTTTGCCTTTAAGGAGAAAAAACTCCAGTACTTCACCAGTAACAATGATAGTTCTGAAAGGTTTATAGTAGATATCATTTGTCATGGGAAGAATGTTTCTGTCTATACTAAAAGTGCTACACTGCTACGTAATTTTACAGACTTTTTTCACTTAGTTGTTGCAGTAATTAGTACCCTCATCCCTAAGTTCCAGATGAAGAAAATAAGATTCAAAGATTCAGTGAGCATCAAGGTCACGAAACTACATATGGGGGTCAGAATTAAACAGAGGGGTATGTGGTCTGTTAACTTTTATTATATTATAAAGCACTTCTCTACTCCGTTTTTCTGTTTCTAGTTTACCACTTTTATAACACATCCCACAACTCACAGCCATATTGATCTTTCAAAAATAGCATTTTCATCATTTCATTCTTATTTTCAGGAATTCCCAGTGACTCTTGTTACCTTTCCACACTACAACATTTTATAATTATATCAACAAATCCACTTTATATTTTATCTACCGGGCACCAAGATCTAGTCCCTTTTATTTTCTATTGGAAATTATCAGCCCATTACATCTATATAGTATACATATACAAGTTCTTATTGGGCACACATTTATAATGACATTTACTACAATTTCTTCTATTCTTTGGAATTAAAAGTTTTAAACATCTGATTTTCCAGATGTCTTTGCAACTACAGGTGGCCATGTGATATAATTTTGGTCAATGAGATGTAATCAAATTTTTGAGTGGAACTTCTGGGAAAGCAGTTTAATAGAGAAAGAAGCAACTGGTATCTTTTCTTGTGTTTGGTCTCCAGGTCCTACCCTTCTTCCCAATTGGAATGTATATACCAAACCTGGGGGTGAGACAGACATATTGCAGCCATGATGAACACAGTTACATGTTGCAGATAGACAGAAAGAGTTTGATAATATCATGAGCTGCTACAATAACTTACCTTTACCTAATTCTGAACTCACTTTACATTAGGAAAAAAAGAAAGAATATTTAAGAGTGTAGGCCACTATCATGGAGTTTTCTGATATAAACTATTCCTGTTCTTATTTTCCCTTTTCTTACTAATACCTATTTCTATCCCTCTTTTTCATAGGCAACAAACTAATGTGTTCCATACATGTTCTTAATCTGCAAATGTTACTATAATATATGCCTTTGTTTCATGAATATTTTATTTTCATTTACTCAAGTGGCCTTAGGGGTTAAGACCTATTTACTATTTTTCTCATTCATCTCCAGATTTTGGAGATCTATCCATGTGCTGTGTGTACTGTGGTCTCTTTCTTTTTACGACTTTTGCTTTACTATTTATTTTTTATGTGCCTAGAGACAGACACCCTGTGATGGCAAACAGTTTTCATGAACACCTTGTTATAGGTCTTCTCAGGTCCTCTGAGAATTTTTCCCCCCTTTGGGAACACATCCATTCAGGATTAGGATCACTAAATCTTAAAGTTTATGCATGCTTAATTTCCCTAGATACTGTCAAGAATTCCCTTTCTTCCCAGCCTTGTCACCAGTAGATTTTATCCACATCTAAACATTTTCAATTTGTTTTAATTTGCTTTTTTCCCCTGACGACTTAGGAAGTTTGCACAGCCACTGGGCTACAACTTCTGTAAACTTATTGTTCATTTCTATGTCAGTTTTACTATTGAAATAGTTTCCTTTATTTTTATTGTCCTATAATTAGAACTCTTTCTTATTTATATTATTAACAGTTTATTTTAGTTTTATATATTTAGAAGATATTTAGAAAGATCTTTCATCCGTTGTTTATATATCTGTAGCTTTGGTTATAGAGAATGTCAGTAAAGATAATTTAAAACATTTGTGTGTGTATTATCAAATCCGTTTTCTCATGATCTTGTCTGCTGTGCTTTTTGGGCCTCATTTAAGAAGTTCTTCTCCCCCCTTGGTAACATCAAAAGCTCTTCCCAGTTATTTTCTATTGTCTTTACACTTTTTTTCCCTTGTACTTGAGGACATTAATACACTTCAAGTGCAACATCATTTGGAATAAAATAGTGATACAGCTGCACATTTCTCCATAGAGTGAGTTGTTAGTTTTCTCAACACTACCTCCTAAATAACGCATCCTTACTTCATCTGTAATAAACCGTTTCTCACATAAATATACATGTTTCTCATATACACATGTTACTGTGTTTTCCATTTTGTTCTCTTAGTCAAATTCCTTGTTTTTGTACCAATTTAGTACTATGGTTTCTCAATACACATCAATATCTGTCAACAAGAGTATCCTTCCTTATCTTGTTTATCAATGTTGACCTGCAACTGAATACTTTCATATCCATTTTAGAATAAGATTGTCAAATGTCTGAGGATACTCAGTTGCTCAGCCTGAAATCTTACTTTGATTGTATTGATAATGTGTGTTATTCTGGAAGGAATTGACATGTTAGGTATATAAATGTAGCTATTTATCCCTGTACATGGTATACTTTCTATTTATTTAAATCTATTTTTAAAACTTTTTGTATTTTACTACTTTATTATAGTTGTAATTTACTCTATAAAAGTGTTAGCTCTTTATGTTGGCTGCTAGGCATTTAATACTTTTGTTGTTATTCTGAGTTATATTTGTTTAAATAATGCTTATTAGTTGATTCTGCTGCTACAAAGAAGTGATATAAAGGCCATAAGTTGTTTTATCCAGCCACTTTGATGAATTTTCTCATATGTTGATTCACTTGAGTTTATATCACATTTTCTAAAAATTCTCTTTTCCAATCCTCATGTTTCTCATGCATTTTCCTTATAGCTTTACCCTTCTCTCCCACTAATGTTAAACATTAGAAGTGAGAGTATTACTGATAATATACTAACTTAAATGCATTAATGAGAATGTGCCTAAAGTCTCTCTGTTAAGTATATTTGCTGGTTCTGTCAGTAATATACCTTTTACAGAATTAGATAAGATACAATATATTCCTAATATTCATAAATTAAATGGTCTTTTTTTCTTTCATCATACCTAACTGGTTAATAAAATCAGCTGAATAGTTTTTCTACTTGCTCTTTTTTCCTATAATTATTATTTTTTTAAAGATTTTATTTATTTATTTGACAGAGAGAGAGACAGCGAGAGAGAGGGAACACAAGCAGGGGGAGCAGGAGAGGGAGAAGCAGGCTTACCACCGAGCAGGGAGCTCGATGCAGGGCTCGATCCCAGGACCCTGGGATCATGACCTGAGCCGAAGGCAGACGCTTAACTGACTGAACCACCCAGGCGCCCCTTTTTTCCTATAATTATTTAAACTCATTTTACAAGATATTGATTATCTGTTCATTATAAATCTGATTTCACCTCTAATGCCAAGGAAGATGAATGATATAGCCCTCTGCATATTAAAGCAGTAATAAAATATTAAATTGTACTTTTCATTTTTCTTAGAAGTTGATATGTAAATGAGACAATAAACCAAAATAAATAAAATTTCAATAATCTAAGTATAAGCATTCAACAAATATCTATACATAGAACTACATACACCTAAGCAGAAAATGCACACTTATATTAAGCTATAAAGAAAGTTTTAAAATATTTACCATAAAATAATCTACAAAAAGTCTTATTTTCCCCTAAAGAATCAACAGCATACAAAATATGGTCTTCATTCACAATGTAATAAAATAGAAATTAGTAATTTTTAAAATATGGAAGAAGAAATACAAATTTTTGCATACTAAATAAAATACAACTTACTAACTCTGTCTAGAAGAAGGAATTACCTAAAAAATTAAAAATACTTAGAGCTAAATACCAATGAAAACATTAGATACTAAATTTTGTGGGGTACTGAAAAAAGCACATAAAGAGAAATTTGTAGTTTAGAATACATTTATGAAAAGACATTTGCAATGACGTGGATGGAATTGGAGGGTGTTATGTGAGTGAAATAAGTCAATCAGAGAAAGACATGTATCATATGATCTCACTGATATGAGGAATTCTTAATCTCAGGAAACAAACTGAGGGTTGCTGGAGTGGTGGGGGGTGGGAGGGATGGGGTGGCTGGGTGATAGACATTGGGGAGGGTATGTGCTATGGTGAGCGCTGTGAATTGTGCAAGACTGTTGAATCACAGGTCTGTACCTCTGAAACAAATAATGCAATATATGTTAAGAAAAAAAACAAAAGAAGAAGATAGCAGGAGGGGAAGAATGAAGGGGAGTAAATCGGAGAGGGATACAAACCATAAGAGACAATGGACTCTGAAAAACAAACTGAGGGTTCTAGAGGGGAGGGGGCTGGGGGGATGGGTTAGCCTGGTGATGGGTATTAAAGAGGGCACGTTCTGCATGGAGCACTGGGTGTTATGCACAAACAATGACTCATGGAACACTACATCAAAAACTAATGATGTAATGTATGGTGATTAACATAACAATAAAAAAATTTAAAGGAAAAAAATAAATAAATACAGTTAAACTAAAAAAAAAGAAAAGACAAATTAGAGAAATAAAAATAATGAGCAAGCAACCACTTCAAGAAGTTGGAAAAATAAAACTGAAAAAAAAATAAATATAAAAAGTAACAATATAGGAAAAAAGAATATATAATTAAGGCTTATAAAACTAAAAGCAAGTTTCTGGAAAAGATAGCTGAAGTGGGCAAACTTCCAGTGATGCTGACCAAGAAAAAAAAGGGGGGAATATATAAATGAAATTGTTAAGTATATACTACCATAATAAAGATTTAAAGTAATAGTTATAGAATAAAATGCATATCTACATGCTAATTAGTTCCATAACATAAACAAAATTGAGGAACATTTAGAAAAAAATATAATATGCTAGAATTGGGCAAAGAGAAATTAGGAAAGATGAATAAACAGATGTACACTAAAGAATCTGAAATGACAAAACTCTCTCTTTTTTTCTTTTTTTTTTTTAAAGATTTTATTTATTTATTTGACAGAGAGAGACACAGTGAGAGCAGGAACACAAGCAGTGGGAGTGGGAGAGGGAGAGGCAGGCTTCCCGCGGAGCAGGGAAGGACCCTGGGATCATGACCTGAGCCGAAGGCAGATGCTTAACGACTGAGCCACCCAGGCGCCCCCCCCCCTTATTTTCTTTAAACAAAGGTGACACATGTGTCTCATGGAAGACAGAGTAATGGACCCCTAAAGATGTCCAAGATATAATCCCAGGAACCTGTAAATATGTTACTTTACATCTCAAAAAGGTATTATAAAGTTACCAATCAGCTGACCTTTTGCTAAAAAATTATCCTGGATTATCCAGGTGGAATCAATGAAATTGAATGGACTTGTAAAAGTGGAAAAGAAAGCAGAAGCGACTATCAGAGCCACCAACTGTGGAAAAAGGGACAGAAGAGACTCTAAGTATGATGAGGACTTAGCCCACCATTGGCAGCTTTGAAGCTGGAGAAAGGAGGTCTTGAGCCAAGGGGATGTGGCCAAACTCTAGAGCTGATAGCCACCCAGGAAACAAGGATCACAGCCCTACAGCTACAAGAAACTGCTACATGTCAAAAATTCAAGTGAGTAAGGGAATGGATTCATCCCTAGGACCCCCACAAAGAAAAGTAGCCCTGCAGAAACCTTGAAGTGAGCTTCAGTATCAGACTTCTGAACTACAGAATTCTAAGATAGTAAATCTATGTTGTTTCATTGTGATAATATTTTACAGCAGCAATAACAAACTAATATATGCTCTGAGCAGCCTTTATTTCCTGCCTCTCTTCAAAACTCCTATGTTCCATCTTAAATTACTTTCGGTTTCACAAGTACTTCAGAGATAATGAATTTTAAGCTTGGACACTTTTAGAAAAATAGTTTTCTCTAGAATTCTCTTACTAAGGAGCACTACTCAACTCAAAGAAAACAAAAAGAACTCTTTTATGTTAAAATTTCTCTGACTCTTTTCTCGCAAATCTACTGCCTTACTACTCTACTCTTCAGTAAAAATAGTAGGAATCTGAGTTTGATAGGGCAAGGGCTGTATCTTATTTAACTTTAAATTTCTGGCTTAGAAACTCACAAATAGGAAGAAGTAACAAATACTTGTTTTATGAATGAATGGCACATTGGCAGGAAGTCCCCTGGCTTCATAAATCCAGGGAGTCAATCAGCATACAAAGCAGGAAATAAATTTCAGGCATAGAGACTGAGAGAAACATAGAAAGAAAGCTTTGGAAACATTTTATAACTGACACCCCCCCCCCAAAAAAAAAGTAAGAAAGGATAATGCTTGGATGTGCATTTTCTTCCCTGGAAATTGTCTTTCTGATGATCCATGCTTCAGTCAATTCACTTTGACTAATAGCTTACTACATCAATAGTGACATATCACTAAACTCTGGTGCACATTTTGGGCCAGAGGAAACGTCTTTAAAATTATTTCCAGGATTGCCTGACTGCCTACATGTCCTCATCTTTTAAATATTTTATTTTTGGTGTCTGCACAAATGTTATCTATCTCTAAAGGAAAATTCTCAAGGGTAAGC
This sequence comes from Callorhinus ursinus, assembly GCF_003265705.2. Lineage (NCBI taxonomy): Eukaryota > Metazoa > Chordata > Mammalia > Carnivora > Otariidae > Callorhinus > Callorhinus ursinus. Next base: position 137,153,399 of record NW_027397066.1, read on the forward strand.
ACCAGGTCTATATTTGATTTACCTCTCAAAACTTTTTTTTTCTTAATAGCATGTAGCAGAGTATTCTACACCTTGTATGCATTCAAATGATCTAAATCTATTTTTTAATTTAGAAAATGAAGTAAACATGATTTTACTCCACTAGATTTTTCCTTTTAGCCAAATGAGTCAATCTGCCTCTTCTGTGCCATGCACCTATGTACATGGACCAACAACCATTGTTCAATACTCAGAGCACTCCAGGTGACTTTCCAATTGTAAAACCTGCAACCAGAAGTCTAGTTGAGCTTATCTCTTAATTGCACTTGATTCTGGGCTGCTGAGATATTCAAATGACTAAACCGCACAAGTACACCTTGATACATATCATGTGTTCTATTTTTAATTTTTATAGCATTTGTTGAAAATAGTATCTTAGTTGGAATAGGAAAGAATTAATATTATGTTGAAAATTATCTTACTTTCTCCAAATAATTTTCCCTGATCATTCATAAAAAAATTTTTATTTTTTTAATTTTTTTTAAAGATTCTATTTATTTAATTGACAGAGGGAGAGACACACACACAGTGAGAGCAGGAACACAAGCAGTGGGAGAGCGAGAGGGGGAAGCAGGCCTCCTGCCGAGCAGGGAGCCCGATGTGGGGCTCGATCCCAGGACCCTAGGATCATGACCTGAGCCGAAGGCAGTTGCTTAACCGACTGAGCCACCCAGGCACCCCTTTAAAAAATATTTTTAAATGACTATTTACATGAGTTAAATAAATCACTAAAGAATAAATTGACAAATAAAAAAATCTACTTTTAATGTTAAATGTCTAAGAATGAATTGAAAACAAAGTACTATTGATTTAAATGAAACTGCCCATTTTAAGTAATTTATCACATTACAAAAAATATTATTTAAAACTTTCAAAATGATAGCTAATACAAACTCAGAATTTGGTACAATGCTGCTCTTTGACTTTTTCCAAAGTGTTTCAAAGTCTAGAACCTGAAAAAGACACTCATTTACATAAAGCACAAATATTTATTTTCATCTTTATGACAATATTATAAAAAACCAATACTATAAAAATCATGTAACATTCTTACCCCTATTATTACTGCTATTATTATTCATCTTTTGGAATTGAGAAAACTGAGACTTATAGAAGTTAATTATTTTAAAATAACCTACTTTATTTCAGAGTCAATTCAAATCCTTTTCTGTTTACTTCAAAGCCAAATGTCACAGCCACTATTCTATGCTTCTCAAATTAATTTTAAAAAATGTGACTGCCTTTTATTTAGCATATATATGTATTGGAGTATAAGCAATCTTTTGTATATAAAATATTCTTCACTCTTCTCAACCTTGTACATGATTATTCCATACAGAAAGCACTGAATACAGGACCTGCTACAATCAGCACTCGTTAGCTTCTCATACTACGAGTATTATTGTCATTCTTATTAGCATCTCTACTGTAGAGATTTAAGAATATAGAACTCAAGAGCCAAGTAATTTCACTCGGGCGATAGAAACAGTAATACCTGAGTAAGAGTTTGAAATCAAATTTGTTTCTAGTCCTATTTAGTAGAATTTACCAAACCGTATCTGCCAACTATCAAATGTGCAAGTCCAAAAGATTAGCAACCGGAAACTTTCTTGTTTCTCAGATCTTCAGCATCCTGATAACAACATATATGTAGTCACCCTGATGATCCTTGCCCCTTAATTAAATCTGCTTAATGTGATTTAAAACAAATTCCTCCCTCACCTAACTGTGTTGTACAATTAATCTACCAAACCCAATAGCTTTGTTCCTAAGCATATTATTTACTTTTGTGTATTTGACAGGTCTCCAGAAATACATGAGATTAAAATTATATTAATTTCCATTTGTGCAAAACACCATGTGGCTTTCAAAATATGTTGGTATTTCCATATAAATTATCATTGAACAATTATAGCAACCATCTGGAAAACCCTGTGAGATAAGATAAAAAAGCACTTTACTGCATTTATCAACTAAATAAGTTTAGAGAAGATGGGCAATACAGAAAATTACACAGCTGAGGTGGCAGAGTAGCAACTGGATTGAGTTTTCTATGTGTGATCCCCCTTTTTTCTATCTCCCCACATTCTCCTTATCTTTGCACTAATCCCACTTCACTCCTGTGCCTTAGCTTGCAGATTCCAGATTTTAAAAATTCACCAAAGTGGCTCAGAACTCTAATGGCTATTCGACACTGTCCTCTTCTTAAATTGTTTGCAACACATATGGGAGAAAAATTAATAAATATTCGAAGATCTCTTTTTGTTGTTAGTCGTTTCATACTCCTTATGGAACACAATTTGGTCACACTTGTTTCAATTCTGAAAAGTCTCTTCAATGAAGTAATACTGGCAACTGTGGACACTGCTGGTAGTTTCCTTTCAATGTATATCCTTTTCCACCTATAATGTTAAATATGGAAACACAGTATTTTGTCCATTTCCGTATTAAAAGTGAAACTGCTAAGTAAAATGACATCTAGTCGTCACTTTTTTTTTATCGTTATGTTAATCACCATATATTACATCATTAGTTTTTGATGTAGTGTTCCATGATTCATTGTTTGTGCATAACACCCAGTGCTCCATGCAGAATGTGCCCCCTTGAATACCCATGAGAGACGATGGACTCTAGTCGTCACTTCTAACTTGTGGTCTGTTAGACTTCTTGATTCACCACCATTTAAACTACTAGTCTTATCTTCAGAATTACTGGCATTTTTAGCCTTGTATTTAAGTAGATTGAAAGTTTTGTCTTCAAACAAAAAGCATATGATTTAAATTTAGCATAATGTCATTTGACTTTTATATTGAAACTCATATTAAACCACATTTGTATGGAGCAGGAAAGAAATACTGTGCGTGTCAACTGGCTACTGTATTTTTAATTTCCATTCATTTAAAATGTCAAAATTAAAGGAAGCAGTAAATCTAAAGCACAAGTTAAGTTCAAGAACTTAATGAGGTGTGATGTGATATTATTTAGAAAAAAAGTTTTATTATATAAATCTATAAAAGTTTCTGCTATGATTTTACAACCTGTATTCTAAAACTTATAATGCTTTAATTTCCTTAATTCTTGAGTGGTAAATTTAATTAGCAATAATTGCACCTCCGATAAACCTCATTGGCTACGATACTGCCACTGCGCAAAGCTTCTTGAGTGGTAAATTTAAAGAACTAAAATCTTTTTCTAACTAAAACAGCATTTTCTATTTTACTTAATAGTTTTCTTTTGCTCAGCCTTTCAAATTTAGTATCCAAGGGGCGCCTGAGTGGCTCAGTCGTTAAGCGTCTGCCTTTGGCTCGGGTCGTGACCCCAGGGTCCTGGGATCGAGCCCCGTGTCAGGCTCCCTGCTCCGTGGGAAACCTGCTTCTCCCTCTCCTCCTCCCCCTGCTTGTGTTCCTTCTCTCGCTGTGTCTCTCTCTGTCAAATAAATAAATAAAATCTTTAAAAAAAATTTAGTATCCAAGAATGTATGTGTGCCCATGTAGATTGATTACATGTCCTTTACCATTTTTCTATTCCATGCTATGGCTTCCAGGACCTGAGCACGTATTTGATTCCTGAATTTCTTACTCCCTATGATTCAAGACTGAGAGTTAAAATGTCTAGATTCTGATTCAGCTGCACCATGCTTTATTTTGTTGGTGGTGATTTATTTCTTATATAATTTTTAAAGAAATATTTGATCCATACATAAAAGAAGATAGTATAAAAGAGCCCCATGTGCCTATATCCAGGTTTACTGAACATTAATATTTGTCATATATGGTCGGAACTTCCTTTTTTGAGAACAAAAATATTACAGATTCGGTTGAAGTCCTGTGTAATGCTCCACATCACATTTATTCTCACCAATTGCCATTCCCAATAACAAACTCAACCAAAAAGGTAGTGTATTTTCTTCATATTCGTGCATTTTAGAATTATATTACATATGTATGGGCCTCCAACAGAGTATGCCAATTATAGTATGTTTTTAAAGTTGACATATATTGTACCTGTGAGATTATGCTGCAATTGGCTCTTTCTTTTAAAGTATTGTTTCAGATGTATCCATTTCATGTGCATGTATAGCATGAGTTCATTCTCTGTAATTTTTCTCCATATTTAATCATGCAAATATATATGCCTGGATATAGTTATTCCCATATTATAGTTGCTTCCAATTTTTCAGGTACAAAAATTTCCACAATAAAGATTAGAATAATCTTCCAAATGAAAGTATGCAAGGATTTTACAAATGTAGTTGTTCAGGTAGAAAATACGCTTTTTACCAGATTTTTTTAAATGTTCTCAGAGGTGGTTACACCAATTTATACCATCACCAACAATATTTCTTGAGCTACTTCTCACCAGTGCTTGATGTTGGCAGATTTTACATATTCCCCACATCTGCTGTATGCTGAATTATACCTTACTGTTGTTTAATGTTCACTTCAGTGACTATTCATAAGCTTACCATTGTTTCTTATGTTCTTAGTCACTTTTGTGAATTGTTAATAACCTTTACGAATTTTCTATTGAGTTGCTCTTTCTTATTGATTGGTTGGGGATTTTAAAAAAATAAATTCTGCTCATTCATCCACTGTTAGTTATATATGTCACAAGTATATTTCCCTAGTCTGTGATTTTACTTTTTCCTTGGGGATGATGCATTAGTTTGGACAGTTTTTATTTTTAATCTAGCCAATGTCATCTAGCCAACCCTTACTGGTTTATCCACTTACCAGGCTATGTGAAAAACTGACTTCTTCCTTTTATTCTAAACTATGAAAATTATGTTTTGTGTTTTATACCTAAGTTTTAAATACACCTCGATGGTTGTTATTGTATAGGTAAAGAAATGATCTAATTCTATAATATTTTTTACATAAGAATAAGCAATTTTCCAAGCATTTTCTCTTCTTTCTCTATGCAGAGCAACTCTAATGATCTCACTCCAAATTATAGATTCATAAGTAGTTTTAGGTTTCTTTTTCCAGTTGATCATCTTCTAACAAAAGCCACTGTTCTTATTTCTATTGCCATAGATTAATTTCTACATTCTTGAAAATCATATGAAAGTAATTTTCTATGTGTATACACACACATATATATAAATGTTTATGTTCACATACATACACATATATGTATATACATAAAGTTAGGAGATACAGTCATGTGGTCAAATGCATTAGTAGGGAAGGTAGGTTTGATTGTCTGGCATACCTCTCTACTACTCCTATTTGTGTCACTTAATCATGCAACTTACTTGTTACTTCAGGACATACTTGATGCCACTCTCATGGACCTACCTCCATTTAAACGTTGGTGGTGACCCTGATTCTTTCTGAATCTCCTTCAGGGTAATTTTTCCTTCTTCTTGAAGAATGGCACACGTTCACAGTTGAACTAGATCTATTATCACATACTGTGAGATCCAAGAAATCCAACAACTTTTCTTCAGTTTGTCCCATCTCTGTCTCCTTCAGTTCAGAATGGCAGTGCTCCTACTTGTATGATCCCGTAAGCTCTTTATTGAGTGACAGTGTAGACACACCCATGGTGTTTTCTTCATTATACGACTTACCAGTTTTTACAGTATAGGTAGCTTGAAAATGTTCCCAATCATCAAGTTCTGTTTTGTTTTTTAAGCAATGCTTTCTTCAATTAATCTCTGTCCTTTCACATTTTACTACAAGCAGTCAGGAGGAACCAAAGCACTCCTTTAATACTTTTCTTAGAAATCTCTTCAGCTAAATATCCAATTTCATTGATCACAAGTCCTAACTTCCACAAAACACTAGAACACAATTCAGGCAAGCTCTTTGCCACTTTATTACAAATAACACCTTTCTTTCAGTTTCCAATAACATGTTCCTCATTTCCATTTGCGACGTTATTAGAATTGCCCTTAACCTCCATGTATCTAGCATGCACCTCAAAAGTTTCCAGCCTGAGCCATTACCCAGTTCTAAAGCCAGTTCCACATTCTAAAGTATTTGTTGCAATAGCACCCCCCACTGTCCATACCAAGATCTGCCTCAGTCAGCTTGGGCTATCCTAACAAAATACCATAGACTAGGTGGCTTAAACAATACAAACTTATTTTCTCACAATTCTAGAGACTGAAAGTTAAAGATCAAGGTGCTAGTATGGTCTGTTTCAGGTGAAGACTCTCTTATTGGGTTACAGATGGCTAACTTCAGGCTGTGTACTAACATAACAGAGCAGACGAGCTATCTGGTGTCTCTTCTTATAAGGACGCTAATCCCATCATGGGGGACCCACCCTTGTGACCTCAGATAAATCTAATTATCTCTCAAAGGCTCCATTTCCAAATACCATCATATTGGGGTTAAGGTTTCAACATATGAATTTTGGGGTATGCCAGACAAACTCCCAAAATAACTTAATGGGAAAGTTAGACATTTTTGGATTATTGTACACTGTCTCTAACTTATTCAGATTTTTGGACATTAAAACACTACTGTATACCACCAGTCACAACAGAGACAGATGACGTTCAGGTAATCAATCTAAGTTTTGTCTAAGGTCTGTCTCACAGTGAGTTTAACGCATCTTATCCTATCCTGTGATTATCCCAATTCTGAAGTGCTTAATAGGAATAAACAAACTGTCAAAATTCTTATATTAGTTCCTTGATGCATGTCATGAGGATAATCTTGTAGCAAAAGCTCAACAGAAGCCACAGCACTTTCTCAGTCTGCCAAAATAGTAAATTAAAGCAGACCTGCATTTCTGCAAAAATTACAGATATTACTGCCATCACCACTGTCTTAAAAGAAGCAAAAGGCAGTGATTCCTATCACCTTCATATTTAATGTGCCTATTTGAATTCTGCAGAAGAGAGATGTATTTTGTATAATGATAGTGAATTCCTATAAACTTGAATAGGTGATGACTTCAATTGCTCCTGCTCCTCCAGATATAGTTCTAACGCTTGAAAAAATTGAACATATCCTTTGGCACATGTATGCAGCTATTAAATGTAAAAACATTTTTCTCTATTCCTGTGAATATCACCAGAGATAGTTTGTTTTCAGTTTGTATGGTCAGCAATACCCCTTCACCATTGTGTCTCAGGGTTATATCAACAGACCAAGCCTATAGTATAATCTCGTCATAAGAAATTGTATCATATCGTAACATTCCACAGAATAATATATATAAATGTTGAATCATATATAAATGTTAAATCACTTCATAATGTATATAAATGTTGAATCACTGTTGTGTATATTTTATACATACAATATAATATTATATGTCAACTACATTTCAGAAAAAAATAGATAAATAATAAATAAAACAGGTTTTTCTTACTCAAAAGTCTTTATTATTAACCACTGTACCAAAATTACCTCTATGAATATAAACTAAGGTTTAGAGTTTATTACAACATTCTCATAATTTATATTTCAGGTTTTGCTTCTGACTATTTTGATAGTCATATTCAGTTGTAAAAACAAATTGAGTATTAATTGAACTATATTGCTTAACAGTAATCATTTTTTGCAATGCCCCCCATTCTTAAAGTGTAAATTTTGATCCATCTCTCAGCCAGCTCATGTGTGTATTTGTTGCATGCTTATATATAACTTGTTAGCCTGTTTATAAAAAATTTAAAACATGTATGATAAAATTTCTGAGTCACTAATTATCTGAAATGCATTTATATGTTTTAAAAACTGTTTTCTTTCATACAAAATTGTTTCAAATTTCTTTTCCTTAAAAGTGTATAATAATTTTGATCACTTATAGAAAGGCCTCTATTTTTTTTAAATATTGTATTGATTTATTTGAGCAAGAAATAGCATAAGCAGAAGGGGCAGAGGGAGAGGGAGAGAATCTCAAGCAGAATCCATGCTGAGCATAGACCCCAATGCAAGGCTCAATCTCAGGACCCTGAGATCATGACCTGAACCAAAACCAAGAGTCAGACACTTATTCGACTCAGCCACCCAGGAGCCCCAAAAGACCTCTAATTTTGTTATTGTGCTTGTTTTTTTTTTTTTTGAGGGCTCAGTGATTGTAGACTTTTTTTATTATGATGATGAAAATAATTATAAAACTTTTCTTATAGGACAGTTCTTGGTATGTCTACTTTTCCATTTATTTTTGCTATAATGTAGCAATACTCTTTTTCTAATATAGTATTTCTCACTGTTTTTTTAACACTATCAGTATACATTTTCCTTTTTTTTAAGATTTTATTTATTTATTTATTTGAGAGAGTGAGAATGAGAGATGAAGAGAGAGCACATGAGAGGGGGGAGGGTCAGAGGGAGAAGCAGACTCCCTGCTGAGCAGGGAGCCTGATGTGGGACTCGATCTCAGGACTCTAGGATCATGACCTGAGCCGAAGGCAGTCGTTTAACCAACTGAGCCACCCAGGCGCCCTACAGTTTCCTTTTACAGTTTTATTGTTCATGAAATTCTTACTCTTGTAACTATTAATCCTTTTATCTCAAGATATCATTTTGAGCTTTCATTTTTCTTATGACTTCCTGCTTTTTTTAAATTATAAAACCATTTTTTATTCTTTTTGTTGTTGTTTTCTATTGTACATCATTTCCAGAGTTATGTTTTTCAACTGACGCAACACCATTTTGTCTTCAGGATGACATGCTGATCCTACCTCTGCAGTATTTTTCCAAAAATCACAGGCTTGGAAATGTATCAGTGTTTCAACAGAAGGTTGAAAGCAGAATCAGTGTTTCAACAGAAAGGATATGCAGAAAATCACACATCCTTAGTCTCATTTCCTATCTGCTTGAGCAATGTTTTAATTCACTTCTTAAATCTACAGTTTGATGTATACAATACCCATTAACCAAACACTGTCTAATTTTACTGAGATGGGGTCTTTGCATCTTCACAATATCTAGATCTCTTTTAGAGAGAAATGCTAGATTTGTGTGTGTGTGTGTGTGTGTGGAACAAACAACCTAGAATTTTATGGCTACTGATGCATTTTCTGTTTAGAGCTTGCTTATAGCGTTGTACTTAGGTGGAGGAAATGTGGGGAATCAAATGCAAAGAATTGTGCCCTTGACAGTCTCCCTACTCTTGTTCATTGCATGATTCCTTCATAGTTTGATCTTCAAAAAACTTTTAATATAGGACAGAAGTCATTATTGTGCTTGTCTTAGAAACAACATTTATGAATTAAGACATTTTGTATATTTTCTGGGTGAAACGTACAAAGTTTGAGAGCCTAGAGAAAGACAGTGTGCATAGGGTGCAGGTAGGGAAATGGACAGGAAATATCTTTATGTTCTTTCAGGTATACAGTGTTTCATACATTTTATCAAAATAGAATCTATCATTTAACCATATTATTAAATCATCTTATAGAGATTTATGAACACTGAAATTAGTCTCAGATCCTGACAACAGAATGTATGACAAATCTAATTGCCAAGTCTTAAGTCGTCTCATTTAACCTTTCAACTGCATTTGTCACAGGGGATTGACAACTTATTTTTGAAACCATTTTTTTTTAAATAAGTTCCTACAATACTTCCTTCTCAGTTCTTATACTCATTTGTTGCTCCTTCTCAGTCTATTTTTCTGGTTCACCTTCATCTTCTTGACTTCTTAATTTTGGACTCCATCAGGGTTAACTTTCACACCATTTCTCTTCTCTCTGTACCTTAACTTTTAACGTGATCTAATCTTGTCTCATGGCTTTCATATTATCCATAATATATATCAAATGTACATATATGTATATATACATGTGTGTGGAGATTATATATATAGATACATATGTAAATATATATATATACATCTACAGTCCTATTTTATACTCTGTGTTCTTGAGTCCTATAATTTTTATAAGTTCTATACATCTACATCTAATTGTCATCTAATAGTCATTAGTAAAATGTTCAAAGCCTGTTTTCATTTTGTCACAAATATTCTATTTGGATATATGACAACTACATATTTTGGTGCAGATCAAGGGTCTTTGGACCATCCTTTTCCCTTTTTAGCAATTTACAACCCTATTCACTAACAACCAAATACTGATACTTCTACCTTCATGATATATCCAGAATCTACCATTTCTCATTGTTTTGAACACAACCACTCTGTGCCAAGCTGTCTCTCCATTAGTTAATGTAGTAACCTCCTAACTTGTCTCTTCTATATCATGGAATTAATTCTCCACACAGCAACGTGACTGTTTGGTTTCATTTTAATGTAAACCACAATATATCACTTCTCTGATAAAACTCATCAATTATTTTCCATCTTACTCAGTATATTATGATATACATATGTGGTTTATAACCGCTTACTGGTAACAACATTTCATCACTTCAAGTCAAGTGAGAAAATTTCATTTCCATTTGTGTTCTTTTACTTTCTCCAATTTTAAATATTGTCTCAAAGATCACATGGAATTGTAATTTTATTTCAATAATCAAATATGATTTATACATCATATATTTAGGGGCACCTGGGTGGCTTAGTCGTTAAGTGTCTGACTTCAGCTCAAGTCATGATCCCAGGTCCTGGGATCGAGCCTTGCATCAGGCTCCCTGCTCAGCGGGAAGCCTGCTTCTCCCTCTCCCACTCCCCCTGCTTGTGTTCGCTCTCTCGCTGTGTCTCTCTCTGTCAAATAAATAAATAAAATCTTTTTTAAAAAAATCACATATTTACATATTCATATATAAACTTATGAGGAATATTTTATTTTATTTTTTATTATGTTATGTTAATCACCATACATTACATCATTAGTTTTTGATGTTCCATGATTCATTGTTTGCGTATAACACCCAGTGCTTCATGCAGTACATGCCCTCTTTAATAAAAACTAAAGGGAAAGACTATTGTATGTACCCATATTTCTGGTCTTTCCATTGTTCATTCTTCTTTCCTCATGTGCCAAGACTTCTTTTATCATTTCCTTTCTGTTTGAAAAACTTCCTTTAACCAGTTTCTAAAGATAGGTCTGCTATTCACAAGTTCTTTCAACTTCCTTTGTTTGAATTATTTTTATCTTTCACTCATGAAAGATAATTTCACCAAATACAGAGTCTATGGTTGACAATTATTTTATTCAGCATGTAAAAAAAAATCATGATACTTTCTTCTGGCTTCCATGGTTTCATTTGCAAAATCAAATTTCATTTGAATTGTTTTTCTCCTACAAATAATTTATCATTTCTCTCTGATTACTTTTAAATTTTTATCATTAGTTTTCAAAAGTGTAATTATGATAAGTTCTGGTTTAGTCTTCTTTGGGTTTGTTTGTTGTATAAATGGTGAAGATGTCATCTGTTAGGGAACTACTATTATAAAATACTACAATCAGTTTGATAGGAATAAGATAATAAAAATGGTAATGGAGATATCAAAAAGGAAGCCTGAGGCAGTTTAATATAAAAATTTAATAAATTCCACATGAATAAAGCAATTTACTAAAGAGGCACTTTGAAATTACTGGCTAAAACATTTGAAAAAGATGAAACAAAATAAATAGACAGCATGAACAGATTTTCTATTGTATAATAAAGAATTTGGCTGGCCTTTGTCACTGGTTTCTGGAAGGGAACATCTACATTTTTTATTTTTCAAGTGATAGAAGTGTCTCTGTTAACCATGGTGTGCTCTTATAGTTTATATTAATGAGGTGACCCATGGTAGAGGCCTAGACAGTTTATACTAATAAGATAACTCAGGATGGGGGCTGGCCATGCCAGAAAGACCAACCATATGATTAGAAGGTTGGGGTTTTGTGCCACTTAGTATCAGCTCAACCTCCAGGGAATAAAAGGGGATATAGGTTAAGTTCAGTCACATGGCCAAAGATTTAATCAATCACCTCTACATAATGAAACACCAATAGTATCTCTGGACACCAAAGGTCAAGTGACCTTTGCTGGTGAACAAGATCCTTTGTGTATTGCTACACATTAATATGCAAGGAAGGTGACAGGTTCTTGAGGACATGGAAGCTTCATGTTTGGGACCCTCCCCAGACCTCACCCCATGCATCTCTTGGTTGGTTTGCATCTTTTTTGCTACAATGAAACTGAATTTATAAGTATAACAGTGAATTTTTTAACTCATTCTAGTGAATTTTTGAATCTGAGGTAGTAACAGGAACTCTCAAATTTGTAACCAGCTGGTTAAAAGTGTGGGTGCCTAGGAATCTCCAAGCTTGCAGCTGTTGTCCTAAAGTGAGAACAACCTTGTGGAAGAATGTGTCCTTAACTTGTGAAGTTTGGCTTAACTCCACATAGTGACCTAACTTATTATAACCTAGTGATTGATGCTACTTTTTGTCCATGTTATTAGGATAAATCCTGAGGCTAGATTTTTCCATATTCCCATCTGCATATCAAAAAAGATTTTTTTTAGTAATTAATATTTTTTAGTTTATTTTGCATTATAGCATGGTACTTTTTATTTTTTATTTTAAGGGAATTTACATGCTTTTAAAAATGCTGATTATGAGTGCAAAAATAAAAGAATAAATTGTATTTGTTACAATCATGCTATATTTCATAATTTATATAACATGGTATTTTTCTATTTTCAATTAAGCTAAGGTTTTCAATGGTGGTAAATGAACAAGAGGCACAAAGCAGTCTGCATTTAATTTTCAGGATCTGTTTATATGAAATAAATTGCATTACAAGATATGCAGGCTTTTGATTTTATTTAATTAATTAACTTATTTATCTATTTTTGTGTGGCATGTTCCATATTGTATTACCTCATATATTATTTTTTATCTTCTTAATCAATATTGTCTTTTTTGGAATAGAACATTTCAAGCCAGTACCCTTATCAGAAGAATTTGGAAGTAAGAGAACTTTCTAAAATGTATTATTTCTGCAAATCAGTTGCAATTGTGTTAGGGGGTGGTGGCATGCACTGATTGATTCAAAGTAGAATCTGAAGATGTGTTATGATCTGCTGTGACCACAAGCTTTTTGTATTAAGAGCATGGTCAGAGGGAGTATGCCAAGGTTTGTATCATGGTAGAATTCCCAATGGATTAGTGCTTGAGAACTATGGAAAATAGATGATAAAGTAAAATAAAACAAAATAAACACGGGAAAGAATGTCTGCCTAAACCTATGTAAGACACAGTACAATGAGTACTCCTCGTGAATGTCTCTAAGCTTCAGAGAATGTATTATGAGAAAGAAAGATGCATTCTCATGCCCTTCGCCAGAAGGAGAGAGGACAGCTTTGGCACCACTACTACCTCATGGCATTCCTGGGGTTGTACAAGGGGAACAGCTGCAGTAGCTGAGACTCCATCATACTCAGGAGAGCAGTGGCAGCACCTGCCAAAGCCTGCACTTCCTAATGTAGCATCATTGGTGCCTAATGACCCAGTGGAGATAGGGACAAAAACACTCAGGATGGCCTCAGTTATGCCAGGTAGAGAACCGCAGTGTCTGCTGAAGAATGGTGAAAACACCAGGGAGCTGGCAGAATACCACTGACAAGATAAATGTACTTGTAAAAGACAAATAGGACACCCCCTGGCATCTTTAAAAAATCTTTAAGCACAAATAATACGGACATATCTGAGGGGAAATACAAAGGATCTTAAGGACCCCCATGATAAGGTACAGGTAAACGCTCATGGAGTTCATGTTAATATTGCAGACAGTTATATATATTATATAATATATATGATAATATATCACAGATAGTTGGGATCTGGAGAAATTGAGATTTTATGCTGGTAGCACATTTTAAGAGTTGTATTTTTGCTACTAGATAATAAACTTGTAATTGTAAAGGAATGGATGGTTTTATTAAACAAAATATAGTTCAGCAATTTTTTTACTCTGAGTAGCTGTTATTGCTGACTCATAAATGCTGAAATAAATTTTAAAAAGCATAACTAGAAATATTTTAAAAATTACATTATGGAGATGAAGCAAAACTTATCCATTACTTTAAAATCTTAGCATTGTCCAGGAAAAAAATGATGAATAATTTATGTGGACCAAATCCAACAATTTTCTATATAATGTATTTATGGCACTGTTTTATAAAAATATCTTCTCCTTCAAAGAGAATACATTTTCTTTGCTTTATCGTGAGACATAAATGTTTTTGAGACACAATAATGAAAAATATTGGGAAAGAACTTCTTTGATACATGAATTCCACAGGTTGTGAATGAGCTGTATATCAAGAGTTCTTGTTTATTCAATTTATTCAGTTTGCTTGAGCTCAGAAATGCATGCTCCCATTGAATCAATGTAAAAAGTACTGTGTCCTCACACTGCAGAATAACACTTCTGCCCAATTTTCACAGTCTCTGAAAGGAGTCAACAACTAATTGGTGATAATAAAACAGTGGCGAGATTAGGGGAAGAAAACATGAGTAAAAGGACCACAATATTCCTTTCCTTCATTAATTTCATGGACCACCATATTGGTTATCTCTTATACTCCATCATATTCCTTTATTCACCAACTTTAACATCATTATTCCAGCTTCTCACACCCTCCCAGATACAGGCCCACTTAAACCAGTTTCAGTTTCCAAGAACCTGTGGCTTGATTCCCTGGAAACCTACCCTCCTACTTTCTTGTAAGTGTCCTTGGAAAAGGGACAAAAGGAAATTCTTCAGACTTGCTTTCAGAGTGAGAATAAAGTATGGAGATGGGAGTATTAATATCTGCCATTGCAAGGTAGAACTTGATAAACGATTTATTTATTCAACAAAAGTGAATTAAGGACTACCATATGAAAAATGCTGGGAATACAGTGGTGAATTCAGCCCCTGACCACATGAAACTGACAGTGTAATGAGGGAGATACACAAACAATCATCCAAAAATAAATAAAAGCATAAGAGCTAATTAAAGTGGTACTCTGGGATTATGTGGAGCCCACAGAGAAGACTGATTGTTTGACAAGTGAGCTGAGACCTACAGAATAAACAGGAAGTAATTACAGGTGCAAGTGTGGAGGAAAGCGTTAAAAGTGGAGGGACCGCCAAAAGCAAAGTCCTGTGGAGAGCACCAAGGACTAGAGGGATTAAGAAGTAAGCACTGTGCAAAGACTTTGGAATGATTTGAATGTGAATAAGTGCTGTAGGAGGGAACAAGAACTAACAAACTTGCATTTATATTTCAAAAATAGCATCTGGCTAACAATGAGTGGGTGCAAATAAGAGTTGGGACAGGAAGATTGGTTATTTAGGAGCCTATTGCAAAAAATGATGGTAGCCTGGATTAGTATGATAGTGTGTGAGATAAAGGTGATTGAATTCTGGAGGTTTTCAATTTATGACTCAGTCTTGTGATGGATCAAATACAGGTAATGGGAAGGAAAGTTGTAAAAAAATCATTATTAGATTTAAAACCTCCAAAGCTGATTCACAGTTTGTACAGAAACACTGATATACATGGAAAAGAGCAGAGAGAGAGAGCCTTCTTGAAATATGGCTCACACGTGACATAGTTCTTATCAAAATGATGCTCAAAAGTAAAGTTGAAATTTTCTGTAAAAGTGAGAACCAGAGTGACAGCCATTTGGTTACAAACCGTCAGGTGCAGAATGCACAGCCAAAGTCTGAGACAATAAAAGGACATAGCTGAAATATCAGGAGAGCCCATACACCAAAGAGCAAGATGGGGTCAAAAATGTAGAAAGAGACTGTAAAAGTAGCCCATTATCAAGTATGGTTAATGTCTCCAATTGTGACTCAGATATAATTAACCTAAGGACATGTAGCACTCAGATTCTGTGTCCTGGGGGACAATCTTTAATCTTTAGAGTTACTCAACTCTGCTATGTTTCTAAATTTTCAAAAGAGAAGACTAAATTTGCCTGAGATGTTTTAGAAAACAAATTTAATTATCCCTGGAAATGTTTGTAATTAAACATAGAGGTGGTGAAGTAATGGTAATATTAATCAAATAATTAGAATTAATACTATGATTGTTAAACTTTCAAGAATGCTTCAGTAGTAAGAATAAGTCCTCAAGTAAGAAGACACAGAAGTTAGAGGTGGTAAGCAAACAGTGTGTACAAGAACCCACTGAAGTTTCAGCTGAATAAAAATAAGATGAGATGATATAGGCCAGGCACCATTAACATCTACTACAGCTTATGCCCTGCAGAACTCAGATCTACTCCGGTTATACATGAAGCTCAATCTGTCATTTCTTTTTTTTTTTTTAAGATTTTATTTATTTATTCATGAGAGACAGAGAGAGAGAGAGGGAGAAGCAGGCTCTTTGCAGGGAGCCTGATGCAGGACTCGATCCCAAGACTTTGGGATCATGACCTGAGCCAAAGGCAGATGCTTAACTGACTGAGCCACCCAAGTGCCCCAATATGTCATTTCTTTTTTTTTAAAGATTTTATTTATTTATTTGAGAGAGAGAGAATGAGAGACAGAGAGCATGAGAGGGAGGAGGGTCAGAGGGAGAAGCAGACCCCCCTGCTGAGCAGGGAGCCCGATGTGGGACTCGATCCTGGGACTCCAGGATCATGACCTGAGCCGAAGGCAGTTGCTTAACCAACTGAGCCACCCAGGCACCCCCAATATGTCATTTCTTGAGAAGGCCAAAATGACGAGCTGATAGTGGTAACTTTAGGATCTATGAAAATCCTGCATGTCAACTGGCAGAATTGGGATCAGAACATCTAATTCAACACAGCCAAGAGCTGTGACTGGAAGCATAAGTTTCTCCAAATTGTGCTTAGAAATAATGGTGAAAAGAACCAATCCTACTTTCTCTCTTTGGTTTCTAGATTCATATTCTAGGGCTTAGGGACATAATATAATGTTTATCTGTTCAATGTGTAGACCAGATCTAGAAATACACACCAATCTCCTACTGGGCGACATTCCAGAGTCGATGCCTTATTTATATGTTTTAGGAGGCCATTCCAATATTCTCTCCAGCCTTTAACTTCAGTGTAATAATTTCTCCAGAAAATACGGCAAATAGATCCATACCATGGGCTTAGCACTGGCCCCTGCTGATGATGGGTGAGATATTCAGTATCCAAGTTAATATAGGACACCAAGTTCTGCTCCTCTTAAACCCATTACCAGTTCCATCTTTAAGCCTATTCTCTATTCTCCAGGATTTTCTGTATATGATTTTCTACTCTTGCACCTTCCAAGACTACACTTATTCTCCATGCCATTTATCACTGTCCAGAAACCTATAGATACCATTGCTTTAACAACTTTTTCCTCCACTCAAAGTGGAGGGATGAGCCATGGGTATGGCTCAAGACTGGTTGATAGAAGTTTTTTGATTCACTATTGTCTTAAGGGCCACCTCTAATTTGGATTGTAATGGAGCAGAGGTCCATTTTACGGCCAAACTTATATAGCTGACCCATTCTTGATCCAGCCCAAGATTATTCTTCTACATCAGCAACTCATAAGGAATCATTAGTCTTCCACCCCCTACCATACCACAGGAGTGAGCTTAAGGAGCTGTGTCAGCGCAACAGAGATGACATAGACACATGTAATTATTTCTACCACTTACTTATATACTCTACATTTGGTTAGATTTCATCACAAATATACTGTCCTCATAATAAAATAGGTCGCTGTTGCACTGCCCAAATTTGGGATTTGTCACGTCTGATACAACAAGTTCACAAGGGTCAGCTCTGTCCTATAGTCACTTACTGGGCTGTGGTCTGGTATTC
Organism: Callorhinus ursinus; assembly: GCF_003265705.2. Classification (NCBI taxonomy): domain Eukaryota; kingdom Metazoa; phylum Chordata; class Mammalia; order Carnivora; family Otariidae; genus Callorhinus; species Callorhinus ursinus. Next base: position 137,171,127 of record NW_027397066.1, read on the forward strand.
AATCTCTTTTGGAACCTAGAAGCATGTCAGAAACTGCTGGGTTTTGCTGGTTTTCTGCTAAATAAATCATAACCTTTCTCCAGAAATGTAGAAGTCTCCACTGCTAGTCCCCCATTGTTATTTTTCAGAAACTCCATAAATCATCTTCATTTACCTCTAGCACCTTTGGGTCTATCAGATAAAATGACTGAGCTGAAAAGCAGCTTGTACCAGAGCTTGGACCTGTTGCAGAGTGCTATCTTGTCCTGGGTCCACTAAAAATTGACAGCTTCTGAATTATCTAATAAATAAGTTGAAGCAATATTCCAAAAAGAGCTATATTCTGTTCCAAAAATCCAAAGTCCTACAAAGTTCTGTTCTTTTTACTAGAAATAGGAGAGGTAAAATGTAATAATTCGTCCTTCCATTGGAGGGATGCCCTGGCAACTGTCTCCAGACAATTGGAGCCCTTAAAAATTCACTGACGTGACAGGTCCCTGAATGATTGCAGGAATTTATTTTCTACTCTTTGTTAACACACATCTTATCAGGGAAGTGAAAGTACTTGCTTATTCCTACTCATAAGGTAATGTGATTCATCAATAGAGTTAACTGATCTAAGGAATATCAAAGTGACCAAATTTCTGTTAGATCTATCTTAAAACGTATAGGAAATTTATAGCTGTGGGGCAAGACAATGAATGTGTACTGGTTTGGATCCCCTTTCCTTATGGAGATTGAAAACAGCATGCCACAAGATCATTAGCTATATACCAATTTCCAGAGCTGATTAAATCTTTTCTAATAAGGATATCATATCCACCACAGCAGCCACCTTTGGGACTTCCACTTCATTATGTTTAGGCAGTCCACTGTCTTCTGTCAACATCCATCTCCCCCCGCCCTCAGTGGTCATATTGGTAAGTTAAATAAAATGTGATAGGACTAATAATATTGCATCCTTTAAGAAACTATTTTCTGGGGCACCTGGGTGGCTCAGTCGTTAAGCGCCTGCTTTCGGCTCAGGTCCCAGGGTCCTGGGATCGAGTCCCGCATCAGGCTCCCTGCTCCGCAGGAAGCCTTCTTCTCCCTCTCCCACTCCCCCTGCTTGTGTTCCCTCTCTCGCTGTGTCTCTCTGTCAAATAAATAAAATCTTTAAAAAAAAAAAAAGAAAGAAACTACTTTCTGCCATCCCACATGGGAATGGCACTGAATCTGATTTACTGTCTTCTCTAGTTAGAGGGAGACATTTCAGAGACCTTCATCTTGCATTTTTTTTACCATAATGGCTCTCATTCCCTGGGCCAGGAAGCCATTGTGATAGTTCTTCCAGGTACTAATTATATTCATCTCGATAGTACATTTATGCACTAGGGAAATAACCACAAGTTTGGTCTACAGAATCATAAGACACCCAGTAGATGGACTTGTAATGACATGACATTTATCATCTGGGCTTTTTATATCTCCATACTAAGTAGAGAGAGGCTATGATGGGTTTTATGGCAGCTAATCCCCTCAGCTTTCTAAAGATCTTGGTTTCCTTCTTCCAAAGTATCATAACTTTAATATAAATTTTAGGTCTTTTGGGGGAAAAGTGGGGCTGATACTTACTTTAAACATTTGTTAGTCATTGACGGACTCTTTCTCAAGGAAATCTGGCCTCCTTTTCAATCAGTCTAGTTAGATCTGGAAACTGTCCGAGAGAGTAGAGAGTACAAGTTTCTATTATAGCAGCTAGCATCAGTATTTTGCTCATTAACTCTTGATTTTTTTTTTGGTTTTATAAACTAAGTAATATCTTCATGAACTTCTGGATTACTATGTCCTAGGAACACCATGGCCTGTTAATCATCATCTCAGATCCCTGTAAGTAAACCTATCTTGCTTCTAAGGGTCTAGTGCCACCACTTATTCTCTGCTCTTCCAGAATAATATCCTCCCCACGGACACTATCAATCCTAGTTCTAGAACAGCAACTCAGATCATCATTCATGGCCTCAGAGGATGGTTGTACAAGTGGCCCACAGGTACACTAAAAGTCATCAAACTAAATAATTTTCACATGACCATTCCTTCCCATGCTACCTTCCTCAACACACACAGACCTTTAGAGGACAGTAATGTAGAAGTAATTGCCATCTAGCCATGGCATATAACCTCACCTGAGAATCATCTTTTGATTTTCATAACAAGTCACTATATAGCTACAAGTTTCAGTGGAAAGGTAGTATTCAATTGTAGTTTCTGGGCAAAATGTGGTCTAAGTATATGCTGAAAGGCATATGATATCCTTTTGGAATTTTCTAAAACTTCTCATTATATTGTTTAGAAATTGGATTAGAAGCCAAAAGATCTTAAAGAAGTCTTTAGGGATGCCTGGGTGGCACAGTTGGTTAAGCGTCCAACTTGTGATTTTGGCCCAGGTAGTGATCTCAGGGTCGTGAGATCGAGCCCCACATCAGGCTCTGCGCTCAGCATGGAGTCTCCTTGAGATTCTCTCTCCCGCTCCCTCTGCCCTTCCCACTCATGCTCTCTTTCTAAAATAAATAAATAAATCTTTTCAAAAAAGGTTTTGGGGTGCCTGGGTGGCTCAGTCGGTTAAGCATCTGCCTTAAGCATCTGCCTTAGGCTCAGTTCATTATCCCAGAGTCCTGGAATCAAGCCCCATGTTGGGAGCTCCTTGTTCAGCAGGGAGCCTGCTTCTCCCTCTCCCTGTATGCTCTCCCTCTCTCTCTCTAAAGTAAAATAAAATCTTTTTTTTAAAAAAAGAGGTTTTTAAAGTCCCACATTTTAAAACATGACTGCAATTTGTATTGAGTTCTAGTGAGTTTAGAAATTCAACATTAGGATTGGATTATTTTTTTACCAATACATTCAATTATGAATTGAATATTTCATGGTCTCTATCCCATCAGTTAGGCATTTATACTTAATTATTCCAAAATTAAATTGAAGTTATATGTCTATAACAGGTTAAAGGAGTTCTAAGAAGGAAACAAGATCCTAAAACAGGTAGTCTCCTCCTGTCTAATAAGGAGGTTCCAGTTGTTATTTTTGAATCACACAGCACATACATTGGAAAACCGGTCATAGTGCCAAATGTTTTAAACACTAGGAAGATGCATGATTCACAGTGTAGTCCACCCACTTTATGACTGAAAATCACTGGAAAGTAAAGATACCTCATCTGCTGTCACAAATGTCACCTCAACAGAAGAAATTATAAGTTGGGAGTGGAGAAAAAAAACAAGCAAACAAGAAAAGTTGACTCGGGCGCCTGAGTGGCTCAGATGGTTAAGCGTCTGCCTTCAGCTCAGGTCATGATCCCAGGGTCCTGGGATCGAGTCCTGCATCGGGCTCCCTGCTCCTTGGGAGCCTGCTTCTCCCTCTGCTTCTCTCTCTCTCTCTCTCTCTCTCTGTCTCTCATGAATAAATAAATAAAATCTTTAAAAAAAAAAGAAAAGTTGACTCAATGGAAAGCAATAATTTTCTATATGCTAAGATGTGGAATATGGAATGTAGAATATCGAAATAATGATATAGTCCTAGAGAATATGGAAATACCTCGACTAGTAAATTGGGGACTTTGATATTTCCTCTAATAGGAGTTAGCTATAAATAAGGTCTAAGAAAAACAAGTATAGTGGCCTATAACAATAAAAGTTCATTTCTCACTTATCTTACATGCCCATTTTTAGTTAATAAGCATTGTAAACATGGAAAGGACTCTAATTATCCTCACCCCAGGACTCAGACCACTATTATCACTCTATTTGGACTCAACAGAATATAGAGAGAGAACATCTGGTGATGCACAAAGTGCTCATACAGCATCTTCCCAGAATTGATATTTACATTTCATTGGCCAAAGGCGTTAACACGGTCAACCTGACTTCAGTAGGGGAAGGAATGAACACCTCTTCCAGAATAGGAAAACAGGTATTTACGAACGGTAATACAATCTACCATAATGGACACTGGAACTACATTTCATTGTTGCCACTGGAACCAGGGTCACAGGCTCTCCTAAATATGAGGGTTGTGTCGGTTGCTGTGGCAAATTACTCTAAGTATCAGTTGGCCAAGTCACACTTTCAGAAATGTTCTTCCTGCAAGTCAAAGAAAGATGTGGAAAGATGTGGATACCAGTAAATGAACAGTATTGAATCTCTCTTTCAGTTCAGGTTTCTTCATCCTAAGAGGAATGGGTAAACATGAATTTGGATCCATTTTTTGGCCAAAATAAGTCATAAGTGAAGTAACAGTGGTCCCCTGAATGTATCCCATAATAAACCAAGATGTTATTTCTCATCTATAACTTCAAATAAAACAAACATGTTATTCCAGCAACAGTGAAGGAAAAGTAGAAAGCAAAAAATACTAAATAATTTGTTCAAAATAAAATATTATTGAATATACAAGAAGGGAATCATGATAGCTTATAAACAAATTACCCTTATAGACAACTTGATGGACTTGGAATACTGAGCTGAAAAAAATTCAGCGGACCATCTAACTAGATATTTATGTAAGTAAGTTAAAATACACTTTTTTTCAGTGTTTCCTTATCCATAGAGTTCAGAAAATGCTAAGTCCTATTCCTAGTAAAAGTAATTGTTTAAGAGTTGATCTCCTCTCTTAAACCCTACCACTGGAGGGCATGGTTCTCAGGATATTCAAGAATTGCTGACCATGTAACAAAGTGCTAGCTAAGCCTGGCATCAGATCAACCAATAACTTAGTAAGGGAATTAAGCTTTACTTAAACAAACACCAAGGAGTTTGAGCTATTATGAAGCAGGCCCCTGGGAATGCCATATCTTTCTATATAAGGCCAAGAATGAGGAGGAGTGTGCTTGAGATACTAACACAAAATTCCTCTGTGGTGATGACCCCAAAACACCTGTGATTAGTACTGAAGACAGAAAATTACAAATTATTGGACATCTGAAGTTAGCAGATTCTGATACAAAACTACCAGTGTGGGAATAACGGACAAAATGACAAGAGTAGTCAATCTGGTATGACTGATTAGTAGAAAATTATCTTGAAGTGAACAGAGAAATGAGGTTCTGCCTCACAACTGAGGTTAAAACAGTCTCTCTTGAGATAAGAATGCTATTATTTATAAATTTATTAGCATATGACATGTTTGGGTCTCTGGATAAAAGATCTAAGTCAGGTTGAGACTTTGCAAACCTCAGCCAGTTAGGTATTCAATGACACCTTCAAGTAAAAGGGGGCTGAGAAGTAAGTTACATGGGTTATAGTGTAAAAATATGTTGGAAAATATGGGATTCTCCTTAGGCTTGTTGTTTCTGTACCATATTGCACACAGAGAGTCCTTGCACAATACAAAGTCCAGCTCTTTCATGAACTAATAAATATTTGGATTTTAGCCACAAAAATAGGCAAGTCATATCCTGGACAACAAATAAATATTTCCAATGCAGATAAGTATTTATTAGGAAATAGTTATTGTATGGAAATGTGAATTACTAAGTTCTACCCATTTGCCCTCACTTCCAGTCCCTCAGTCTAAGGAAATATATAGTCACAGCCATGTACTTCATCAACACCATGGCAGTATTAATCGCAAAGGTTATTTCTCCAGTGGTATGAAAAAGAATTATACCCTGACCCTAAGTTTAGTACACACTATAAATCCTCAAGGACATGGAGTATTTTAGCTTGAAACAAATTTAATGTTATATAAAAATATAATTAAGGAAATCTTATGTAATATACACTATTTTCCAATATATACTATATTATATTCTTCTATACAAAATTATTCTTCCAAACCCCTAAATCATGAGTTAAGCACACTACTATAGCAAAATCCAATACTATGCCCATTTTTTTTTCTTCCTGAAAAGAGGGTAGATGGAGAGGAAGTGATATATTAGGAAAAATCACTCAACAACTATTTGTGGGGAACCAAATATGTTCCAGATATGGTTCTTGATACTTAAAATCATTAGTAAAACAAACAAACATCTCCTGTTTTGTGGTGCTGGAGGAGCATTTATGCCAGAGTCTGTTGTTCTACAGGCAAATTTTGGAATACATTTATTTAACCATATATATAGTATATTTAAATATAGCCAATATACACCTATCATTAAAATGTATCCATCAAGTATATATTTTAGTATTAGTATTAATTTAGTACTAAAAAATGGAAAACAACATTTCATTTTGATGAAAGAATATTGAAATAAATAACAGTCCCTTTTCCCATTATAATTAAAACTTATGCATCAGTCATATATTGCTCTTCATGGGGAGATATAAAATATCATCTAGCAGATGCAATTCTAATTGGTAGTCATTCTCTTTATTTGAATTAAAGAGTATCCTGCTGTTTTGCATTTTCAGTGTTATCTATAAAATACTGGCAAAGAAGTGGAATTCATAAAGAAAATTTCTTTTAAATTTAGTTAAAAATAGTGATTAGATTGGAAATAATAAAATAATAACAATAAAACAGTATAACAATCAGAAATTCCTTAATCTAGACCATAGTATTTTTTCACTCTTCTTGAAGGGGATGACAAACGCACTTATCTTTAAGAGATAGAAGATATTGAGACATAAAAAAATCCATTGAGAAAATAGTTATTACTTCACCACTGACTTATACTTTCAATGGTTAAGTAACTTAAAAATAACTGGGATATCAGATATATCTAACATACAATGCTCTCTCCATTCCCTTAGAAAAAGTTTAGTGAAATCTGCATGTGTGTATTTAATTATTTCCTTTTCCCTTTTTTTGGAGGTGGGGGGGTTGCCGGAGGGGGGCAGGAAGAAGGTGAGTATGTACAGAGAACAGCTCAGGATAATTTGAACCAAGTTATAGAACCTACCCATATACTAGATTAAAGCAATAAACACTAGGGAGCACTTGAACAGATGGTTTGAAACTATTGACTTTGGAGATGAGTTTAGAAAAAGCTAAGTCCTATTCCTAGTAAAAGTAATTATTTAAGAGTCGATCTCCTCTTTTAAACCCTACCATTGGAGGGCTCAAATTTCACAGAAACAAAATGACTTAGGTAGACACTGACATAAAGATTCACAGTAAACAGTAGATAAAAATTTGCATTTAGTACCAAAACTAAATGAGGGTTTTAAAACAGAAGAACTATTATGCAGAGAATATATGCTCTGAGGATTTAAATATATGACTACTTTAAAATGCAGTGAAATGAGGAGTACATATGAAAAACTACATAATTTCTGTTTTGAATCATAATGGTTGTGGTAGTACTGGTATTATTAAATGAAAATAGTGTACATGAAATGTACAATTAAGCCAGTGAATAACTATGTGAAATTCTAATTCTTTTATCCTTTCTGTACTTGAAAGCTAGACTATTCAGTGTGAATAAAGAGAGATAGATGCATCTGGGGCAGAAAATACAAGATAAGTCTAGCACATCTTGTTAGACTACATTAGCAAGGAAATTATCAAAGACTAGTGTTGTATCAAAGGGTATCTAAAGTCAGTGTGAAGAGGCAATGTTGAAGGTATTGGAAGAGATAACATATCTCTTTATTTCACAGATCTTCAGCTTGAACGTAAGCAATCAAGTAAAATGGAAAATTAAGGTAGGGTAGCCAACCTATAGTGTTTGTCACTGTTGCTCAGGAAGGATATAAAATATAATCATGAATGGTCACACTTTACAAAAGTGTTTTTCATGTTTCACAATACAATTTAAACAAAAGATTTTATTTCTATTTAGAGAGAGAGAGCGAATATGTGAGTGGGGAGAGGGGTAGAGGGAAGGGGAGAGAGAGAATCTCAAACAGACTCCATGCTGAGCATGGAGCCCAATGAAGGGCTTGATTCTAGGACCCTGAGATCATGACCTGAGCTGAAATCAAGAGTCAGACACTTAACCAACTGAGCCCCCCAGGCATCCCAACGTAATAGATTTTTAATCAGTGGTCCCCTATTCTTGTATATATAAAAATATATAATCATCAATATAACAGAGACACCAAAGCATCAAGGACAGGAACTATAATTATCAAGTGGTGGCACACAAGGGCAGATTGACTCATAATCCACCTTATATATGTTTAAGAGCCACACTGAGCTGGGAGCCTGGGTGGCTCAGTTGGTTAAGCATCCAGCTTTTGATTTTGACTTAAGTCATGATCTCAGGGTCGTGAGATCCAGCCTCATGTCAGTCTCCATGCTCAGCATAGAGTCTACTTGGGATTCTTTCTCTCCCTCTGTCCCTCCCCCTGCTCATACTCTCTCTATCTCTTTCAAAATAAATGAATAAAATCTTAAAAAAAAAAGAACCACACTGAGCTAAAACCCATATCAACAGAGAACAATTTGAGAAAATAATTCATTAAAATCCAGTAATACATCATGTAATATAATTCTGTGGATACCAGTTATGCTCTAGACACTATGATAAGCATTTGAAATATATTACCTCTAATCCAACAATCATATAATATAAATAGTACATCCCTTAATCTCCATATGAGGGAGTCAAGAGTCAGAAAGGCTAAATGACTTACCCAAGGCCACGTGGTGGAAGGTACAAAAGCCAGATATCAATTCATTTCACAAGCTCAGAGGTTCATCTATTTTTTTCCACTACAAAATATGGTAAAATAGGGCACCTGGGTGGCTCAGTTGGTTAAGCGACTGCCTTCGGCTCAGGTCATGATCCTGGAGTCCCTGGATCGAGTCCCGCATCAGGCTCCCTGCTCAGCAGGGAGTCTGCTTCTCCCTCTGACCCTCCCCCCTCTCATGTGCTCTCTCTCTCTCACTCTCTCTCTCAAATAAATAAATAAAATCTTTAAAACAAAACAAAATATGATAAAATATTTCCACTTTAAAACATTCTTTTTTATTAAGAGCTGATTAAGATAATCCAATCTATTTCCTAAAATTTTATTAATAGAACTTGCTGATCTTCTTTCATTCTGAGGATTAAAATGACAATATTTTGTCAATACTATGTTAAATGGATTTTAATGTGGTTAATATTACCATATAACTATTAATTCTAGTTTGATTCAGTTAGAAATCTAAATTAGATGCTATATAAACCCTTCTCTCTGATAACAGAAGAATCAGATTTGGTTGAGGAGCCTGGGTGGTTCAGTCAGTTAAGTGTCTGCCTTCAGCTCAGATCATGAACTCAGGGTCCTGGGATCAAGCCCTGTGTCCGGCTCTCTGCTCAGTGGGGAGTCTGCTTCTCCCTCTGCCCCTCCCCCAGCTCGTGCTCTCTCTCTCTCTCTCAAATAAACAAATGAAATCTTAAAAAAATAAAATAAAATCAGATTTGGTTAGTTCACATAGATGCTAGGGCAACTAGAAATGTAAGTTTGAGGATACACAGACAGGAAGAACACACCCAAATGGCACTGAACTGACCCATCTGAGGACATATGTGCCACAGCTGATAAGATGCTAAATATTGTAATTGACATGGCGGATTCTACATTTCTGAACACCAGTGCTGCCACTGACGGCTAGGAAACTTTCTAGTGAGAGCCTCTTAGGTCACACATATTTGCACACTAGATTCCATTTTGTGGGGTGAACGAATTTCCTTGGAAAAGCTTGGGTCACATATGTATCTTTGCTGCAAAGGGTGGTGGGAAAGTGAGTTTCTATTATTTTCAACTTCTCTAGTAGTTGGCGTACTTTGGCTTCTGGCTTAGTGGGGAATGCCCAAAATGTCAAGAAAGGCTTAGATGCTGTACCACCAAAAGAATGACAAATAACTGCCCCAGTCATGTTTTCCATATTTTAGGTAATACTGACCTTCTTAATGCTTGTATATTTTTTTATTTAATCAGTTTATTGTGGTCAATCATAACAAAATTGGTTTAAGATAATTTGTAAGTTAGTTCATTGCTCTTTTCATGTATTTGTAGAAAGACATATTTTTTCATTTAAAATGTTTATTTGTTTATTTTAGAGGGAGAGACAGAGCAAGGGGGAGCAGAGAGAGAAGGACAAGCTCTTTGTTCCCCGCTGAGCAAAGAGCTCCGTGCTGGGCTCAATCTCACAACCCTGAGATGATGACCTGAGCCAAAATCAAGACTCAGAAGCTTAACCAACTGAGCCACCCAGGTGCCCCAGAAAGATATATATTTTAACTAGATAAAGGACATTCCTTTGTCTTAATTAATAAAGTATTTTCTCTCATTTCATTTTTATGCTGTAGGATCAGATTATTTAACTGTAATTTCACAAATACACTAGGAATAGCGAAGAGCAGAAGGCTATCTCCCCTCTAAAATTCCAGGAGCTTAATCTTCTGTATGTTGAGGCGTGCCTTTGTCTTTTCATATCTCACAAAGCAAAAGTAGAAGGGCCACTGTGCTAATTAGATTATTTTGTATTTATAAGGAGTGGTAAGTGATGATTTAGATATAATGTACACCCTATTCAATTTAATTTAAAAATATAAAACTACTTCATATTTATGAAGTACCTTTGATCTAAAGAGATCAAAATGTTTTAAGGCTTTCATCCCATGAACTTTTATAACACTGTTTAAGTTAGGCAGGTAGCAATTATGACTTTGTTCATTTTACAGTTGAATAATATGAAACCGAAAACGTAAGTATAAAAGCTTGCCCTACCACAATAAATATCAATTCAAGGGTGGGGGGAGGAAAAAATTCAAGGTCTTCTCACTGCCACCGAATTTTCTCTAACCAAACTGATTTTGGAGAATGAGTTTCCTCACATTAATTAATAAAATAAAATCTCAAGACATATGTTGGACTCAGATAAGCTAATTTTTCAGAGTGATACTGTTGCATAGCTGATATATAATCATTCTTGGCCGGGTGTATAGTTTAATGAACAGGTACATATTAAGGAGAAAACAATTTCTTAGTATTAGGGAAGACTTAAACCGTGAGAAATGTAACTGCTGGGATTTCAAACCCCTTCTTCTTCCCAAATACAGGAGCTAAAACCAGGTGTATTTGTTCATTCTCTCCTGGCATCCCAATTTAACAACCGTTGATGTTGAGGTACCAAATTCAAATGACTAAAGGGAGTGGGAACTTAATCAAGGTTAACCAACTAACACACAGCAGCCATAACCTGTAATATGTAATATAAAAAAACATTACAAAAACCTAGTTATTGTGTTTTTTTTTAATGTTAGGCAAATAAATGGAGATACAAAACATTTTCAGGACTTAAAAGGGTATCGTTTTTTATCTCCAGGTTTGAATCTATTGCCATCCAGATAGTGAGCTGCCACCAAATGATTTAGATGATTATTCAAGATAATTTTGTTTTCATTTCCTTCTTCTGTGTTACAGAAAAAAATACTAATTCTTTCTTTGTGCTAAAGCAAGAATATTTATATTTTCCCTTATAAATAAAATAACTTCTAAAATTCTTTAAAAATTTCAACACATGGATAAGGGAATATGTGTTGTGTAATCATTTTCTCATATTTAGAATTGTTATGTATAATTTTAAATGACTAAATAGCTTGTTTTATAGTGCTTAAATATATAAAAATGCATCTCCATTCTTGAAAACAAATTCAATTTATTTATTGTCATTATTAGTATAAAAATTCTTCTCAGAGAGCATTTTTGACAGAAATGCACTTCAATATGACATTTAACATCAAGGCTAATTCAGATCCAAGTTAAAAAAAATTAATTCTAGTACTATTCAACCTTTTCATATAGGCATTTTACATTTATTAGAAGCATATTGCATTTCATCTAACACTAGTTCCTTTTATATGCCATGGTTCAGTTGCCATCAAATAAGATTGTCAACAGGCAGACAGAAGGAGGAGTGACATGTGGACAAATCATAAAATGGATAATTAACCCTTGAATTAATCCAAAGTTGACAACTGAATAAACGATAGTACCTTGTTATAGTCAGAAACACTAAACACTTCAAGAGTTCAATAAATAATTTAGGTTCTTTTTTGCATAATATTTCAGGAATAACTATTCAAGCATACTGCAGGCAGTGTTTGATGTAAGTAAAATATTCATATCTATTCCATTGTGATTTAATAATTGCACACACTTTAATATTGTGATTAGTAAAGAAGCAATTCAACTTCTACACTTAAAAGACTTTAATTCTGCTACCAGACACAGCATGTATTTCTGATTTTCCCACTTTGAGGGAAGTTTTTTATTTATTTAAATTGTAGTATTGGCATTCTGCCCACTAGAAAGTCAAGGGAGAATTCAGAAAGAAATGTAATTTATTTTGATCAAAATTGCACAAAGATAGAACATGAAAAAGAAAAAAAATGAATGAAAATGTATCATGGTGTTTGTACATTTTAAATACTAACAGTATAAAATCATACAACTGCAATCATTGTATATTCTATTATGTATTTTTGGATGCACAATACAGTGGTTTATAAAGAATTTTCAAGTTGGGAAACTATTCTTATTTATTTCTTTACACAATTCAGTTGAGGAAGCTAATGTACCATAACTTCTGACCTCCTTATATTTACCTTCCATGTGACTCAGCTGTAGCACATTAGCAACATGAAAGAAAATTGGCTCTCAAACCTGAATATGATGAAATGAAATTTAATGGAGTCACTCTACAGTATAGATTATAGAAAGTTAACAGACAAGGTAGAAAAAAATAATTTAAGAACACTCATAAATTCTGTTCTTTCTCAAGTCTCTTCTGTTCAAATTGTTAGAGGTGTAGTCTACATGCAGTTGTCAAAAATTATTCAGACAAGTCAAATGCCAAGTACTTGCTTCTAAGTTAAAAAAAATTAAACAATATTTTATATATAATTAAAAAGTGATGCAAACTGCAGAATATCTTTTTATCACTTCCTCCCAAACTTCCAACCACCCCTGCAGCTGAACGAAACAAGATAAGAGAACAAAAACACTGGCAAATCCCCATAAGTTGGAAGATATGGTGAACACCTTAATGTGAAAAAAAAATCTAGAAGCAAGTGTCTGTGCATTACTGGGTTAAGAGAGGTAATATATGCTCACAGATTGCCCTGATTCTCATGTGTAAATCAGGAGCATGCAAGAGAATAGCTGATACATGATGGAAAGGATATAATAATGAATGTCATTTTATATCATTTTATGTTATTGTACTCTTTCACTTTTCTCAGCTTCTCTTACATATTTAATCTAGGCCTGGACAGCTCAGAACAAAGGACACTATTGTCAGTCATAGGTAACTAGAACACAGAGTGTAAGAGATATGCCTATTCAAAAAAATTAAAAAAAAGAACAGAAAAGGTTTAAAACATAAGTATTCTTCCACTATTGACAAATAGATCAAGGAATAGTATTATTAGGAGGTGAGATGCTAGGTAGCTAATTCGAGTGGCAGGTTCAAAGTCTTAATAGGCTTGGGGAAAACCTGAGAAAGGACAACTCTTCTAATTTCCTATTTGCAACTCTAGGTAGAAACTGCTGCCCAGGGCGTCTGGGTGGCTCAGTTGGTTAAGTAACTGCCTTCGGCTCAGGTCATGATCCTGGAGTCCCGGGATCAAGTCCTGCATCGGGCTCCCTGCTCGGCGGGGAGTCTGCTTCTCCCTCTGACCCTCTTCCCTCTCGTGCTCTCTATCTCTCATTCTCTCTCTCTCTCAAATAAATAAATAAAATCTTTAAAAAAAAAAAAAAGAAAGAAAGAAACTGCTGCCAAGTCCACACATCCCAACATGGGACATCAGCAGCCACATAGAAATGGCAGAGTAATGTGTGTTAGGTAAGGCTTCCATGGTTCCAGTAGTGCTGATGCAGAACAAAGAACAGATATGATTTTACTTGCTTTGACTTCAGCAGCATTTGGATGCCCAGGGTGGGCAAGTGATGGCACCACATAGGCCTAGAGAATACAGCACAATAGAATGGACACTAATTACATAAGACTTGTCCACCAGCTGCCTTACATTCAAATCTTCTATGGAATAAGAATAAAAAGAAAATTTCTGTAAGATTGAGCATTTACACTAAATTGATCTGAAATAGGACTAATCATAGAGTGGAAAAGGAATTTCCTTGTCAAGTTTAACCTTTGTTCTCCTCAGTCCTTGCTCTACCCTCCTCTACTGCTCCCCAGAATAAGTAGCACTATAAAGCAGTGTATCATAGTGAATAAATAATGGGTTCTGGGATTTCCAACTGAACATGGAAGATTAACCATATACATTTATCTTTTCCTTCCCAAGTCCTCCATAAAAAGACAATCTAGAATTTAAAAGATATAAAACTACAAGTTCAAATAAAATGGGAGAAGTGACTTCAGTGGAAAGGAGCTGATAACTACATTTTTAAAAGATAGAAAGGAGACAGAGGTGGTAAAAAGATAGGCAGAGCAGAAAGGAGATAAACTATAATTTGCTTGTTTTAAGAAAATACCAAAGGAGACTCAGGAGTTGCAAATACTTAGCATATCAGAGTCTGGCGTAAAGTATGCCACCTAGGCATAAGACTAGTAATCTATTCTCTACAGAAATTGAACAACTTATGCCCCCCTTTTCAGGCATCTGAGCCATGGCAGATGGAAGGAGTGAGTTATGGGATGAGAAATGGGAGATTTATTAAATTTGGCATACTTCACAACAAAGGCCCCAGCCCTCCCCTTTCTAACTCACAGAAAATTTCTAGCCAGGTGTTAGCCCCTGGGGGAGAAGAGACAATTATTCTCCAACAAAACTAAGTGCCAAGAAAGTTCTCTGGATAATGGCAATTAAGGATCCTTTAAAAGACAGCTCTGTAACTGAGCAACTTTTATCAAAATCCATTTATTCACCAGCCCCATCAATGCAACTTCCATTGAGCTTTTGCACTTTTAAATGGTAATCCAAGGATCAAATATTTGTGGAATGCCTCCCATACTATAGACACTAACTTAAAAAAACAGGAGAAAAAAAACTAGGGGAAAGACACATACAGGCAACAGAAGGTAAAACCAACAAAAATTGTAACAATTAAATATCCTGAAAATGATATAGCATTTATAAAAGATTGGAAGCTATGGAGACCAATCTGAGATCAGAAAATAAATATTAGAAATGAAAAATATGACAATAGGTGGTGCATGGGTATCTCATTCGGTTAAGTGTCTGACTCTTGATTTTGGCTCAGGCCATGATCTCAGGGTCCTGAGACCCTTCCCCAAGTTGGACTCTACTCTGGGCATGAAGCCTGCTTAAGATTCTTTCTCTCTCTCTACCTCTGCCCCTCCCCCTCCACTGGCGCAGTCTAAGAAAAAAAGAAAAAGATGAGAGCTAAAATAAAGAAAAGCACTAAAATGATGAAAGAACACAACAAAAAGAAATCTTCCTAAGTGTACAACCAAAAGATAAAGAAATGAAAAAGTAGAAAATAAATAAAAATAAAGTGCATCAATATAAGAATTCCATTAATGGAAAAGCAGAAATTCTAGAAAGTTTAGACAGCGACAATCAAAAGAAAGTGATTATCAAGGAAACAGCAAAAGAAGGTGTCTTAGTCAAACTTATTCAAGAAAAAGGAAGCTATTTTTGACATTCCAAGTAGTAAACTTTTTAATACAGAAAATTAGCGGTGTGCACAGCCCTTGAAAAAGGTCACAGTGGTACAGGAAAAATGTGGCTAAGAGGAAATGAGATACCCAAAAGCTCTCCATGCACCTACTGCGAGTCTGAGAACTCTCATGAGCCCCAACCACTTTTGCTATCTGCTGCTACCCTGGAAGTACAGAGGCTGGAGATCTTCAGGAAGTATCTGGCATCTGAAAGCCTCAACTCGCTGCTCACAAGACTCAGCTGCTGAAGTGGGTGATCCTCAGAAGCTTTGCCTGGTAGTTACTATAAATCAAGAATCTTATGGAAGGTGGATCACTGCTATTGATTTTAGTGTTGGTCATCCTGAATCAAGAGTTTGGGGCACCTGGGTGTCTCCGTCGGTTAAACATCTGCCTTTGGCTCAGGTCATGATCCTGGGGTCCTGGGATGGAGCCCTGCATCGGGCTCTCCATTCAGCGGGGACCCTGCTTCTCCCTCTCCCTCTGCCTCTGTCCCTTGCCCTGCTTCTGTGCGCTCTCGCTCTCTCTCAAAATAAATAAATAAAACCTTAAAAAAAGAAAAAGAGTTTACCATTTGCCCAATGTGCATACATCTCTCCCTGGAGTGGCTTTCATTGACAGATTGTAACACATAGCTGTCTGGGGAAGGGATTTTGATCATTCTCCTCTACCATGCACAGGAGAGAGTAGAAAGTGGTTGTGATGCTATTGCTTTGGCCATAGAGAATCCAGCACAGAACTATGCAGAATTAAAGAGCATCCTCCTCTAAATCGAAGTGGCCAAATACTCCCCCAGCACCACAAATAAAAAATGCCAACACCAATCCATAGAGATATAAGATATCAGATCTTTAGAATAAAAAGAAGCTACAAAAACTTCTAAAGAGAATGAATAAAGAAATATCAAAACTCCAAAAAAATTCAAAGGAAAGAATTAGAATTATATTAGAGTTTTTTTTAAAGATTTTATTTATTTATTAACAGAGAAAGAGAGAGTACAAACAGGGGGGAGTGGCTTGGAGAGGGAGAAGAAGGCTCCAGCTGAGCAGAGATCCCAACATGGGGCTTGATCCCCGGACCCTGGGATCATGACCTGTGCTGAAGGCAGAGGCTTAACTGACTGAGCTATCCAGGCACCCTTATATTAGAGTTTTTAAAAGCAGCAATAGATGATGGAGGACAAGAGAAGAAAGGCTTTAAAATTCTGGAAGGAAAGGAGTTTTAACTTAGAATGTCATATTCAACCAACATATCAACCAAATAAAAGTTAAATTAAAAACATTCTCAAAAGCAAGTACTCAGAAAAAATGTAATTTTTTCATTCCATGAATGCCCTACTAATTCCTTTGAGACTACTCCTTAAAAAGGAAAGAAAGAAGCAAAAAAGAAAAACATATGACATCCAGGAAGCAATAAATACATTATCAGAGAGGGGGGCCTGGATGGTTCAGTCAGTTAAGCATCTGCCTTCGGCTCAAGTCACGATCCCAGTGTTCTGGGATAGAGCCCCACATCCAGTCCCCCATTGGAGCCCCATATGGAGCCCCCACATCAGGCTCCCTGTTTCTCCCTCTGCCTCTGCTCCTCCCCCTCGCTCGTGCTCACTCACTCTCCTGTGTGCGCATTCTCCCTCTCTCTCTCTCTAAATAAATAAATAAAATCTTAGAAAAAAAGAAAAATGAAATACATTATCATAAAGTCTGAGGATAACAGCTATATAACAGTGCTTAAGACTAAACAGTCCAAATTGCAGCAGGATAGAAGATGGAGTACTCGGGAAAGATACTTCTGGGGGAATGGGGAGCTTATGAATTATCAGGGAAAATTAAGTTCAGGCACACAGACCACAGAACAAGTGAAATATTAAAAAGTTGAACAAGTTTTAAAGAAAGGAAAGATAATGAGTATATCATTTGATCTATAATTAACAATATTTATATTTAACATTTGACAGAATTACCTAGAGGTTAATTCTTGGAGGAGGAGAAATGGCAGGGTGAGTTAACGGAACAGAATCCTCATATACCATAATGTATTACTATGTAATGTATTAAACATATAACATATGTAATCCTAACATATAATAGCAGCAAGTAAATATAGATAAGGTCTAAAATTTATAAGTCAAAAAAGAGCAATAAGAAAATAATATTTTTCACAGGGAAGTAAAAACAAACCAAAAAAAAAACAAAAACAGCTAAGAGAAAATTTGTTGCCTTAATAGAAGTGTGACAGAGTGAGCTATAAATACGCCATGTTAGCATGGGAAAAGAGAGGGGAGAGAGAGGTTTTGTAAAAAGTGTTTATATTCTATCTCTGAAAAAAAACCTGCTATATATTCTAATTTGAGGAATTTGACTTTATTATATAACCATTCCAACCGAGTTTCCTGAGGATGTCAGCTACACAGCAAAGCAGAAATATAACAAATCAAATAACTCTGATTAGGAACTGAGAAAGCAGAATCATTTACTTAGCAAAGCGTAAATATGTTCAAATTAAATATGTATATTTTATACTATAGAGTTATTGCTTTTTATCAGTTTTAAATACAGGTACAAATTCAGAAAGATGCCAAATACTACTTTTTGTTCAAGCTGTGTTGGGAAAAGCGATTGATTAGATAGGGGATTGTTGAGCATCCATATAAAATAATAATAACAATAATAATAACTACAGACAATGAATTCATTCAATACCGAAAACAATTATGGGGCTCCTGGGTGGCTCAGTCAGGTAAGTGTCCAACTCTTGATATTAGCTCAGGTCATGATCTCAGGGTCCTGAGATTGAGCCCCGAGTTGGGCTCCATGCTGGGCATGGATGGAGCCTGCTTGGGGTTCTCTCTCTCCCTCTCCCTCTGCCCCTTCTGCCACTCGCACTCATGTTCTCTCTCCATATATATATAAGAAAATACTGAACACAACTTCAAAATGTAGACACTATCATTATTCTCACTTTAGATGAGGAGACTATGGCACAGAATTTCAGAGACTTGCCCATGGCATCACAGATAGTAAGTGGTGGAACCATAATTCAAACCCTGGTATAGGGATGAGGAATTGACAAGCCAATACACTGTGCACTATGTCTTGAACTCAATCAGTATAAACCTGAACATCTTTTCTCTGAAACCTGTCTCTTCTGTATTATTTACCTACACAATCCTATAAGGCAAGGCTCCTGAATAGTTTCAGATTCATTGCTCTCTTTCCTTCTTGTTCCTCCCCACACTGACAGTCTTCAACTTGGCCTCATCCCACTGCCTTTGCATCATCCCTTAGCTGACTTTCTGCCTTATACTCCCTCCTCAATCTCGTTTCTAACCTATCCTTTTTGTTGACACAGGAAGTATCTCCTTCACACAACTCCTTTCCTTCATTGCTTTCTTGACATTTATTTAACTCTTTTTTTAATTAACATATAATATATTATTTGTTTCAGGGGCACAGGTCTGTGATTCATCAGTCTTACACAATTCAAAGCGCTCACCTTAGCACATACCCTCCCCAACGTCCATCACCCAGCCAACCTATCCCTCCCACCCCACTCCACTCCCACAACCCTTAGTTTGTTTCCTGAGAATGAGTCTCTTATTATTTGTCTCCTTCTCTGGTTTCATCTTGTTTCATTTTTCCCTTCCTTCCCCTATGATCTTCTGTCTTGTTTCTCAATTTCCTCATATCAGTGAGATCATATGATACTTGTCTTTCTCTTATTGACTTATTTCACTTAGATAATACCCTCTAGTTCCATCTACCTCATTGCAAATGTCAAGATTTCATCTTTTTGATGGCTGCATAGTATTCCATTACATATACACACAGACACACACACACACAGACACACACACACACACACACACACACACACACCCCACACCTTTATCCATTCATCTCTTGATGGACATCTAGGCTCTTTCTATAGTTTGCCTATTGTGGACATTGCTGCTATAAATATTGGGGTGCACATGCCCCATCGGATCACTGCATTTGTATCTTTGGGGTATATAATCAGTAGTGCAATTGCTGGGTCGTAGCATAGCTCTATTTTCATTTTGAGAAACTGCCATACTGTTTTCTAGAGTGGCTAGGGCAGCTTGCATTCCCACCAACAGTGTAGGAGGTTCCACTTTCTCCACATCTGTCGTTTCCTGACTTGTTAATTTTAGCCATTTGATTAGTGTGAGGTGGTATCTCATTGAGGTTTTGATTTGGATTTCCCTGATGCCGTGTGATGTTTAACACTTTTTCATGTGTCTGTGGGCCATTTGGATGTCTCATTTGAAGAAATGTCTGCTCACATCTTCTGCCCATTTCTTGACTGGATCATTTGTTCTTCGGGTGTTGAGTTTAGTAAGGTCTCTATAGATTTTGGATACTAGCCCTTTATCTGATATGTCATTTGCAAATATCTTCTCCCATTCTGGCGGTTGTCTCTTGGTTTTGTTGACTGTTTCCTTTGCTGAATCTTGATGAAGTCCCAATAGTTCATTTTTGCCCTTGCTTCCCTTGCCTTTGGCGATGTTTCTAGGAAGAGGTTGCTGTGGCTGAGGTCGAAGAGGTTGCTGCCTGTGTTCTCCTCTAGGATTTAGATGGATTCCTTCCTGTCTTACATTTAGTCTTTCAAACATTTTGAGTCTATTTTCATGTGTGGTGTAAGGAAATGGTCCAGTTTCATTCTTCTGCATGTGGCTGTCCAATTTTCCCAACACCATTTGTTGAAGAGACTGTCCTTTTTCCATTGGATAGTCTTTCCTGCTTTGTCAAAGATTAGTTGACCATAGAGTTGAGGGTCCATTTCTGGGCTCTCCATTCTGTTCCATTGATCTATGTGTTTGTTTTTGTGCCGGTACCAGACTGTCTTGATGATGACAGCTTTGTAATAGAGCTTGAAGTCCAGAATTGTGATGCCGCCAGCTTTGCTTTTCCTTTTCAACATTCCTCTGGCAATTCGGAGTCTTTTCTGGTTCCATACAAATTTTAGGATTATTTGTTCCATTTCTTTGAAAAAAGTGGATGGTATTTTGATGGGAATTGCATTGAATGTGTAGATTGCTCTAGGTAGCATAGGCATCTTCACAATATATGTTCTTCTCATCCAAGAGCATGGAATGTTTTTCCATTTCTTTGTGTCTTCCTCAATTTCTTCCATGAGCATTCTATACTTTTCTGAGTACAGATTCTTTGCCTCTTTGGTTAGATTTATTCCTAGGTATCTTATCATTTTGGGTGCAATTGTAAAGGGGATCGACTCCTTACTTTCTCTTTCATCTTCTCTTGTTGTTGATGTATAGGAATGACACTGATTTCTGTGCATTGATTTTATATCCTGCCAATTTACTGAAATCCTGTATGAGTTCTAGCAGTTTTGGGGTGGAGTCTTTTTGGCTTTCCACATAAAGTATATCATCTGCAAAGAGTGAGAGTTTGACTGCTTGGTTGCCGATTCGGATGCCATTTTTTTTGTTTGTTTTGTTTTGTTTTGTTTTGTTTTCTGCTTGCTGTGGCTATGAATTCTAATACTATGTTGAATAGCAGTGGTGATCGTGGACATCCCTGACATGTTCTTGACCTTAGGGGAAGAGTTCTCAGTTTTTCCCCATTGAGAATGATATTCGCTGTGGGTTTTTCATAGGTGGCTTTTATGATATTGAGGTATGTACCCTCTATCCCTACACTATGAAGAGTTTTAATCAAGAACGGATGCTGTACTTTGTCAAATGCTTTTTCTGTATCTATTGAGAGGATCATATGGTTCTTGTTCTTTCTTTTATTAATGTATTGTATCACATTGATTGATTTGCGGATGTTGAACCAACCCTGCAGCCCAGGGATAAATCCCACTTGGTCGTGGTGAATAATCCTTTTAATGTACTGTCGGATCCCATTGGCTAGTATTTTGGTGAGAATTTTTGCATTCATGTTCATCAGGAATATTGCTCTGTAATCCTCCTTTTTGATGGGGTCTTTGTCTGGTTTTGGTATCAAGGTAATGGTGGCCTCATAAAATGAGTTTGAAGTTTCCCTTCCATTTCTATTTTTTGGAACAGTTTCAGAAGAATAGGTATTAATTCTTCTTTAAATGTTTGATACAATTCCCCTGGGAAGCAATCTGGCCCTGGCCTCTTGTTTGTTGGGAGATTTTTGATTACTGCTTCAATTTCCTTACTGGTTATTGGGTCTGTTCAGGTTTTCTATTTCCTCCTGGTTCAGTTTTGTTAGTTGATACATCTCTAGGAATGCATCCATTTCTTCCAGATTGTCTAATTTTTTGACAAACATTTGCTCATAATATGTTCTTATAATTGTTTGTATTTATTTGGTATTGGTTGTGATCTCTCCTCTTTCATTCATGATTTTATTTATTTGGTCCTTTCTATTTTCTTTTTGATAAGTCTGGCCAGGGGTTTATCAATCTTGTTAATTATTTCAAAGAACCAGCTCTTACTTCTGCTGATCTGTTTTAGTGTTCTTTTGGTTTCTATTTCATTGATTTCTGCTCTGATCTTTATTATTTTTCTTCTCCTTTTGGGTTTTGGCTTTATTTGCTATTCTTTCTCCAGCTCCTTTAGGTGTAGGGTTAGGTTATGTATTTGAAACCTTTCTTGTTTCTTGAGGAAGGTTTGTATTGCTATTTACTTTCTTCTAAGGACCTCCTTTGCTGCATCCCAAAGACTTTGAACACTTGTGTTTTCATGTTCATTTGTCTCTATGAATTTTTTAAATTCTTCTTTAATTTCCTGGTTGACCCATTCATTCTTTAGTAGGATGCTCTTTAGCCTTCATGTATTTGAGTTCTTTCTGACTTTCCTCTTGTGATTGAGTTCTAGTTTCAAAGCATTGTGGTCCGAAAATATACCGGGAATTATCCCAATCTTTTGGTACCGGTTGAGACCTGATTTGTGACCCAGGATGTGATCTATTCTGGAGAATGTTCCATGGGCACTAGAGAAGAATGTGTATTCTGTTGCTCTGGGATGGAATGTTCTGAATATATCTGTGAAGTCCGTCTGGTCCAGTGTGTCATTTAAAGCCTTTATTTCCCTGTTGATCTTTTGCTTAGAGGATCTGTCCATTTCAGTGAAGGGGGTGTTAAAGTCCCCTACTATTATTTTATTATTGTCAATCCGTTTCTTTGGTTTTGTTATTAATTGGCTTATATAATTGTCTCCTTCCATGCTGGGGCATAGATATTTACAATTGTTAGATCTTCTTATTGGATAGAACCTTTAAGTATGATATAGTATCCTTTCTCATCTCTTATTACAGTCTTTGGTTTAAAATCTAATTTGTCTGATATAAGGATTGCCACCCCAGCTTTCTTTTGGTGTCCATTAGCATGGAAAATGGTTTTCCACCCCCTCACTTTCAATCTGGGGGTGTCTTTGGGTCTAAAATGAGTCTCTTGCAGACAGCATATTGATGGGTCTTGTTTTTTAATCCAATCTGATAGCCTGTGTCTTTTGATGGGGGCATTTAGCCCATTTACATTCAGGGTAACTATTGAAAGATATGAATTTAGTGCCACTGTATTGCCTGTAAGGTGACTGTTACTGTATATTGTCTGTATTCCTTTCTGGTCTATGTTACTTTTAGGCTCTCTGTTTCCTTAGAGGATTCTTTCAATATTTCTTATAGGGCTCGTTTGATGTTTGCAAATGCTTTTAGTTTTTATTTGTCCTGGAAGCTTTTTATCTCTCCTTCTATTTTCAGTGACAGCCTAGCTGGATAGAGTAATCTTGGCTGCATATTTGTCTTGTTTAGTGCTCTGAATATATCATGCCAGTCCTTTCTGGCCTGCCAGGTCTCTGTGGATAGGTCTGCTGCCAATCTAATGTTTCTACCATTGTAGGTTGCCGAGTTCTTCTCCCGAACTGCTTTCAGGATTTTCTCTTTGTCTCTTAGACTTGTAAGTTTTACTAATAGATGTGGGGGTGTTGACCTACTTTTATTGATTTTCAAGAGGGTTTGCTGTGCTTCCTGGATTTTGATGCCTGTTTCCTTCCCCAAATTAGGGAAGTTCTCACTATAATTTGCTCCAATATACTTTCTGCCCCTCTCTCTCTTTCTTCTTCTTCTGGGATCCCGATTATTCTAATATTGTTTCATCTTATGGTATCACTTATCTCTAGAATTCTCCCCTCGTGATCCAATAGTTGTTTATCTCTATCTCAGCTTCTTTGTTCTCCATCATTTGTTCTTCTATATCACTAATTCTCTCTTCTGCCTCATTTATCCTAGCAGTTAGAGCCTTCATTTTTTATTGCACCTCATTAATAGCCTTTTTGATTCTGACTTGGTTAGATTCTAATTCTTTTATTTCTCAAGAAAGGGATTCTCTAGTATCTCAAGCCCAGTTAGTATCTTTATAACCATCATCTGAACTCTCGTTCTGGCATCTTACTAATGTCTGTATTGATTAGGTCCATGGCAGTTGGTACTGCTTCTTGTTCTTTTTTTTTTGAGGTGGGGTTTTCCATCTTGTCATTTTGTACAGAGAAGAATAGATGAATGAGAGAACAAAATGCTAAAAGGGTAATGAAGACCCTAGAAAAATATACACTAAACAAATCAGAAGAGACTTGAAACCAGGGGAAAAGAAAGAAGAAAAAAAAAAAAGAATATGATCAGGCTGGTGAATAGAACAGAGCCACACACTAGTTTTTGGGCTTTTTTTTTTTTTTTTTTTTTTGGTCTGTTAGAAGAAAGTGCCTCCCAAATTTTAAAGAAAGAACAACTTGTATATATACAAAAATAAGGGTAAATACAATGAAGGGATGGAATGTAAGTGTAAAGATGAAAATTTGAAAAAAATTTTAAAAAAGGAATTGATAAGATGAGAATTCGGTTGAAAAAAGAAAGAAAAAAAATTTAAAAAAAAAGGAGAGAATGTGATCAGGTGGGAGACTAGAACAAAGCCAAATACTAGATTTAGGGTGTATTTTGGTCTGTTGGAAGAAACTGTATCCCAAAATTTAAAGTAAGAATAACTTATACATATATACAAGAAATAAGGTTAAATACAATGAAGGGATAGAATACGACTGTAAAATGAAAATTAAAAAATATTTTAAAAAAGGAATTGGTAAGATGTTGGTTGAAAAGAGGAAAGAAGAAAAATTTAAAAAAAAAGAAATAGAAAAAGAAAAAAATAGGGGCACCTGGGTGGCTCAGATGTTACATGTCTGCTTTTGGCTCAGGTCATGGTCCCAGGATCCTGGGATCGAGCCCCACATCGGGCTCCCTGCTCAGTGGGAAGACTGCTTCTCCCTCTCCCACCCCCCCTACTTGTGTTCCCTCTCTTGCTGTGTCTCTCTCTGTCAAATAAATAAATAAAATCTTTAAAAAAATTTAAAAATTAACTTTGAAAAACAGGAATCATGGGGAAAAAAGCAATGAATTTTCCCCTAGTGCTGGAGTTTTGCCATTCTCATTGATTGGTAAACTTGTTCTTGGCTGGATGTTCTTACTGATCTTCTGGGGGAGGGACCTGTAGCAGTGGTTCTCAGATGTCTTTGCCAGAGGTAGAATTGCCCCACCCTTGCGGGGTCTGGGCTAAGGAATTTGCTCGGGTTTGCTCTCGGGAGCTTTTGTTCCCTACAAGCTTTCCCTACAGCTTTGGAGGACAAGAGTGGAAATGGCGGCCTCCCAATCTCCACCCCAGAGGGGCAGAGAACTCGGGGCCCCACTCCTCAGTGAGCCCCCAGAGAAAAGCAGTCAATCACTCCTGTCTGCCGGGTCTCTGGCTGCACTCCGTGCTCACCCGGTCTGTGACAGAGCGTTTCTATCTCTGGCACACGATCCGGTGTGGAGTCTCCAAACCCAGTGGATTCCTGCGGTGCATTCCCGCACCGCTCCTGCTGGGGGAGGAAGGGGAGTCTCTCTGGATCTGCTGCTTGTTGGGTCCCTCCTGGAGGAGCAGTGGCCCGACTGTGCCACGGATCAGGGTTTATGGCAACCCCGAGCTGAGAGCCCACTCCTCGGCTCCGTCTCTGCAGCCGGCTTCCCCGCTCCCATACCTGGGAGCTCTGCCGCACTCAGGCTCCCCAGGTCCTTCTGTGACCCCGAGGGTCCTGAGATCACAGTGTCCCAGCGAGGGTTCCACTCCCCACTTAGCCACTGGAGTGATGTCCCTCATTGCTGCAGACTTCTAAAAGTCCGATTTTGTGCTCCGTTGCTCTATCTTTGCTGGTAGCTGGCTGACGGAGGCCCCCCCTACCCCCTATCTATCTTCCCAAATATCACCTAGGATTCACTTCTCTGCACATCCTACCTCCCAGAAAGTGGTTGCTTTTCTGTTCAGAGAGTTGCTGTTATTCTTTTTTCAATCTCCTGTTGAGTTTGTAGGTATTCAGAATGGTTTGATAACTATCTAGCTGAATTCCTGGGACTAGACGAAATTTAGGTCTCCTACTCCTCCACCATTTTGCTCCTCTCTCCAACATTTATTAACTCTTAATATTTTCATGATAGTCTTCTCAATCTATTCTTATCTAATTCCTACATAACTCTATATTGGGATCATCAAAACGCTGGATGGCCCTCCACAACCCTGTATTTCCGTGTCTTCAGGCTTTTGTTTATCTATTCTCCTGCTTGGAAAGCTATTCTTCTGTTCTTCTGCTATGGAAATCCTGTTCATCTTTCAAGCCTAGGTGAAATATTTGATTTTTTTCTTTAAAGCTTTCCTTTAGCTCTTAATAAATTAATCTTCCTTTTAATTTAATTTGTTTTCTTTGCATGTGTTATATTTCCATACCATGGTTTTATCATTTTATTAATATTCTTTTCTCTTCTGCCTCATTATCATATTTGGTTTTCTGTGCAGCTACACAAATGTGCCCATCAAAATCTCATGCTGCAAGGAGCATGTTTGAGTAACAGCTACTGCTAGGAGCCCTCTAGATCCACCTGTGTGTTCTTGTCGAAGCCAAGCTTCACTCAGGCTACTCATAGCCTGTGATGAGTAAGCACTCAAGTTCACTTCTCTGAGATTCAGCACTCATTAAATAAACACCTGTGGGGTCGCCAGAGTCTAACTCTTCCTACTCCAACCTTTTTCCTTCCCTCTCAACTTCACAGGGATCAGACCCACTCTTTCCCCCTTGTCTGGCTCCCTTGCCCTTTTCTTTCACAGGTCTAATTCTCTAGTAGGATCCGTCTGCTTCTTGAAGGTTCCAAGTAATTCTCTGCCTTCTTGAGAAGATCTGTTTCTTATTTAAATTTTAATTCCCTGGGACCTAATATGGTAGTTTGTATGTAATGACCACTTGCCAAATACTGTCAGTCATGGTCTCCTATAGAAATTGACTAGAATCACTGTTATTGGAATTTAAATGTTTTTAAGTGGATATGGACCAAAGTATTGTGACTTTCTCTTAAAAGTGTTTGTTTTTTTTTTTGAGTGTGTGAAAAGACAGTATAGAGCGTAAGTCATCCAATGTTTTTCAGTCATTTCAGTGAGTAGTATTCTTCCAGTATAAAAGAAAGAAAACCCAATTTAAAATGGCTCTTGAATATGTATAAAATAAATATATTAGCCCATACTTTTGAAAAATTTGGAGGTGTTTGTTATCAGATACAGTTGGATGCAGAAGCTGAAATAAACTCAAATCTATTCTCATACTTCCCATATATAGATTATACTTTCTTGTGGATTTTGCTATTTTCTCTGACTCTTGGCATATTTTTCCACGCATCATGGACCTAAGCCACCAGCAGATTCAAGCTTACATCTTTTCTTCTTAACAACAATCAGTGATAGGAATGATGGAGAATGAGTTGGGTTACGGAGACTGGAAGATAGAGAGGAAGAGAGACTAGACGAGTTTTATTAGTCTAATGGCTAATGATTAGTTCTCCCTGTATCAACTTCGATTGTCCACCTATGTATGGACTACTCACTGGTCATGGGTGGATAAGTTAATAATTTATAGCTAAATTGACCTGGCATCATCTCTATAGTGAAGCAGCTGCTTCAAAGACTAAAAAAAGTCTTATAATCTCAAGTGTTAGACCATCAAGCATTAGGAATATTTGAAGAAATGCATTCACAGTTATATTAAAATAAAAAAAAAACAGTCATTAGAATCTAAGGCTAACCAGAGGAGTTGGATCTTTATGTTGCATTGCAGCTATATTTAGTAGCCTTTTTAGTAAATGATAAGTTTTTTCATGTGAGCAGTATAGTACCGTGTTTCTTTAGAGCTCCTGCTGGATGTAGGCTCTCCTCTCACTCATGGAAGTTAGAGACTTCCTGAAGCCCTGGCAGTAAGGACTGGTTTTCCATCCCCTCTTCCAGACAGATTGTTCCTCCAAAAAATCTCAAGTCTTTCTAGTCAAGTGTGTTCTCCTGCTTCTGTACTCATAGCCTTGTCTATGTTTTTTCTTATATCTTAATTTAAAAATTAAAATTCTGAGTGTTATAGATCAAAAGCACCTTGAGGATTTAGTCACCTGGCATGTTACTAGATTTGGTTTCTAACTGATTGAAATTCAATGCAGGGAGGACTTTTTTGCTGCTTACCAAAACCTTGGCTTATAAATGCAGATCACTCAGCCACAATTGTTTTTGCTCTTCAGAACTAAAAATAGATGTTACTTTTCAGGACTTAAATGGACCTTCTGATCACTCTAGTCATCTACCATTGCCCCATATTTCTAGAACCCCATGAACATTTTGGGAAGAGGGAAAAAAGCAGACTGGAATGTCGTCTGCTTTGCTTTTGTAGAAGGTAAATATGGGGTAAGGGAGGAAGCATGTGGATGTAATTTCTACCTTCCTTTCCAGCTGCAGAGTTAGTAGCAAACTCTATTTCCCCCAAGGTCATGCTGCAATTCTAAAGTTATCACAATAACTCTCTCCTTTGAGGCACTACTGCTTCCTTACCAATGATACATCCAGCTCTGATTCACTGATCATGACTTTTAAGCCAGATCAGAGTTACCCTATTACTAAGCTGCTCTCACTAGTGGAAACAATCAATCCAGAACTGACTGCTGGTCTCCTCTAGCCTCACCTCAGAAAGACCAACCAACCCAGGGTCAATCACCACTTCCTGTGGCCTCCTTGAAATCATTCAGCGCAGCTCTCTTTTACAAAGAAAAGCCTTCCAATTCCATCTTAGAGTGCATTCCACAGTTACTCTGGAGTTCCTTGTTACAGAAAACAAGTAAAACTCACTTCGTTGCAATACTGGCTTAGTTTTTGGTTGTCTTTAACTCTTTGACATAAATGATTAAATAATATATTAATTTACTGTCTTCTGCTTGCTTTATAAGTATTTCATATTTATTAATAAGCTTTTTAAAAATTAAATATTTTTAAAAACTAATAAATTCAAATTATAACTGTGATTAGTCAGGCCTATTAAACATGTATAAATAAAGTTTATATAATTTTAAAATTATTATTTAAAATCACATTCTGGGGTGCCTGGGTGGGTCAGTTAAGCATCTGACTCTTGGTTTCAGCTCAGGTTGTGATCTCAGGGTGGTGAGATCAAGCCCCACATGGGGCTCTGTGCTCAGCACAGAGTCTGCTTTGGATTCTCTCGCGCGCTCCCTCTGCCCCTCCAACTTGATCTCTCTTTCTCCCTTCCTCTTTCTCTCCCTAAAATAAAAAAATAAATCTTTAAGAAATAAAATTAAAATCACATTCTAAATGCATTTCTCAGTTAAGCATTTTAAATTAGAATGCTAAAATTAATCTATCTTTAAGTAAATTCTTTTAAATATTGCACATATGTTAAAAATGAACACATTCTCTGTAACAGAAAATTATTACTACTAATGATTTACTTTTTAATTTTGGTATTTAAGTTTCATTTTTCCATTCTAAAATATTTACATAGCAAATGAAAAACTGTGTTATAATAAGACTAATTTTAAGTGTATAGCCAGGTGATATGTTTGTGGTTATCAATCAAAGCAATTTTCCTTCACTTTTATTGATATATATCATACATAAAGACAGTGCTCACTTCAGCAGCACATATACTAAAATCACACATAAAGACAATTTAACAAAGCCTAAATGCATAGTTCAATGAATTCTCACAAAATCTATGTGACCAAATAACCAACATGCAGAACTAGAAATAGCATTATCAAAAATGTGGAAGGTGTTTTATACACATTCCAGTCAATATCCCACAAAGGAAACAATTATCTGACATCTGTCACCATGGATTATCTTTTCTGGTTTTGAACTTAAAATCAATGGAAACACACCGTATGAAAATACCTTTTCAGTTATCTTAGGTTTCATATTGACCAGAGAATTTGCCTAAGATTCAGAATTAGAGATTCTTGCCTCTAACACAGACTGAACCCACTGAGCCCTGTTTATAGACGTGATAACAGAAATTCCTTAACTTTAAAGTCTTGGTTAAGTTTGCTTTCAAAGCTCACAAGCCTAACTTTTAAGTTATATCCAGTTACCAAATGCTTTTATGAGACGTATGTAATCCTAAAAATTAAATTTTAAATGAATTTCTGTGTGGCATCAGCTGTATTTGCATTTTTTCCTTTTAATATATCTAAATATCTTCTTTTTTTAAAAGATTTATTTATTTATTTATTTATTTATTTGAGAGAGAGAGAGAGAGAGAGAGCACAAGCAGGAGGGAAGAGGGAGGAGAGAGAATCTCAAGCAGACTCTGCACTGACCAGAGTCCAACGTGGGGCTCAATTTCACAACCCTGAGATCACAACCTAAGCCAAAACCAAGAGTTGGTAGCTCAATTGAGTGTGCCACCCAGGTGCGCCTCTCTAAATATCCTCTAATTGGATTCTCTGTAGTTCTTAAAGCTTTTTGATTCTATGGCCATACTTTTGGATCCATTAATAAGTTTTCTGGGCAAGTTTTCCTCTCTAACACTCAATTTCTTTCTCTGTAAAAAAAAAAAAACAGTTAAATAATATTATATATTTATAGGATTGTTGTTTAAGATTGAAAGAGCTAAGGTATGTGAGCATTCATACAGTGCTTAAGCCACAGTAAATGGTCAATAGATAGTATTGTCATTAAGAATGATACCCTCTCTTTACTCATTAAAAGACTAAGAATTTATTATGGAATTCAAAGATAATTGTGCATTCCCAAACATAATCTTTATTATCATAACATTTTTTTTCTAACAGCTTTAATTAAACCTCCCTGAGTAATTATGTATAATTTGCATATGTCCTGATATTTTGCTGAAATAGGGCCTAAACAAAGTTGTAATTTATTCAATTGGGAAGGGAAAATTACAATAGGAAATAGAGATAATTTTAGTATGCATTGCTTGACTTAATTAAATAACATTATGCAAGCACTGTGCTTTTGTTAAAGTTCTTTATCCAAAGCTACAGTACAAAGGTACTATAGTTTTGAGTATATTTCTTTAAGTCATAAGGGAGATTACATGCAAAGAAATGGGTAAAACACTTACTAAAATTATGAACAGAAATGAAAACAGTTATACATATTAATGGAAATATCTGTAACTTTTTTTAAATTTTATTTTATTATGTTATGTTAGTCACCATAGAATACATCATTAGTTTTTGATGTGGTGATCCACGATTCATTGTTTTTGTATAACACCCGGTGCTCCATGCAGTACATGCTCTCCTTAATATCCATCGCCAGGCTAACCTATCCCGCAAACCCTCTCCAATCTAAAACCCTCAGTTTATTTCTGAGTCCATAGTCTCTCATGGTTCATCTCTCCCCCTTATTTCCCCTTCATTTTTCCCTTCCTTCTCCTAATGTCCTCCATACTATTCCTTATGTTCTACAAATAAGTGAAACCATATGATAATTGACTTTCTCTGCTTGACTTATTTCACTTAGCATAATCTCCTCCAGTTCCATCCATTTTGATGTAAAAGTTGGGTATTCATCCTTTCTGATGGATGAGTAATATTCCATTGAATATATGGACCACATCTTCTTTATCCATTCATCTGTAAAGGGCATCTTGGCTCTTTCCACAGTTTGGCTATTGCAGACATTGCTGCTATGAACACTGGGGTGCATATGGCCCTTCTTTTCACTACTGTTGTGTCTTTGCGGTAAATACCCAGGAGTGCAATTGCTGGGTCATAGAGTAGCTCTATTTTTAATTTTTTGAGGCACCTCCACACTGTTTTTCAAAGTGGCTGTACCTACTTGCATTCCCACGAGCAGTGTAAAAGGGTTCCCCTTTCTCCACAACCTCTCCAACATTTGTTGTTTCCTGCCCTGTCCATTTTTGCCATTCTAACTGGTGTAAGGTGGTATCTCAATGTGGTTTTGATTTGAATTTCCCTGATGGCTAATGATGATGAACATTTTTTCATGTGTCTGTGATCCATTTGTATGTCTTCTTCAGAGAAGTGTCTGTTCATGTCTTCTGCCCATTTATTGACTTGATTATTTGTTTTTTGGGTGTTAAGTTTGAGAAGTTCTTTATAGATCTTGGATACCAGCCCTTTATCTGTAGTGTCATTTGCAAATATCTTCTCCCATTCTGTGGGTTGCCTCTTTGTTTTGTTGACTGTTTTCTTTGCTGTGCAGAAGCTTTTTATCTTGAGGAAGTCCCAAAAGTTCATTTTTGCTTTTGTTTCACTAGCTTTTGGAGATGTATCTTGAGAGAACTTGCTGTGCCCAATGTCAAAGAGGTTATTGCCTATGTTCTCTAGGATTTTGATGGATTCCTGTCTCACATTGAGGTCTTTCATCCATTTTGAGTTTATCTTTGTGTATGGTGTTAGAGGATTGTCAAGTTTATTCTGCTCAAGAATGTTTGGATTAACCAGGAAATCAAAGAAGAACTTAAAAAATTCATGGAAACCAATAAGAATGAAAACACATCGGTCGAAAACCTCTGCGCTACTGCAAAGGCAGTCCTAAGGCAGAAATACATAGCCATCCAAGCCTCACTCAAAAAAAAAAAAAAAAAAGGACAGAAAAATCCCGAATTCACCAACTTACTCTACACCTTAAAGAACTAGAGAAAAAGCAACAAACGATGCCTAAGCCACACATTAGAAGGGAAATAATTAAGATTAGAGCAGACGTCAATGAATTAGAAACCAGAAACACAGTAGATCAGATCAATGAAACTAGAAGCTGGTTCTTTGAAAGAATTAATAATATCAATAAACCCCTGGCCAGACTTATCCAAAAGAAAAGAGAAAGGACCCAATTTAATAAAATTATGAATGAAAGGGGAGAGATCACGACTAACACCAAGGAAATAGAAACAATTATTAGAAATTATTATCAACAACTGTCTGCCAATAAACTGAGCAATCTGGATGAAATGGAGGCCTTCTTGGAAACCTATAAATTCTCAAGACTGAAACAGGAAGAAATTAACAACCTGAACAGGTCAATAACCAGTAACAAGATTGAAGCAGTGATCAAACATCTCCCAAAAAACAAGAGTCCAGGGTCTGATGGATTCCCTGGGGAATTCTACCAAACATTCAAAGAAGAAATAATACCTATTCTCCTGAAGCTGTTTCAAAAAATAGAAACAGAAGGAAAGCTTCCAGACTCATTCTATGAGGCCAGCCTTACCTTAATCTCCAAACAAGACAAAGACCCCATCAAAAAGGAGTATTTCAAACCAATACTCTTGATGAATATGGATTCCAAAATCCTCAACAAAATCCTAGCTAATAAGATCAAACAATACAGTAAAAGGATCATCCACCACGACCAAGTGGGATTTATCCCCAGGATGCAAGCATGGTTCAACATTCACAAATCAATCAATATGCTAGAACATATTTTTTTTAAAGAGTTTATTTATTTATTTGAGAGAGAGAGAATGAGAGACAGAGAGCACGAGAGGGAAGAGGGTCAGAGGGAGAAGCAGACTCCCCGCTGAGCAGGGAGCCCAATGCGGGACTCGATCCCAGGACTCCAGGATCATGACCTGAGCCGAAGGCAGTCGCTTAACCAACTGAGCCACCCAGGCGCCCCTATGCTAGAACACATTAATAAGAGGAGAGAGAAGAACCATATGGTCCTCTCAATTGATGCAGAAAAAACATTTGACAAAATACAGAATCCTTTCCTGATTAAAACTCTTCAGAGTATAGGGATAGAGGGAATATTCCTCAAGTTCATAAAATCCATCTATGAAAAACCCACAGCCAATATCACCCTCAATGGGGAAAAGATGAAAGCCTTTGCATTAAGATCAGGAACATGTCAAGGATGCCCACTCTCACCACTAATGTTCAACATAGTACTAAAAGTCCTAGCAACAGCAGTCAGACAACAAAAAGAAATAAAAGTATTCAAATTGGCAAAGAAGAAGTCAAACTCTCTCTTTTCGCAGACGACATGATACTTTATGTGGTAAACCCAGAAGACTCCACCCCCAAATTACTAGAACTCATACAACAATTCAGTAATGTGGCAGGACACAAAATCAATGCACAGAAATCAGTTGCTTTCTTATACACTAACAATTCAACTGTAGAAAGAGAAATTAGAGAAATGATTCCATTTACAATAGCACCAAAAACCGTAAGATACCTCGGAATAAACCTAACCAAAGAGGTAAACGATCTATACTCTAGGAACTACAGAACACTCATGAAAGAAATTGAAGAAGACATAAAAAGATGGAAAAACATTCCATGTTCATGGATTGGAAGAATTAACATGTTAAAATGTCTACACTACCCAGAGCAATCTATATCATCAATGCTATCCCAATCAAAATTCCAATGACATTTTTCAAAGTGCTGGAACAAACAATCCTAAAATTTTTATGGAATCAGAAAAGACCCCAAATCGCCAAGAAAATGTTGAAAAAGAAAAACAAAGTTGGGGCATCACGTTGCCCAATTTCAAGCTATATTGCAAAGCAGTGATCACCAAGACAGCACGGTACTGGCACAAAAACAGACATATAGACCAATGGAACAGAACAGAGAGCCCAGATATGGACCCTCAACTCTATGGTCAAATAATCTTCAACAAAGCAGGAAAAAATATGCAATGGAAAAAAGACAGTCTCTTCAATAAATGGTGCTGGGAAAATTGGATAACCACATGCAGAAGTATCTGTAACTTTCTTATCAGAAAAACAGATTTGCATCAGTCACCAGCGAAAAGTATCGAAGAATGACTAAAGGATGATTAAAATGTTTAAAATATAAACTCAATGCAAAGTCTACAATGTGAATGAAGGTCAGTTAACTCATGATTTACATAAGTTATTCTAAATATTTGTTCCTTTAATCTCATTAGACTTTAATCAGAGAATGCCTTATAAAATGTTTCATTAAAAGTATACTCTAAAATGACATCCAGCAAATGAAATATTAAGGAAACCTTAATTTATATAATAACTTTCTAAAAACCTCATAAAATGTATGCAAATAGATGGCAGAGTGGGGCACCAATCAAGTTCAGAATGAAATCAGGTTATATACTCTTTTTAAGGCAGTCATCTCCCTGAATTTTCTGGGGCTCACAGACTCAATACATTTCCCTAAACTATAGGAGGAGCCTGGATGAGAAGAAATAAAGGGCAATTTGGCAGCAGTTTTAGTTCATATGAATAGGATACCCTTGCTTGTATTATTCTTACATGTCTTAGGGAAGAGAGAGACTTCTGATTCTGAAGGATTTATGGTGGTCTGAATGCATCATTTTAACATTTTCTGCCTGCCTAAATAATTAGAAAGACAGTCATCATACATGATGGAAAATCAATAATTATATATTATGTGTATATGTGCTTGTATGATTTGGAAACACATTTTAATGATTTTTTTAATTAATTGGAATACAAATTTAAGAATTGCTAACATTTGAAAATATACAAACTTTGACCAATAATAATAACAAATAATAACAAAGTTAAAACAGGAAAATTTGAACTAGGAAAATACCTAAATTTGAGACCTGTTTCTGCCACTAATTTGCTGTATGAATGTGTACAAGTTATGAATTCACTGTACCTGAGATTTATCTTCCATTAAAGTTGAGTCAAACTCAATTCATATATTATTTGACAAAAACCTATTGAATGTTAATCACTATCCTAAGAGGTAAGTAGCGAAAGACCAATGAGGAAAGAAACAAATAATTGATTGTCACATGATGCTTTTTAGAGTTGATGTGTATGCCACCTAGGTATGAACATGAAAAATGACTAACTGACCCCTAGACTGGCCAAGAAGAATGTTCACCTCACTCATATGTAAAAAGCAAAGGGAAAGGGGAAGGGAGAGGGGGAGGGGGAAGAAAAAGGGAGGGGAAGGGAAAGGGGCAGAGAAGGGAGGGAAGAGGAAGGAGGAAAGATGGAAGGGAGGAAGAAAGGAAGGAATTACCTGGCAAAATTTAAAACTCAGAAGATTTCATACAAAAAAATTAGGAATTCTAGACTTTTCTTGAGAAATCAAAACATCTAACTGAATTGAACTCCTATTATTGCATGGCCACGTTCTGCTAGAGATAACTGATGGATGTTCATTTAAGAAGGGAGTATAGGAAATCCAAACAGAGGAAACCGAGAAGACATGAAACAGCATGGTTCATTCGGGTCAATCAGGTGTGTCAGGATCAATGGATAAAACCATGGGGACAGATGACACTGGAAAAATGAGCACATAACAAGGTTATGATTAGCCTTATAACTGATACTTAAGAAGTTAAATTTTATTCTATAGGAAAAGAAGTTAAATTTTATTCTACAGGAAAATAAACAATTTTAAAGAGTTATTTCTAATATTTTACAGTCTATGACAAGTAAGCAAAAGGTGACAATAGCTGTGTTCTTCAAAACAAATGAAAATAAGAATTAATTAAAAATTGTTTATACTTATTTTTGACATTTCTATGATGGGAATAACTAGTTGAATTTAAGATTCAAGTTTATTAGCTTTAACAATAAAATACTGTAATGCACTTAGCATTTCAAGAGTTTCCTTTAAAATTCTAAAAAGTGGGGCGCCTAGGTGACTCAGTCATTAAGCGTCTGCCTTCAGCTCAGGTCATGATCCCAGGGTCCTGGGATTGAGCCCTGCATCGGGCTCTTCGCTCAGCGGGAAGCCTGCTTCTCCTCCCACTCCCCCTGCTTGTGTTTCCTCTCTCACTGTGTCTCTCTCTGTCAAATAAATAAATATAATCTTTAAAATAAATAAAGAAAGGAAGAAAAAATAAAATTCTAAAAAGTTGAATAATTTAAAATAGACATGTAAGTTTTTAAAATCTGATGTAAGTCCTCTTTTGGATGTTATTTCCCTGTTTAGAAGAACATGGGCAAGATAAACTATCGTTGTGTACCAGTACGACAGTTATTCTCCATCAGGGATCACTTCTCATCCCATGGTTCTTTAATCTATCTCTAAATCATGTACTTATTAGTTCTCTATCTTACAGAAATACTCAAAATATTTCTGAGATGTCCTCCTGAAGAGCATTAGATTCCTTATTAACTAATGAAAGCTCCTCAAGAAGTCTCAAAATAGAGGTATGAGCCTAGGTTCTCCAGAAAAAAAAAAAAAAAGAACAAATAGGATCTATATGTATTTATTATATATATAAAGAGATTTATTATAAGAAATTGGTTCACATGGTTATGGAGGTGAAAAAGTCCCAAGATCTGCAGTTGGCAAGCAAGAAACACAGAAAAGCCAATGGTATAGTTTCAATCTGAGTCCAAAGGCCTGAGGATCAGGAAAGCTGATGGTATCATTTCAAGTTTGAGTCAGAGTCTGAAAGCAGGAGAACCCAATTTCCCAGCTTGAAAACATCTGCAGAAAGTGAATTCTTCCTTACCCTGACTTTCCCTCTATTCAGACTTTCAATGAATTAGAGGAGGCCCACCCACACTGGGGATGGCAATCGGCTTTATTCAGCCTATCAATTCAAAGAAAACAAAACAAAACCAACACCTTAATAGACACATCCAGAATAATGTTCAATCAGATATCTCCACATCATTTGGCCCAGTCAACTTGTCATATAAAATTAATCATCACAAATCCACTCCTTGTCAACTTGGCACCTTATACATCTCCTTAAACCATACTGAATTTCCTAATGAGGATGGAAATAACAAGGTCCTAATTCTGCCTAACATGATACAATTACCCAGTTTACAACTGAAAACACAATTAGCCTATTCCCCAGGAGAAGAGGTAAAGTCTTTAAGTGAAGTTTACTTTTCTCCTTGATATCTATAACTTAAATTCATGATGTAAATTTAATAATACTAATGTACTAGCATATAACTGATATACCTTATGTTACATGATAAGGGAAAAAGAGAAGGAAGAAAACAGAAATTTGTTTAATACACACACACAAACATAGTCATAACAAAATAAGGAGGAAATACTCATGACAATTATGTTCCTCCTTTCTACAACTGGTCATATGACTGTAACTGGTATTTATAACTACCTTCATCCACTCCATATTCTGTATTCCCTTTACCTTCAGCAAGTGTCTCAGTTGATTGTGAGTCTTTACATGGTAAAGTGACCTAAAACTTCGTTCCTGAAGGCACTGGGGCATTAGTAATTCTGCCTAGATTGGGGTGTAGTTTTTCATGAATATTAATCATAGGGCATAGTATCTCCTATATACTCTTCCTTACTTTCACTGTGGAGTAGCAGTCCAATTTCCCTTTGATAGTCAGTATTAATCACTGCAGCCAGCATGGTAACTCCCTTTTTGGCCTGTTGATTCAGAGATTGGGAGCCCAAAGGAAATGGGTAAGAATCAACTCCCAGTTTAGTGGAATCATTGTTGTAGTTCCTGGTAGAAACATTCCTCTCTTTGAAACTAAGACCTCTAGGCAAGTAGAACACAAAGTTTTGGAAACAGGAAGCAAAAATTTTTCTAGTGGGTTACTAGGGGTAATGATGAGTGGTGTCACTCCCATTCCTTTCCTTTGATTCCTTGGACGCATAACTCCTGGCTGTGGTAGAAACAGCACCAAAATTTGGATGCTGATTCAGATCATATACAGCCAGATGGGGAACGCTGGCCTAGCCCTGCAAGGTACTGTCACCTAGCTGACACTGTACCTGAGTCTTCAAAAGGCCATTCCATCAATCTATCAAACTAACTGCTTTAGGATAGTGGGGAACATGGGAAGACCACTGAAATCTCATGAGCATGAGCTTATCCATTGCCACACTTCTTTTACTGTGAATTCTTTGATCAGAAACAATTCTATGTGGAATACCATGATGGCAGGTAAGGCACTCCATAAATCTACAAACTGTGGGTTTTGGCAGAAGTATTGAGTGTAAGAAGACAACTCCATATCCAGAGTAAGTATCTGTTCCAGGAAGAAGAAAATGCTGCCCCTCCCGTGATGAAAGCAGTCCAATGTAATCATCTTGCCACCTGGTAGCCAGTTCATCATGCCTGGGAATGGTGCCACGCAGGGACTCAGGTCGGGCTCTGCAGCTGGCAAGTCAGATACTCAGCAGTGACTGTGGCCAGGTCAGCTATGAGTGGAAACCCATATTGCTGAGCCCATGCATAATCTCTATCCCTGCCATCATGGCCACTTTATTCATGAGACTTCTGGGTGATGATAGGGGTAACTGGGGAAAGAGGCTGACTGGCCTCCATAAATGGATCTTTCCACTTGATTATTAAAACCTCCTCTGCTGAGGTTACTCTTTGATGTGCAGTCATGTAGGACACAAACACCTTCACATTTTTTTTCTCCAGAGAGAGCTATCCACATAGTCCTTTTCCCCAAATTTCCTGTCACCAGTTTCCCAATCATGTTCCTTCCAAGGCCTTGACCATTCAGCCAAACCATTGGCCAAAGCACATGAATCAGTATGTAATACACACCTAGCTACTTCTTCCATGCAAAGTGAATAACCAGGTGCAGTGCTCAAAGTTCTTCCAACTGGGAGGATTTTCCTTCACTACTGTCCAGGGATGTCCCAGAAAGGGGCAGTAGTACTGCAGCTGTCCATTATCAGGTGGTACCTGCATATCATACAGAACCATCTGTAAACCAAGCCCAAGTCTTCTCTTCTCTTCCTCTGTCAACTGATCATATGGGACTCCTAATGAGGCCATAAGAGAAGGCTAGGAGAGCCTTCAGGCCCTGCCCAGGCGAGGTATATATATATGGGCAGGTATATATATATACAACTTCCATTTGGTGATAGAGTATTGCTATGCGTACCCAACTTTTTTGGCTCAGTGAGTCAGATTACACCCAGTTCATAATAGGTAGCTCAGGTTGCAAGGTAACTTGGTGATCCATGCTTTGTATTCATTCTCTACTAAGACCCTGTAGCAGGCCAAGAGATGTTTTTCAAAAGAGGAGTAGTTATCTGCAAAAGATGGCAGGGCTTTGCTCCCAAATCCAAAGGGATGAAACTGGGATTCACTTGGAGGGGCCTGCCAAGGCTCCAAATAATATCCCTATCTGCTTGCAAGTGCCATTAGATCTCCTGGATCATATGGCCCAATGAGTAAAGCAGTCTACACAGCAGCCTGGACCTATTGTAGAGCCTCCTCTTGTTCTAGGTCCCACTCAAAACTCGCAGCTTTTCAGGCCACTTGATATATAGGCTATCATAACACACATAAATGAGGAAATATGTTACCTCCAAAATCTAAAAAGGACACTAGACATTATACCTAGTTTTTTTAAGTCATAAGAGTGGCCAAATGCAACAACTCATTTCTCACCTTAGAAAAGGTATCTGGGTATTTACCCAAAGGATAAAAAAAATACAGATTCGAAGGGATACATGCACCCTGAAGTTTATAGCCGCACTATCAACAATAGCCAAACTGTGGAGAGAGCGCAAATGCCCATCGACTGATGAATGGATAAAGATGTAGCAGATATGCAAAGGAATACTACACAGCCATCAAAAAGAATGATATCTTACCATTTGCAACAGTGTGGATGGAGTTAGAGTGTATTATTGCTAAGTGAAATAAGTCAGTCAGAGAAAGACAAATACCATATGATTTCACAAAAAATAGAAGAGGTATTGAGATACCTACTGATATGCCCTACAACACTGGACTAGAAATTTCACTGAGTTAGGTAGGTGGCCCTTGACTTTTTGCCGGATTTACTTCTTACCCCCTGACACAGAAATGTCTTACCAATAAGTCTAGAGTAGTTGCTACTTCTTGCTTATTAGGTCTGACCAGAATAACATCAGCAGTGCTAAGTATCAGTGTGATATCCTGTGAAAGGAAGTGGATAGGGATATGAGTGTGTGTGTGTGTGTGTGTGTGTGTGTGTGTGTGTGTGTGTGGTGTGTATATGTTTATACACATAAACAAACACAGGAGAGTACATGGTATACTTCCAGTCCAAGTCTGAAGGCCTGAGAAACAAACCAATGTTACAAGTTCCAGTCTGAGTCCAAGTCCAAGAACAAGAGAGACCTATGTCCTTGTTCAAAGACAGTCACATACAGAGTGAATTCTCCCTTACTTCACTTTTTCTTTATTCAGATCTTGAACGGATTGGATGAAATCCACCCACACTGGGGAAGGCAATCTTTACTCAGTCTATGGATTCAAATGTTTTTCTCATCCCAAAACATCCTCATAGACACATTCAGAATAATGTTTAATGAAATATCTGGGCACTCTGTGGCCCAGTCAAGACTCATGAAATGAAGCATAACAGAAGGTTCTTATTTCCTCTAAAAATCCTATGACTAAAATTTATTTTTTGCATACATAATATACAACCTAATATACATGTGGCACACTTTAACAAGCAGTTTAAGCTAAACAAAAGTCAATACCCTTTCT
This sequence comes from Callorhinus ursinus, assembly GCF_003265705.2. Taxonomy (NCBI): domain Eukaryota; kingdom Metazoa; phylum Chordata; class Mammalia; order Carnivora; family Otariidae; genus Callorhinus; species Callorhinus ursinus. The sequence goes on from NW_027397066.1 coordinate 137,212,437, forward strand.
GAAAAAGTAATATTTTTTTTTAGTATTTTTAGACCTAAGAGATTAAGTAGTTTAAATTTAACATTAAAAAAATTGTTAGTATAAAATTCTCTGGCCTAGTTGCAAAATCATAGTACCTCCTGTAAGGTAAGAAAAATTTCTCTCTCAGGGTGCCTGGGTGGCTCAGGTCATGATCCTGGAGTCCCGGGATCGAGTCCCGCATCGGGCTCCCTGCTCGGTGGGGAGTCTGCTTCTCCCTCTGACCCTCCCCCCTCTCATGCTCTCTCTTTCTATCTCATTCTCTCTCTCAAATAAATAAATAAAATCTTAAAAAAAAGAAAGAAAAATTTCTCTCTCAAGGGTAGTGTGGATGTCCTATTATAATTCTGCCTGTTTCCTAAATGATTCATACTGTAATAGACCAAATGAAATCTTTCTGTACCTATTTTTTGTTTCAGCATTTTAGCAACAGATGATGTGCACTCAGTATAATGAAGCTTGCTATTGCTGATCCTAATTTCTCAGGTAATTTAAAATGTAATAGAAAGATAAATTTCAGTAACAAAGATGAGTTATCTTTATAAGGAAATATATAATATATCCTTCTTTAATAAAATCTTTAATAAATTATTTCCTTTTAAACAAACACAGATGTTTTATTTCAAAAATCCCTTAGCCATATTGCCGATTAATCAAAATTTACTAAAACTGGCTTCACTTTGGTAAATCTTTACATTACTATCTAAGCCATCCTTCCTATTATGCTTCAAAATAAGAGAGACTTCAGGCAGTAATCTAAAGATTTGTATCAAAGTGAGGTGAAACATGATGATAAATTTGAATTTAAAAAAGGAAACATGTACTGTATCATAAAGGATTTATCTGTTCACTAAATAATTTTTGAATATCTTTTAGAATTTTATTTTTTCCAATTAGTGTTCAGATATATATTCATTTTTATTTGTGTTTTCTTTGACAGCTGAAATAAGAACCACTTTCTAATTAATCAGACTTCATTGGCTCAAGTCCACAGACTACAAACCAAAATCATGACTTGGTTATGATTCTCAGCCAAAGGTGTTGGTTTCATGTGGATTTATATTGAGGTCTTCGAGAGAACTATTAAATTTTCCAGAACATATAATGTCCCAATAGTGCGAGAGTCAGGGAAGATTAGAAATATGGTATCGGGGTTTTCACAGATCATGTGCCCTTTACAGAAAAGTGCATCCATGATACGCTCAGAGCTTTTTAAACCTCAAATCATATCCTGGGCTTTAGTTATCATGAAGACTGCAGAATCTATTATGTAAATTTAAGTGAAATACTTGAATTGAAAGTAAAACTGGCTTCTCTAACTTTTAAATGGGAGATGCTCTTCTCTTTATTATAATCTAAGTCAGTTTTAAAAGTAACTTTCAGTTACTAATGGGCTCTATAAAATTCTGTTGGGTTTAATAGTTTACAATAGTTTTACTCACATTTCTATTCTACTCCCCTCCCTGTTCCTTCTCCCCATTATTTCCCCAAACCAACTCAGATAGGGCAACTGCAATTAGAAGTGATGGAATGAAAATAGATTAATTTCCTTTTACCTCTGACACTGGCAGCTCTCAGCCAAGAAAAAATTGGTAGAAAGTAAGACTTTTACATCACTTCTTTTTTTTTTTTTTCTTTTTTGGGCCTTCAGTTAAATTCAAGGTGAAAGACATCACTGGTAATACAAAAGGGTACAGTATACTTAATTTCTGACAAAAGATACAACCCCTGCATGTGTTAGTCACTGATGAATGCAGTTTATAGATTTATAAACCATTTGTATATGAAGAAAGAGAAAGAGGGGAGTGTCTAAGGTGGTTACTAAACTGGATAAACATGATGAAAGGATAATATTTCTTTGAGGGAAAAATTGAATAAAAATCATTCTATGATGATGAATATGATAAACCTTGTTTCAGTAAGCCGTAGAATCATTAAAAATCATTCAGGAATCTATGATGAAATGATAAAGACTGGGATGTAAATTATATTCTCAAAAACATAGTAAAGAGTTAATTGATTCTTTTTCAAGAATATTTTATGATATACTAGATTTTCTCAATTTTTTTCTAAGGTCTAAAATATAGATCAGAGTGTTTAGCAGCCCATGGTGATGCTGTTTTTTCCTCTCTTTTGATGTTTCTGATGTCTTTTCATGTGGTATCATAAGAGGGTGAAGGCTAAGGATAATATGAAGTTAAAATCGTTTTAAACATTACTGATCTCTGAGTGAATTACTTTATATCAAATTGTAAGTCTTACTTCCAAAAGTCTTTTTTTTTCTTCTCTGTAAAATATTATCCTGATTTTCCCCTTTCCTGGAACCTACTTTGAATTTAATTTGAATGCAAATCAGTGGTTTGGTTTCAATGGAAATTTACGTCCTGAGGCTCCACTGCCCTTCTTCCTTGTCTTCTTTGGTCTCCTCTTCCTCAGTTTTAATCCTTCTGTACTGGACTTCTAACTCCACATGTCTGATGCTCCTTCCATCTTCTACCCTTCCAAATATTTTCGAGATATCTGCACGAGGATGTCCCATATCATTCAAAATCAGAATAAGCTAGGTCAGACTTCTCATGCGGAAGGTAGAACCTAAGTTAGGACACTAGGGCTGCCTGCCAAAACCTTTTCACTGTCTGTTTTTGTATGGTTGTGAGCTAACAAAGTTTCTTGACATTTTTAAATTGTTGAGAAAAAAAGCGAAAGAGTATTATTTCATGGTACTTTCAAGAAAATTATATAAAGTCCAAATGTTAGTGTTCAAAAATAAGTCATATTTGAAAAATACACATTGATATACTTATTTTTTAAAGATTTTATTTATTTATTTTAGAGAGAGAGAGCACATGTACACATGCACGCAGTGGGGAGAGGGAGATACAAAGGGATAGGGACCGAGGGCGAGGGAGAAGGAAGGCAGCAGACTCAGCATGGTGGGCTCCATCTCAGGACCCTGAGATCATGACCTGAGCCAAAATCAAGAGTCAGGGGCTTAATCAACTGAGCCACCCAGGCGCCCCACATGCTGATATATTTAAATATTGTCTTTGGCTAATTTGGTGCTACAAAGATAGAGACTTTATACCTAACAAAGTCTACATATTTGGTATCTGGTCTTTTACATATGTTTGGTAACCCTTGATGTAGAACACAACTTACATAAGGGCAAGGATTTCCCTGCCTTATTCATTGTTGCATCCCCAGTACGATGGACAGAGGACATCATAGTACACTGGACAAAGGACACTATACTTGTCTTTTTTCAAAAATATTTGTTCAGAGAAAAAAAAACAGGTACACAAATCTTGTTATCTAATTTCTCCATTTTATATTATTAAAATATAATCTAATAGTACAAAATCTGTCTCTTTTCTAAACTTCAATTCTTGAGCAAGTCTTTTTAGTTCTCTCTGTCTTCTGTCTTCTAGTTTTCCTTTCAACTTTCAATTTCCATCGCCCTTGCTTTAAGTGAGGCCTTTATCACATCAGACCTACAACATAATCACTGAACGCCACAGCATTCATTGGCTATGCCATCAAACTACTCTTCATACTGTTACTCTCTGATATTATTTTGCCAACTACTACGCAATTCTCTTTCTCTGCATTCAAAAAGCATAAGGTATAAAAGGGGAAGTGGTAGATATAGGGGACTAAAAGGGGATAGAGATAGAGATAAGCTATTCTCTGAGTGCCTACTGTATGCTGGTCATTTCCTCTATTCCTCACAAAGATGCTACATGACAAATATTCTGAACCATATTTTTCATGTGGGAAAAAATACTGATCAGAAAAATTGCCATTTGCCAAATACTGCATATCATGTAAACAGATGTGTTCACAATCCATAACTAATCCTTGCTCATTACAAAAGCCTTTATTTTTAGTTCCTAGACACAGAAACTAATAGAAACACACCCCTTATATGTGAAATACACCAATTACTGGAAGAATCACTGACAGAAAGGTGCAGGTCAATGGCTGACAGGTGTCACAGTCAGCAGCGAATACCCAGAGGAACATTGCACATGACCTCTAGGAGGGGTGGATTAGAATGTGCTTTGCTCAACCTGAAGACATTCAAATCAAAGGTTACAGCCACTGCCAGCAAAGGGCACCATTGTATATTCAAGGACAAGTTAGAGAAAGGAAAACATGATTACACAGCCCCAAAAAAGCCTGAGAAAAGGCAAAGCCTAGGACAAATGTATAAAACACTCTATATAATTGCCAACAAACAGGAATGCCAAAAAAATGGAAACAGGAAGCAGATACATAACAATTTGCTCCCTGAATTTTTATATGTTCCAACTTATATTACATGTTCAAGTTCCAACAAATATGAGTAGTGGCTATTAAATTATACTCTATTTGCTAATTTGGCCAACTTCCTTAATATCCCTGTACACCTTTCAACATCTATAAAATGCTGGAGTTTAATTAACTGTTCTATAAGATAGCCCATAGTTCTTCAGTCAATGGGGTTTTGAAACTCTGATGTTAAAAACTGTTTTTGCATGGTAAAGAAAGTAATTGTTATGTATATGGCAACCTTAGAATTCTGTGTGTGTGAAAACAGCAATTAGATTGTCATACATCTCTGTGTGTATATGTGTATTTAATACACAATTCATTTTATCAGCTATGTACAGAATAATATTACATAATCTGTAACTTAACTATTCTTTTTTTTAAAGATTTTTATTTATTGATGAGGGAGAGAGGCAGAGGGAGAAGCAGGCTCCCAAGGAGCAGGGAGTCCGATGCCGAACTCGATCCCAGGACCCTGGGATCATGACCTGAGCCGAAGGCAGACACTCAACCATCTGAGCCACCCAGGCGCCCCTGTAACTTAACTATTCTATTAAACTCCTTCACACTCAATTTTTCTCCTCAAATAAATGATCTAATGCTATAAGCAGTATTATAAGTTAACTTGGTCTAGATTGCAGTTTGGTAGGTTGTAGTTTTATACCAGTAAATTTAATAAATGTGTACCTTAAAATTATTTTATTTCTGTAACATAAGCAACATTGTTTTTCCTACATATTCTTACTTGAGCCTCAAATTAAAATAGTAATAGATGGGACCATGAATATATTTCTTCAATATCCTGAAGGGTAAGTATTTGGCTAAAATATAAAATGTTTCATCCGGTCTTTTGCAGTTAGGGGAGAATCTTTTGCCTGAGTTCATGTCTAGTTTGATTCTGGTGAGATTGGAAAAGTGATAAATTATGTCTTTTTTGAGATAGTTTTTGGGATAAATCCTACAATTGATATAACTATTCCTATAGTTAGGTGGGGCACAAGCATTTTTAAAGTCAATTCCATCTGTGTATTAAGAGACTTGACTAGAAAAGGTACAGAAAAATCTTAAAAATCACCAATTAAAAAATATTAGCATATAACATTCTATATAGTGTTTCAATTAATGAGCAAAAATAATGTTTTATAAATACTTTATTATCTCTCTTATATGGTGAATCTAAAAAAGTTGAACTCCTAGAGCTAGGGAATAGAATGATGGTTGCCCAGGGCCTAGGAGCCGCGGTGGGGGGAGGATGGGAAGATGCTGGTCAAAGGGTACACATTTTCAGTTATAAGACAAGTTAAGTTCTAGCGATCGAATGTATAACATGATAATTATACTTAATAATATTGTATTCTTAAAATTAGCTAAGGGAGCAGATCTTAAGTGTTCTCACCACACACACACAGAAGTAACTATGTGAGGTGATGGATGTGTTAATTAACATGATTATAGTAATCATTTCACCAGGTACACACATATTCAATCATCATACTTTATACCTTTCAAAAGTCACATTGTACGACCTAATTATATGCAATTTTTATTTCTCAATTGTACCTCAATACAGCTGGAAAAAAATAAAAGAGATTCACGCTCCCTCCAAAATAACTTTAAACATTTACTATAATGACTGAAAATCATATCAAGAATGGTAAATGCATTAATGAACTATCTTTCCTCCTAACATAAAAATTTTCTTCCTCACCTCCTAACTTATAAGAGGTGTTTCCACATTTAGCTATAGATGATCTTAGTCACCTTTTCATCCCTTAGAAATGAATGCTTTCAAACAAAGGATTTCATAAAATGATTCACCAGGACTGTTTATAGTTTATTAAAGGTAGTGTGTGTGTGTGTGTGTGTGTGTGTGTGTGTGTGTGTGTGTGTGCGCGCGCGCGCGCGCGCGCACGCGCGCGCTGGGAAGTTGCAGATTCGTCTGAGACAGATTTATAATCAAAAAATATAAAATCAGTGTTTTAAGTATTATAATAAAGATGCTGCTATAAAGGGACAACAAGGCACACACCAAAGTCAGTCGACAGAAACACTGTTTGTTATTTATTTTAAGATTCTAGGCTATTTTAAGCTAGCTGGCCAGAGCAACATTCTCACCTGGGAGGCTGCTTATGAGCAGGAGGTGGGTGTCAGCATAACTAGTGATTTTTTCATTCTGCAAACAACTGACTTCTTCACAAATTCTAATTCTTTTCAACCTCACTTACTCCAGGGATATGCAATTTGCCAAAATCATCCTATGTGTTTTTTAATAGGATGGCCCCTGGCTGAACACTATTACCTTATACTTGAAATAAAGAAAGAAAACATCCTGGGCTTGAAAGATAGAAATTATTTGCTGTTTATGCTCTAAGGCATAAAACTAATCGTATCCATTCATTTGTCTTTTCATTTAATATGCTATGTGCTTGAAACTCTGCCCTGGCCTCATATTGTACTTTTTTTAGATTACACTTACCTAGAAGGGAAAAGCTAATTATTTGCCCACCTCTTTACTCAAGTAACTTTTGTTGGATTCACTTGACATTTCTCCAACATTTGCATACTCTCTATTCAAATTTTGCTTATTTAAATACCCAGTATACTATCAGGTTTAAGCAAAGATAAAGGAATACTCAAAGGTGAGGTTAAACTGATGGTTGTTAAGTACTCACTTGAGCCCTCTTAGGCTGTGGGTGGAGCAGTATTACAAAGACAAAAGGGTTTGCTCACAAAAACAAAAGTATGGATGTCACATAGGAATCTGCAGACTGGCCACAGTCCCCAAGCACAGCACACACTGGCAGCTCAGAATGCCAACAGACTAATCCCACAGATGCGCTGGTTCTCTGGGGGAACATCAGCAACAGCTCGCAGGGCTAGGGAGAGCCCACATGCCATGTAGGTACCCAGCTTCAATGATTTAGTAAGATTACTTTTGCCATCAAAGAAAAAAACCCTCTTTTTCCACCCACAGCCAAGAACTTCAGGTCTTATTAACAAACTCACTGTTCCTGCTCAAAGGAGAAAATTTAAGATTCCTGTTTAGTGTGCATAGAGCATCTGTAAGGAGGGAACTGAAATTTGCTTTAAAACCTGGTTTTACCAGTTAGACCGTAATAACATCACACAGAGTTTAAAGCAAACTTTGCTTCCTAAGCCCTCATTTATCCTCAGTTAGATGGGCCCTTAGAACCTGTAGGAAAGAAAAGCAGGTTCTCAATTGTTGAGACTATATTAAATATTCTGCTAATTATTGGTAGTTCCATAAGATATTCATTAGATTACAAGAAACACGAGCATGTAATGTGGTTACTACAAAGATCTCTGCCTTAAGAACAAGAGAAATATATTAGATCATATTGCTAAGCAATTTTTCCTGCTGACAAGGGCAATTTTTCAGCAACAGCACTATATATAGAATAGCAACATAATGTGAGGATAGAGCAGATGCTAAAATTTAGTCAGACATAAATCTTTTTCATTTTATTTCCTTTACAATGCAGGGAAGGCAAGAAGAAAAAAATTGCTCAGAGTGCAAACATAAATGATGGGTGTTTCAAGGAAATTTAATATCTCAATACTGAGATCATATACATGTTACAGGATTGACATCTGGAAAAATAAATGGTGTTAATATGGTGACAATAATTAAATGTCTGGCATTTTTTCCCAAATATCAACATATAAAAAGCAAAGGAATGAAATGATACTTACCGATTTTGATAACCTCTTCAGACATGCAATTATTCATGTTCCTCTCTACATATTCACTCATATAATTTTTAGAATCAAAAATATTTCCATTCATTTATCAAATAAAATGTATTATTCACTTAAAACTTCATCCCAAATTAAATCTTTCACAAATCTTAATAGCATCTCTCTGAGATCACTCTAATTCTTAGCCTTTTAATCTGTGTGTGTGTTCACATTGGGGCACGAGACCCAGGGTCCCAAGATAAAACTTCACTTTGCATGAACACTTTTTCTAATACTCTGCTCCACATTGATTTTTCTCTTCTCTAAACTCTGACTAAATTTATAATCATTAATCATAAAAGTGAACACAACTTATTTTCAATTTTATTTGGATGTAGCTTTCAATTTCCAATAATATTTAACTCCCCATTCTGTTGTAGACAGCAGCCATTTCAAACATTTTTTTCCCATTATTTAATATTCTCCCAATATCTAAAACAATGGAGAATGCATGACAAGATTGTTTTTCTCTTAGAAATAAGTTTATTCCAGTTGTAAAAATCATACCTGCTTAATCTGAAACTAAAATCTCAGTAGAGAACCTTACAAGAAAGTAAAAATCACCTTGAATCCACTACCAAAACCAATGTTAATATTTCAAGTAAATACACTTCTTATCTTGTTACTCTCTCCTTGCTTTCTCTCCCGATCTACATATCTCTGTTCATATTTATCATAAACAGGATGAAATAATTATACAATAATGATCCTTGAATGAATTGGTCATATTTACTTAATTGGTCCAGTATGGCAAATTTATATTTTTACTTATGCACATACATGCATACGTATATACATATGTAATGTAATATTTCATATATATAACATATATCACTTTTTTATGCTACCAGTCAATGTGATTAAAAAATAATTTCTCTAGCTGGCAGCTGGTGGTAGGGGTGGACGGGGGGAATGGAAAGTTACTGTTTAATCCTTACAAAGTATCAGTTCTAAAAGATGAAAACAGTTCTGGAGATGGAACATGGTGATAGTTGTACAACAGCATACATATACTTAATGCCACTGAACTGTACACTTAAAAATGGTTAAGATGGTACATTCTTTTTTTAAAAAAGATTTTATTTATTTATTTGAGAGAGAGAGAATGAGAGATAGAGAGCACGAGAGGGAAGAGGGTCAGAAGGAAAAGCAAACTCCCTGCTGAGCAGGGAGCCCGATGTGGGACTCAATCCCAGGACTCCAGGATCATGACCTGAGCCGAAGGCAGTTGCATAACCAACTGAGCCACCCAGGCACCCAAGATGGTATATTCTATGTTATGTATATTTTATCACAATTAGGAACAGACAAACTAAAGAATGAATTTAGACATTTCAAGTCAGGAGTATCCAATAGCCTGGCTTCTTTCACACAGTACTACAGTTACCTGGCTCTAACTAAAAAGAGATTGTACCAGGCTTCAAATGAATCTGAGTTATGTATGAATATCTCAATATCTCCCATATACTAAGAATTTTATATATAATTTTTTTCTTCCAGAGAGGGAAAATAATTATGGATGTTACTAAAACATGTCTATAGTTATTGGAGAAAGCAAATGAAATTGGTTTGAATTAAACTTCTAATTTTTTTCCCTCACCGAAAACAAAACAAACAAACAAAAAAATCCTTTTACTTGTAAAGGTAAATATAGATGTTACTTAGGTCTTGGCTTTAAAACAGGGTGAAACAGGACAATATATTTTAATAAGACTTTTTTTGATAGCAGCATAAAGACAACAATAACAACAACCTGATATTGACTTAAGCATTCAGGGAAACTCATTTCCTCAAGGAACTAAAGTTCAAGTTCAGTTTAATCAGGGCACTGGCTCATTTCTCCAGTTTTTTTCATGTGCTAATTTCATCATTTGGTTGTATTTCCCGGTCTTGTACTAAACGGCAGCAGTAGTTCCAGACTTCATAAACACCAACCATATTACCCAGAAGGAGAGTGTGTGTGTGCCAGAGTTTTCTAGCCAGTATTCTGAACTTCATTCTAAAATAATCATCACTGCCATGTAAATGCCATGGGCTGATTGACTTAGTTCTGCATTAACTGAAGCAATGACAGGGCAGTATAAATAAACTTACCATGGTTATTTTAAATCAATCCAGGCCCAATCCTATAGCTGGGTATAAAGTCATTGGCTGTTGAGCAATGGAAGAGTGGTAGCATCTTGTTAGTAAACAACCATAAAGGCTATTACACATAATGGGTATGATCCAAGTCACATTATTTGTGGAGTAGTGTAGAGTCTCAGAGCAGAGAAATGAGGTTAAGTATGAGTCCAAAATGGAAACAGGATTACAATTAAAAGATGTAGCCAAAAATAAGATATTATATCAGAACCAATTTAATAAGGAACAACACGGGACCAGCCAAAAGGGTCTAAATCTAAGAAGATTGCTCAAAATTTCACCCAAGACCCACTGTTTGACATAATAGGTCAGAAGAACATTACGCTTGGGAGCAACTGGCTTCATTCTTCATTCATTCAAGCAGCAAAAATTTTTCAAATTATACAATGCACCCAGGCCCTAGTGATAGCACCGTGAAAACAAACAAACAAAAGACTCTGCCTTTGGGGTGCCTGGGTGGCTCAGTTGGTTAAGTGGCTGCCTTCGGCTCAGGTCATGATCCTGGGCTCCTGGGATCGAGCCCCGCATCAGGGTCCCTGCTCAGCAGGGAGTCTGCTTCTCCCTCTCCCTCTGCCTGCCACTCTGCCTACTTGTGCTCTCTATCTCTCTGTCAAATAAATAAATAAAATCTTTAAAAAAAAAAAAAGACTCTGCCTTTGGCACATATATTCAAGTGGAAATAAAGCACAAAATAAGTCAGAGAGAAAAAAAGTGCCTGTCAGGAAGCCTTTGTTGTTATATTTTACATGAGATTATTGAATATTGCCTTAATAAGAAAAAGTTATTTGAGCACAAAACATGAAGAAAGCACCTAAGGCAGAAAGACCATCAGGCACAAAAGCACAATAGTGGGAGCTTACTGAACATGTTCAAGAATCAACAAGGTCACACTATGGTTGGGAGGAGATTGGGTAAGCAAGAGACTAGTAGGACAAAATGCAAAGAGGCAGGGTAGCCAGAACTCTTGGTGCCATTGGAAAGGCTTTTTTGGGTGAGATGAGGAACATCTGAAGGGTTCTGAAAAAAAGCCATGTGATCTAATTTATATTTTAAAGAATGACTTTTATAGGTGGGTTGGAAATTCAAGGCAAGGAAAGAAGCAAGGAAATCAGGTAAGAAACAAGTTAAGTAATCCAGATGAAAGATGAAGACAGTTTGGACAAGGATGGTAACCACAAGAGCAATGAAGAAAATGTTGGATTGTGTATATTGATGATTGAATAGACAGAATTTGCTATTAGGCTTGGACACGGGATATGAAAGAAAAAGAAGAATCAAGGATAACTCCATGTGTGGCCTGAGCAATTAAAAGATCAAATTCCATTTGGAATATGTTAAGTTTGTGATGACTATGAGACATCTGTATGGAGATGTTAAATAGGCAGCTGATAAACAAATAAATTTGTGTTCACACAGGTAATCATATAGATTGAGATTTTGAAGACACAGATACGTGGTTGACACACAGTTTTTAGATTAAATGATAGTACCAGGAGTGTGACTGTAGAAAAAAAAAGTAATTCAAGTCCTGTGCCCTGGGACTCTCCAACATGTACAGCTCAGAGAGATGAGAAGCAATTAGCAGAAGGGAAGTAGAAAGAGGCAGAATTGAAACAACAGAGGGGGAAAAATATTTCAATAGAGGGAGATCATCCATTTCAAACACTACTAATGGTTCAACTTCTTGCTCAATAGGCATAGTCATGTAAAGACCACTGAAGACCTTGGTAAGAGACATTTCAGTGGAGTGGTTATGGCATAAACCTGGTTGGGATGGGTGTCAAGAGAGAATTCTAAGGAAAGTTGGAAATAGCAAGTATCAATAATACCTATGTGGATTTTTGCATTAAAAAATCAATGAAAGTTGATGTGAAACAAATATAGTGTTTGTTTTCCAGCGACATATAACAGGGTGCTTGTACACTGATACAATAGTGAAGGGAGACTATACTGGGGGGGGATGGGGGGAGGGAGGGATAGTGCAAACAGTTGCCTAAGCAATGTCCTTATACACTTAAATGACTAGAGGAATTGCGTTGTAGGGAGAAGGAATGCGAATGCACTTGGCTGGAGCTGGTTGGATTTATTCATCAGCATGCTTTTAATTCAGGGAACATGCAGTCATTCATATTAACTGTTAGAATAAAAGATGACTTCCTTTATAAAAGAGCTTACAAATCATAATTTAATATACTCAGTAAAAATGAATATTTTTGAGGGGTTAAATTTAAATATATAAGTGACAGGCTCATTTGATACTAAAAGAATAAAACATAAAAAGATTAATTAATAAAAACAAATCCAACAGGATTCAAACATAGCTAAACAGACTATTAAATGTTAAACCAAAAAATGAAAATGAAATTATTTTATTCATGTGGGAGAATCCCTGTGAATAAAGGGAAGAATTTTGTATATTAGGTAAAAAAAAATGATACACAGAAACACCACTGAACTCAAGCTATTTCCAATTTGGCCCTTTGATCTTCTTGAAAGAAAATATAACCCTTACCTTTGCCACATGTTCTCAATACCAGGGAACAACAAAATGAAACACTAACCAGCCCTTACCAACCCAGGGTAATTTCACTTCAATAACCCATGGCTACTGTCATCCTTACTTATTTGGCTGCAGCTACTATCCATGCCCACAAAGTAGAATACACAATGAAATACAGATTGTTTATAGTACAAATCCGGTAGACAAAAACTGGAGTGGACTGATAATAAGATATTACTATGGTTTAGTATACTGCACAATAGTTAATAGCACAAGTTTAACTTAAAAAGTTTAATCCAGATTTTACCTTTTGGTAGTTTTGTAGTCTTACATTACAAGCTTCTAGAAATTTTGTTAACTATAACATGGGGATAAAACTACCTCACAGTGTGGTGGCAAAAATGAAATAAGATGAAATGATAGACTAAGTACAAAGCCCAGCATACACTAAGCAGTACATTAATGGTAGCCATGTGATAGATGGGGCTTGGCTTCCAGGGAGCTATAACTCTGAGTACTTAGCAATACATCCCTTATGACCTTCCATACATATTAGAAAAGTTGGAGCACAGGGTTTAAGTTTTGTTCCAACTCTACAAGTACAACATCCCACTAATGTTAACAAGTACCAGATAAGTAAACATATCTGCTAAATCTTCCTGTGACCATTATCCTTCTATTAAACATGAAATCCCACAAGTCCAATGTACTATTTTGGTCACCATAAAAATTTATTTTAGAGGTGTTCTTTAATTATTCAAGATATAAAATTATTTACTAGATAACATTGCAATCAAAGAATCTGAATTCATACATTCATGCAAATTATAAATTTATAAACAATGAATATATAAATTAACTTATAACAACGAGTTCACAGAGAGAAAAATACAAAAGAGTTCTTGTTCCAGAAATGGATTCTGTGTATAAATATGACCTACATTCTTCAGACATTAAGAAAAAACTTTAAAGACTTAAATAAATAACAATTTAAGTTTAAACATAATTCTAACAGAAGTCCCATAATTTAAAGTTCTCTGGTTAATTGCTGAATCATACAAGATACTGCCCTTAATTCAGAAAAACAACTAATACAGAAAATTTTCACTTCTTCTAAATTGTTACTATTACAAACCTCTCAGAATGCTTATCAAAGTAAATACCAGGGGAGAAATAAAGGAGCTAATATTGAGTTCTTACTCTGTAATTCCCAAGGGGGAAAAACATCTTGACTTACGGTCAAAGCACTAAGCAGTGTTCTGGTAAATCATATGTTTAATTTTAATTCTACTTCAGAAGACTGAAGTTTTATTGCTGACTTTCTAAACAATCTAGAGCAGTGTAATTAGTTGGGATAGGATAGGCTGAGGCAACAGAAAGACCCCAAAGTACATAGTTTCTCAAATCTAACAGAGTCTACTCTTCACATAACTGTCTGAGAAAGATACCCTGACCAGCAAGCAGCATTTCTCTTTGTGGTGATTTAAGGTCCCAACTCTTTCCATCTTGGGTCTCCACGGCCTCACAGTAGCCTGCACTCAAGACAACAGAAGGGGTAAAAGCAAGTGAAGGGGGAACATGCTTGGTAAAGCCGTGGCCTGCGGAAGGCACACATCACTTCTGCCAACATTCCACTGGCCAAAATTGGGTCACAGAGCCATACCTACACCAAAAGAGTTTGGGAAATGAAGCATGTCTGTGTGGTGAAGGCAAGAGAAAAGGATAAAAAGGGTGCTGGGGAACAGGGTACAATCTTTGCCATAGGCAAGTCAACTAACCCTGTGACTCTGGGCTCCTTCACTTAAAGATGGGTAACAATTATTTACATCCACATACCAGTCTGGAGAGCTTTTGAGTATGTATACCTATGCAACACCTGGTGTTCCATGGATAAGTGCTGTGTATCAGTTGTGAATACACTGCTGTTGTTTATACTGCTGCTATGCTATTGTTAATTTGAAATGTTACATTGGGTTAAACGTTACACTGGGTTAAGTAACAGTAAAGGATGTAGAACTTTCTACCAAAAAACATTATCAAGAATGCTATGTTAAATGCCATAAACAGATGAACTAAAAAAAAATTAAAAATAAAAATTAAATTTTAAGAACGAAGAAACTTGGACCAGAGTGGCTAACCCGTTCCTATTGAATACACATGTGACCTGTCCACATTCATTTCCAGGTGTGTTTGGCTCCAAAGTTTGTGCTCCTTCTGCTGCACCTGCTCTTTTCAAGAGTGATAGAAATGGTAAGTGATGACAACATCTAACACTGCTTTGAGTAGTTAATATTTGATGGTGGGTGATCGAGGACTAATTTGACAATTTAATGAATCCTCTGCACAGGAAAAAGCACAAAAACTCATAATTTTGCATAAAATATTATGAAAAACGTAAAGCCTCCAAATGCATGATAAGTGAGGAATTCCAGTTTTAAAGATTGCTTTATAAGTCAACAGTTTCTTTTATTCTTTTCTTTTTTTTTAAGATTTTATTTATTTATTTGACAGAGAGAGACACAGCGAGAGAGGGAACACAGGCAGGGGGGTGAGAGAGGGAGAAGCAGGCTTCCCGCGGAGCAGGGAGCCCGATGTGGGCTCAATCCCAGGACCCCGGGATCATGACCTGAGCCGAAGGCAGACGCTTAATGACTGAGCCACCCAAGCGCCCTCTTTTATTCTTTTCAAGAACCCTGTGAGGAAGGAGTATGGTATTGCTTTCATTCTACCAGTGAGGAAATGGAGGCAAATGTTAAGTGACTGGCTGAACTTCCCACAACAGAAGTGGTAGAACCAGGACAAGTATCAAGAACATGCATCCTTTGCTCTTTCATGAATACCAGTTTATCTGGCATTCCTGAAAATATTTTTGTAGTTATCTTTTATTTAAAATTACTTTTATATAAATATTTTACTTAAAATTGACTTAAAATTATCTGGATCCTTTTTTCACAAGATTTCCTAGAAATGTCTTAGGAGTTTTAAAAACAACTCTCCAAAGGCCTTCTAGTTCCTTTGTAACCCGTATCTGCCTGGGTGGTAAAATGCTTTCTAGATGAGCCAACTGACGGGGCACCCGCGTGGCTCAGTTGGTTAAGCGTCTGCCTTCGGCTCAGGTCATGATCCCAGAGTCCTGGGATCGAGCCCTGCATCAGGCTCCCTGCTCAGTGGGAAGCCTGCTTCTCCCTCTCCCACTCCCCCTGTTTGTGTTCCCTCTCTCCCTGTCTCTCTCTGTGTCAAATAAATAAATAAAATCTTTAAAAAAATAAATAAATGAGCCAACTGTCTGCCGCTCACTAAATGGAGCAGTAGGCATTCCAGTGCAGACAGAGCAATGCACACTCGGTCTTCATCCTACAAGAGCAAAACTGCATGGGCTATGACGTGGTAAATGTTGCAGTAAAATGAAAAAGAAAGTGATGACAAGAAAAGGAATGATGAAATTTTTCAGCAAAACGTTACTTTCAGCACAGTTTCAGGGGTATAGGAGTATTTCTTCAACTAAACCGAATATATTTCATTCAAATGAAATATTTAGTTTCTAATGTGAAATAGCTACTGTGCCAATCATACCCAAATGAGTGTCATTTGGATAAACAGTGGGAAATTCTGAAAGTGTATAAAGATGGGACAAGAGACGTTAATAACCAAGAAATATTTGTGAAACAAACAAAATTGACATTGTCCTAAGTAGTATAACCTTAATTTGATTCAGTGAAAAGACAACTACAATTAAATCTTAGTATTGTGATTGATAGAGATGTTATCTAAATAAGGGTGAAAAACTGAGCTTATTTGAACAGCTCAGATTACTAATATTTCAAAATATCAATGTGCTATTGAAACCATTTGGAAAAGTTTTAATAGAATTCAGAACGTCAGCTCTTATTGACATATCTCAAATTGTCCAATTATCTCCATCACTTCTGCCAACTCAGAGGTCCAAGTTACTATATCATCTTTGGCCTGGGCTGCGTAACAGCCTTCTAATTAGTCTCCCAGCATCCATCTTTGCTCTCCTCCAATCTTTACTGCAGTCAGTTATCTTTTCAAAATGCAAATGTAACCATGTCAGTTCTTCCTAAAATCCTGTACTGGTTCCCAGTTGCTCTTGGAGAAAGAGACCAAAATGCTCAACATGGCATCTCAGGCTCTGCAGCCTACCTCTTTTTATCTCCACATTCTCATCTCAAAAACGCTCTATTCACGCCCTAGCTAGAATCCCATTCCTTATCTTTCTATTATTCCCAAGTGGCTTTGCATGTTCCTGAGCACAGTGTATCACCCTTTATTTCCCCCCAACCAACTCTACCCTCCACAGCCATTTCTCACCATCCGCTGCCAAGCTTATTATGTCAGGGAATTTCTCCTCTACTTCTATTCATTACCTGAAGACTAGCTTTGTTTTAAAAAGAATGTCTTTTTTTCCAGGCCTCTCAAGTATATTTCAGGATTTCCCACTGATGCTTATTTAAGCAGTATCTATAATGACTATGCACACAGGTTCTCTTTCAGTCTACTGTGGTATAAATCCAAATACTCACACTTCATAATTTGTTGACCTTAAGAATCTAAATGAGGTAATCTATGTGCAGTTCATAACACAGTTCCTAAAACATAATATTATCATTCCAGACCACAACTACCTCACTCTTATTATTATTAATAAAAAATAACATAATAAGACCTGACCCACGAGGCTAATATAATTTGGGTGCTATGTCTTGCTCTTTGCTTTCAGTTATAGATGTTGCAGTCATTATTTCATTCATTAAACCACTGATATCTGTCTCAGTTGGCCTTCTACCTTTAATCCTGCCATCTTTTTGAGTGACATCAGTATCACATTAATTGATACATACAATAATTGAGCTTGTCACTTCCTTGATGTATTCATCTCTAGTGATTTATTCTTCCAAAAACTATACTTGATTAGTGTTTTCATGTAAGAATTCATTTCTAGCATTTCTCAGAGAATTAATATTTTACCAAATCCCTAAGTTAATAAATTAGAAAAATGGGAGAATATAATGCTCTTGCAAGAACTAAAACTTAATGATCAACCTAGAGATATTTTTCTTTGAAGATATCTATTGATATAAAGTCAAAAACAAAAGTGGGCAGGAGACACTGACACATGGAGTCAAATCTTAACATTTCTAGGAACCAGGATAAGAGCAGGTCACAATCAAATCATTCAGACTAGTTTGCAGATGTTGCCGTGTTATAAGTTTGTTTCATGACAGTATCTAATGTTAAAAGTGAATCACTCCTGCAAATAAAATACATATTAATAGCCTTCTCAGATCTGTTCATGATGTAGAAGGATGAAAACATAGGATACCCATCCTAATAATAAAAAAAAAAATTAAAGAACCTACAAAATCATACCTTTTCTTGAATTCATCTGAGATCTGAGTTTGGAGGGTCCCTAAAATTCTACTATAAAAGTTCTCGATATATAATGATTGCTCATACTACGCACGTCAATGGATATCTTTTTGAATTTCTTTAAAATCCTTTCTCGAAACATTTTCCACTTCATTTAATTAAAATAAACTCTCCTTTTAGTACTTTTATCTCTTCTGGCACTAAATATTCAATTTCTCTATGTTTACTTGGGGATATTTTCCCTTTTCATTGTATACAGTCTTCTCAAGTGGGGAGGAATTTGCAACAACCAGCACATGGATCTTGGCAGACCAAGTTCATACTTGGCAACACCCAAGCAGTAATTCCTACCAGAGGTTTTACTCATCTGCAGAACCAAGTCAGGGGCACACTCTGATCAGGGAACACAGTGGGATACAAAGCTGCCTGACTCAGGTCCTCGAACAAGGAGTTTTGTCAGCCCTAAAACTAGGTTTGCCCATGCCCAGGCAAGGAGTCAAATCACAGCCGCATCCACTGTGGAAAGGTCTTCTAGTCCCATCTGACCAGAAACATTAGGGACAGCTCCTAGAAGCAGTGCAATCCAGTGGCACTGGAGCTGAGAGGCAGGTGGGCAGAGCTGATCACCTCCAAAGCAAAGCCCATACTGGGCATGGGCCATTCCTGTGCTATACATAGGCAGGAGGATTAATTCATAGCCAAAGCTAAGGGTAATTCCAGACCCATCTGAACTAGAAAGCCTGTTTAGAAAATTGAGAGTAGCCTGGAATGGCCCCTCCTGCTCCTGCCCAAGACAAGGAGACAAATGGCAGCCCCACCCACTGTGGAGAGTGTCTTCCAGCACCATCTTAACAGAAGGGCTGGCAACAACTGTTATAAGATATGAGGCCCTGACAGCACTTAAGCTGAGAGGCAGCCAGGCAGAGCTGATAGTTTGCAGCGCAAAGCCAGTGGCCCTGTTTGGTCAGTCTTCAGTCTGTCTGACCAGGGAACCTAACCAGAGCACACAGGAAGCTGCATAACCTACTCACAACCTTAAGTACAGTGGCACTTGAACAGAGAGCACAGGCCATGGTTTCCCTCATATGCAAAGGAAAACTGGTGGCCTCACCTGACCAGGGGAATTCAGTATACTCTCTGGCCTAATTTGGGTCCACAACAGTGAGCTGTACAGGCCCTGGGTCTCATTCTTCTGCTCTGCCAGAGCAGGAAAGCTAATTCATAGTCCAAGCTACTACTGCATATAGTACCTAGTCCTGAACAAGTAGTAAGCCTGACCAGAGAATCCAGGCAAATGTGGAGCACAATCTACAGCCTTACCTGGATAAGGAACCAAGCCAGAAATCCTATCTAACTGTTCTCATCAGAAGGACACTTTTCCACTCCCTTCCTCAGAGCTTGAATAGTTGCTTTGAACCAAAATAGACCATAGCAGCAGTCCCCACCTGCCCAAGGACACTGCTAGCAGACACACCTAGAAACCCAAAATGAGATGACTGGTGAAGAACTGTCTCTGCAAAAGCAAACCTGAAAAGGAGCCCAATTACTCAAATGTGTAGATACCAATATCAGAAATCAAGGATCATGAAAAAATCAGGTAAATATGACACCACCAAAGAAAACCAATAAAGTCCCAATAATTGTCCCTAAAGAAATACAGATCTATGAACTTACAAATAATTCAGGATTTTCTTAAGGAACTATAGTGCACTACAAAAAAATGAAGAAAAACAACTAAATGAAAATAGGAAAGCAATGCAATAACAAAATAAGAAGTTCAACAAGGAAATAGCAGCCATAAAAAAAAGAAAAGAAAAGAAAAGAAAAACAGAAATCCTGGAGTTGAAAAATACAACTGAACTGAAGATTTCAATGGAGAGTTTCCTCAGCCATGCAAAAGAAAGAATTGGGAACCTAGAGAACAAGTCATTGGAAATTATCCAGAGGAACAAAAAGAAAACAGAATGAAAAAGAGTGAAAAGAGCCTATGGGAATTATGGAACGCCATGAAAAATAATTTTTTTCATTATGGAAATTCCAGAAGAGAAAGAGAAATTTAAAGCAATAATGGCTAAAAACTTCCTAAACCTAAGAAATGAAACAGACAGCCAGATTCCTGAAACCCAAAAAGCTCACAAATAGGTCAAACACAAAACTACATTAACACACATTATAATTAAATTATCAAACGTCAAAGACAAAGAAAGCATTTTAAGAGCAGCAAGAGAACAGATGTTCTTTATGGAACCCCATAAGACTATGAGTGGATTTCTGAGCATAAACTTTTCAGGCCAACAGAGAATGGGATGGCATACTCAAAAAATCAAAAGAAAATAGCTGGCAACCAAGAATTCTATAATTTTCAGAAATGAAAGAGGGATAAGGACTTCCCTGAAAAACAACTGAGGGAGTTCATTACTACCAGACCTCCCTTACAAAAAAATGTTAAAGGTAGCTCTTTGAGTGGAAGTAAAACATTAATTAACATCATAAAAACGTAGCCTATATTGGTGGGAATGCAAACTAGTGCAGTCACTCTAGAAAACAGTATGGAGGTTCCTCAAAATGTTAAAAATAGAACCAGTCTGCAATCTAGCAATCCCACTACTGGGTATTTACCCAAAGAATACAAAAATTCTTATTTGAAAGGATACATGTGTCCCTATGTTTTCTGCAGCAATATTTACAATAGCGAAGATATGGAAGCAGCCCAAGTGTCCATCAACTGATGAATGGATAAAGACATGGTGTGTATATATACACATATATACACATACACACATACATACATACAAACACAATGGAATATTATTCAGCTATAAAAATGAATAAAATCTTGCCATTTGCAATGACCTGGATGGAACTAAAGAGTATAATGCTTAGCAAAATAAGTCAGTCAAAGACAAATACCATAAGATTTCACTCATATGTGGAATTTAAGAAACAAAACAAAGGAGCAAAGGGAAAGACTGAGAGAGTAATCAAGAAAAAGATTCTTGATTATAGAGAACAAACTGATGGTTACCTGAGGGGAGGTGAGTAGGAGGATAGGTGAAATAGGTGATTGGGATTAAGGAGTACACCAGTACTAATGAGCACCAGGTGGTTAAAATAAAAATTTAAGAAAAAAAAATGATAGTGTAAATCTCACTGGTGATGGTAAATATATAGTCATAGTCAAATTCCTCAATATGGTAATAGTGGTTCATAATTCACTTACAAATCTAGTTTAAAACTTTAAAAATGCAGAAAAAATAACCATAACTGCAATAATCTATTATTAGTTACACAATATAAAAAATATATAAATTATAATGGCAATAACCTAAAATGTGAGGGGGAGGAGAAGTAACAGTGTAAATTTATAAATTCCACTGAAGTTGTTATCAGTTTAAAATAGGGTGTTATAAGTTTGAGATATTTTATATATGCCTTATGGTAACCATAAGGAAAAACCTTGTAGTAATTACACAAAAGGATATGACAAAGAAGTCAAAGTATAGTGATACCAAAAGACATCAAAACACACACAAAAAAGACAGCAGGATAAGAAACAAGGAACAATATATCTACAAAACAAACAGAAAACAATTAACCAAATGACAGGAGTAAGTCCTTACATATCAATAGTTACTTTAAAAGTAAATGAATTAAATTCTCCACTCAAAAGACTTAGAGTAATTTAGTAGGTTAAAAAACAAGATCCAACAACATGTTTCCTACAAGATATTCACTTTAAAGACACACATAGACTGAAATTTAAGGGATAGAAAAAGACATTTCAAGCAAATGGTAACCAAAAAGAGCAGGAGTAGCTATATTTATGTCAGGCAAAATAGCCTTTAAAAATGGTAAAAAGAGACAAAGACGGTCATTATATAATTATAAAGAGGTCAAAACATCAAGAAGATATAATGATTGTAAATATTTATGCAACCTTGGACCACCTAAATATATAAAGCAATAATTTAACACAGTCAAAACAGAAATAAACAGTAATACAATAATAGTTGGGGACTTTAAAATCCCTCTCTCAACACTGGATATATCATCTAGACAGAGAATCAATAATGAAACCATGGATTTGAACAACACTATAAACCAAATGGACATATGCAAAACATTCTATCAAACAACAGCAAAATAAAGGGATTAAAGTACATAGGTTCTCAAGTGTACTTGAAATAAACGTTCTCAAGTACATAGGGAACATTTTCTACAACAGACCATATGTGAGACCATGAAACAAAGTCTTAGCAAATTCAAGAGATTGAAATCATACCAAGTATCTTTGACCACAATGGCATAAAACAAGAAATCAATAACAAGAGGAAATACAGAAAATTCACAAACATATAGAAATTAGACAACACTCCCCTGAACAGCAAATGGATCAAAAAAGAAATTAAAGGAGAAGTTAAAAAGTTTCTTGAAACAAACAAAAATGGAAACACAATATACTAGAACTTGTAGGGTGCAGTGAAAGCAATTCTAAGAGGAAAGCTCATAGCAATAAGCACCTACATTAAGGAGCAAGAAAGATCCCAAATAAATAACCTAAGTTTATTCATTAAGGGACTAGAAAAAGAGGAAACAAAGACCAAAGTTGGTAGAAGAAGGAAAATAACAAAAAATAGAGCAGAAATAAATAAAATATAGAACAGAAAAACAATAGACAAGAATAACAAAACAAAGAGTTAGTTGTTTGAAAAGACAAAAAACATTAATAAGCCCTTCATTACACTAATCAAAGAAAAAAGAGAAAAGACCTAAATCAGCAAAATTATAAGTTAAAAAGTTAATATTATAACTGATACCATGGAAAGTTGAAGAATCCTAGGAGGATACTACAAACAACTGAATACCAACAAATTGGACCACCTATAAGAAATGGGAAAAAATTCTTAGAAACATACAACTTACCAAGACTATATCTAGAAAAAAAATAGAAAATCTGAATAGACCAATTACTAGTAAGAAGATTGCATCACAAATCAAAAATCACCCAACAAAGAAAAGCCTAGGACCAGATGGCTTTGCTGGTGAATTCTTCCAAACATTTAAAGAATTAACACCAGTCCTTCTCAAACTCTTGCAAAAATTGAACAGGAGAGAACAGTCCCAAACTCATTTTATGAAGACAGCATGATCTTAATACCAAAGTCAGAGAAGAAACTACCAGAAAAGAAAGTGACAGGCCAATATCACAGATGAATATAGATGCAAAAATTCTCAATTAAATTCAAGAAAACTGAATTAAGCAGCACATCAAAAGGATCACTTGCCATGATCAAGTGGGATTATCCTTGGGATGCAAGAATGTTTCAACACACATAAATCAATGTGACACATCACATTAATAGAATGAAAGAACAAAATCATATGATCATCTTAATAGATACAACAAAAGCATTTTGACAAAATTCAACATTCATTCATTAAAAAAACTTAATAAATTAGGCATAGAGAAAAATATCAAAATAATAAAGACAACATATGACAAGCCCACAGCTAACATCATACTCAATTCTGAAAGGTTGAAAGATTTTCCTTTAAGATCAGAAACAAGACAAGAGTGCCCATTCTCCTCATTTCTATTCAACATAGTACTGAAAGTCCTAGCTAGAGCAATCAGAGAAGACAAATAAATAAAATGTATCAGAATTGGAAAGCAAAAAGTAAAATTGTCTACCCTTGCCGATAACAACATATAATATTAGAGAATCCTGAAGACTTAACTAAAATACAGTTAGATCTAATCAATAAATTTAGTACAGTTGCAGAATACAAAATTAACAAAAATCAGTATCATTTCCATACACTAACAACAAATTTTCTAAAAAAGAAACAACAAATAGATCTCATTTAGAATAGAATCAAAAGCAATAAAATACTTAGGAATAAATTTAGCTAAGGAGGTAAAAAAATATCTACCCTAAAACTTTGACATGTACATGACATCTACCATAAGACAATGATGAAAGGAATAAAAAAAGACACAAATAAATGAAAAGATATCCTGTATCCAATGGTTTGGAAGAATTAATATGGTTAAAATGTCAATACTATCTTAAGCTATCTATAAGATTCAATGCAATCCCTATCAAGATTCTAATGGCACTTATTTAAAAAGTAGAAAAAACACCCCTAAAATTTATATGGAACCACAAAAGACCCCAAAAAGCCATTGAATTCCTGAGAAAGAAGAACAAATCATGAGGCATTACACTTCCTGATTTCAAGCTGGTCATCAAAGGAAATAATCAGTAGTAATATGATAATAGTAAAGGATTTTAGCCCACCACTTACATCAATGGATAGATCATCTAATTAGAAAATCAACAAGGAAATAGTGGCTGTGATGTCACACATTGGACTAGATGGATCTAACAGATATATTCAGAACATTCCATCCTAAAACAGCAGAATACACATTCTTTCCAAGTACACATGGAATATTCTCCAGAGTAGATCATATGTTAGGCCACAAAACAAATATCAACAAATTCAGAAAGAATGAAGTCATACCATGCATCTTTTCTGATCACAACTCTAGAAACTACAAATCAAATGCAAAAAAAAAAAAAAATCTGTAAAGAACATAAATACAGGGGCACCTGGGTGGCTCAGTTGTTAAGCATCTGCCTTTGGCTCAGGTCATGATCCCAGGCCCTGGGATCAAGCCCCGTGTCAGGCTCCCTGCTCCGCAGGAGGCCTGCTTCTCCCTCTCCCACTCCCCCTGCTTGTGTTCCCTCTCTATCTGTGTCTCTCTCTGTCAAATAAATATGTAAAATCTTTTAAAAAACAAAGAACACAAATACATGGAGGTTAAATAACACACTATGAAACAATGAATGGGACAATGAGGAAATGAAAGGAGAAATCAAAAACTACATGGAAACAAATGAAAATGAAAACACAATGGTCCCAAATCTTTGGGATGCAGCCGAAGCTGTTCTAAGAGTGAAGTTTATAGCAATACAGGCCTACCTCAAGAGGCAATAAAAATCTCAAATAAGTAAACTAACCTTACACCTGAAGAAACTAGAAAAAGAAGAACAAACAAAACCCAAATCCAACAGAAGGAAGGAAATAAAGATTAGAGCAGAAACAAACACAACAGAAGCTAAGGGAAAAAAAAAGGAGATCAATGAAACCAGGAGCTGGTTCTTTGAAAAGGTCAACAAAATTGACAAACCTTTAGCCAGAATCATAAAGAGAGAGAGAGATTTTGTTTTGTCAAAAAACAAAATCATAATTGAAAGAAGAAAAATAACAACTGGCACCACAGAAATACAAAAGATTATAAGAGAATATTATAAAAAATAATATGCCAACAAATTGGACAACCCAGAAGAAGTGGATGAATTCCTATAAACATATAAACTACCAAAACTGAATCAGGAAGAAACAGAAGATTTGTACAGACCAATTACCAGCAATGAAATCGAGTCAGTAATAATCAAAAAATTCCCAAGAAACAAAAAAAGCACAGGACCAGAAGTCTTCACAGATGAATTCCACCAAATGCTTAAAGAAGAGTTAATACCTATTTTTCTCAAACTCTTTCAAAAACTAGACTAGGAAAGAACACTTCCAAATTAATTCTATCAAGTGAGCATTAACTTGATACCAAAACCAGATAAAAACACTACAAAATTTATTTATGGCTCATAAATCTGATGAATGCAGATTAAAAAGTCCTCAACAAAATACTAGCAAACTGAATCCAACAATACATTAAAAAAACTATTCATCACAATCAACTGGGATTTATGCCGGGGATACAAAGGTGGTTCATTATTCGCAAATCAATCAACATGGTACATCACATCAACAAGAGAAAGGGTAAAAGACATATGATCATTTCAACAGATGAAGAAAAAGCATTTGGCAAAGTATAACATCTTTCACAATAAAAGCCCTCAACAAAATAAGTTTAGAGGGAATATGCTACCACATAATAAAGGGTATATATGAAAACCTCACAGCCAAGCATCATATTCAATGATGAAAAACTAAAAAGTTTCCCTTAAGATCAGGAACAAGAGAAGGATGTACACCTTTACCATTTTATTCAACATAGTACTAGAAGTCTTAGCCACAACAAACAGACAACAAAAAGAAATAAAAGGCATCCAAATTAGTAAGGTAGAAGTAAAGCTTTCACTATTTGCAGATTATATGATACTATATATAGAAAACCATGAAGACTCAACCAAAAAACTATTATAACTGACAAATGAATTCATAAGGTCACAGGATACAACATTAATATACAGAAATCCATTGCATTTCTATACACTAATAATGAAGTAGCAGAAAAAGAAATTAAGAAAATAGCCAAAGCAATCTTGAAAAAGAACAAAACTGGAGGTATCACAATCCCAGATATCAACGAATACTACAAAGCTATAGTAATCAAAGCAGTATGGTATTGGCACAAAAATAGACACATCAATTACTGGAATAGAATAGAAAGCCCAGAAATAAACCCATGATTATATGGTCAATTAATCTTCTACGAAAGAGGCAAGGATATATAATGGGTAAAAGACAGTCTCTTCAACAAATGGGGTTGGGAAAACTGGACATATACATGCAGAAGAATGAAACCAGAACACTTGCTCACACCATACACAAAAATAAACTCAAAATGGATTAAAGACCTAAATGTGAGACCTGAAACCATAAAAATCCTTGAAGAGAGCACAGACAGTAATGTCTCTGACATTGGCTGTAGCAACATTTTTCTAGATGTGTCTCCTAAGGCAAGGGAAACAAAACAAAAATAAACTATTGAGACTAAATTAAAATTAAAAGCTACTGCACAGCAAAGGAAACCATCAACAAAACTAAAGACAACCTACTGATCGGAGATTCACATATCCAATAAAGAGTTAGTATCCAAAATATATAAAGAACTTATACAACTTGATACCAAAAAAAAAAAAAGTTCTAATTTAAAAATGGGCAGAACACAGGAACAGACATTTTTCCAAAGACATACAGATAGCCAACAGGCACATGAAAAGATGCTCAACATCACTAATCATTAGGGAAATGCAAATCAAAACCACACCAGGTATCACCTCACACCTGTCAGAATGGCTAAAATCAAAAACTCGAGACAACCAGTGTTGGCAAGGATGTGGAGAAAGAGGAACCCTTGTGTACTCCTGGTAAGAATGCAAACTGGTACAACCACTGTGGTTCCTCAAAAATTTAAGAATAGAATTACCATATGATACAATAATTCTGCTCCTGGGTATTTCCCCAAGGAAAACAAAAACACTAATTTGAAAAGATGTATGCACTCCTATGTTTACTGCAGCATCAATTACAACAGCCAAATTATGGAAGTAGCCCATGTGTCCATCGATAGATGAATGGATAAAGAAGATATGGCATATATACATATACATATTAGTCAGTCATAAAAAAGAATTAAATCTTGTCATTTGCAACAACATGTATGGATCTAGAGAATATAATGCTAAGTGAAGTCAGTCAAAGACAAATACCATATGATTTCACTCATATGTGTTATTTAAGAAACAAGGCAAATGAACAAAGGAAAAAAAATAGACAAACCCTAAAACCAAAACAAAACAAAAGACTTTTAACTATAGAGAACAAACTGGGGGTTACCAGAGGGGAGGTCAGTGGGGTAATGAGTAAAATAGGTGAAGTGGATTAAGAGTACACTTACCATGATGAGCACCGAGTAATGTAATAATAGCAAAAAACCCGAAATAACCCAATTTAAAAATGGACAAAAGATCTGAATAAGCATTTCTCCAAAGAAGATATAGGAAAGGCCAATAGGTACATTAAAAGATGCTCAACATCACTAGCCATTAAGATACTGCAAATTAAAACCACAAAAGAGTATCATCAAAACACAAGAGATGACAAATACTGATGTGAATGTGGAGAAAATGGAACCCTTGTGCATTGTTAGGATTATAAACTAGTATGGCCACTATGGAAAATAGTATGGAGGGCTCTCAAAAAACTAAAAATAAAACTCCATATGATCCAGCAATTTGACTTCTGGGAATATATCCAAAGGAAATAAAAACACTAACTTGAAAAGATATCTGCACCCAGAAGTTCTAAGCAGTATTATTATATATAATAAACAAAACATGAAAACAATCTAAATGTCCACTGAGAGATGAATGGATAAAGTTGTGAAATACACATACGCACACACACATACACACACACACAAGAATAAACCATTAGGAAAACAAGGAAATTCTACCATTTGCAAGATCCATGGATGAACCTTGAAAGCATTATAGTAAGTTAAATAAGTCACAACAAAGAAAGAAAAATACTGTATAATCTCTGATCTAAAAACAAAATGAAGCGGGGGCACGTGGGTGGCTCAGTCAGTTCAGTGACCAACTCTTGATCTCAGCTCAGGTTTTGATCTCAGGTTCCTGCGTTTGAGCCTCACATTGGGCTCCCTGTCCAGCATGGAGCCCACTTAAATGAACAAACAAACAAAGACTCATATAAAGAGATCAAACTTATAGTTACCAAAAGTAGAGGGCAGGAGGAGGGGCAATTGGAGGAAGTCTAAAGATACAAACTTTGAGTTTTAAGTATGTACCAGGGATGTAACGTACAACACAATGACCATAGCTAACATGGTTGCATGATACAGGAAAGTTAAGATAGTAAATCCTAAGAGTTTTCACCATAAGGAATTTTGTTTTTCTTTTTTAATTGTATTCTTATGAGAAGATGAATGTTAGCTGAACCTATTGTGGTAATCATTTCATGGAGTATGTAAATCAAAGCATCTTGCTGTATGTCTTATTTTTTTTAAAGATTTTATTTATTTATTTGAGAGAGAGAGAATGAGAGATAGAGAGCACGAGAGGGAAGAGTGTCAGAGGGAGAAGCAGACTCCCTGCTGAGCAGGGAGCCAGATGTGGGACTTGATCCCGGGACTCCAGGATCATAACCTGAGCCGAAGGCCGTTGCTTAACCAACTGAGCCACCCAGGCACCCTTGCTGTATGTCTTAAACTTACAGTGATGTATGGCAATTATTTCTCAATAAAACTGAAAAAAGTAATTTGCAACATATTTACCAAAGTACAACACTTAATATTTTCAGTAAATTTCTACTGATGTCACCATATCCTATTTCCCTCCTCCTTTTATGTAAGTTGACTTACAATTCATACACAATAAATCAATTTCAATTGTACAGTTCAGTGATTTTGCCTCCTCTTGAATGTATACAAATGGAATCATACAATATGTATTTGACTTCTTTGCTGATCATAATAGCTATTGTGCAATAATATATATATATTTATGAATATACTACATTATGGTTATTTATTCACCTGAGAAAAGACATTCTTTTGCTTCAGATCTTTTGGTTATTAGGAATAAAACTTCTGTATTTATTGTCATAGAAGTCTCCTATTTAGGGTGCATGCTTTCATTTCTCATTTCATTCCTGAATCAAAGCGTACATTATTTTTAACTTAAAAAAAAACCTGCTAAAATATTTTTCAAAGTAGTTTTCCCATTTCACAGTCTTATGAACATTATGTGGAAGTGTTCCAATTGCTCCACATTTTGGCAATCCTTGCATCCTTACTATCGTCTCTTTTTCTTTTTAAATTTTAACCATTGTTGTGGGTATGTAGTAATAATGCATATCATTTTTGGTGATGTCTCTGTTGAAATTCTTTGATATTTTAAAATTCAAGCTACCTTATTATTGAATTTAAAGTATCCTTTATACATTTTAGATATGTTTTTTTATTTAAAAAAGTTGCAAATATTATCTCCCAACATGTGCTTGATTTTTTTAAATGCCATCTGAAATTCCAGATTTTTTAAGTTCACTTTAATCATTTTTTTATGATCACTATACTCTTTGTGTTGTATGAAATTTTGTCTAACCCAAGTTATCATAGATCATGTAGTATCATAGATCATGTATCATAGATCACACTTTTTTCAACACTTTTTAAAGTTTTGGCTTTTATGTTTGGGTCTATGATCCATTTCAAGTTAATCTTTTTAATTCATTCATTTTGGTCTGAGGTAGGGATTGAGTGTGGGTTTTTTTTTTTAAGATTTTATTTATTTATATGACAGAGAGATAGAGAGCACAAGTAGGCAGAGTGGCAGGCAGAGGGAGAGGGAGAAGCAGGCTCTCCACTGAGCAGGAAGCCAGACGTGGGGCTTGATCCCAGGACCCCAGGATCATGACCTGAGCCGAAGGCAGCCTCTTAACCGACCGAACCACCCAGGTGTCCCATGTGTGTTGTTTTTTTTAAACTCCAATTGGAATATCTAGTTGTTGCAAGCCATATGTTGGAAGATTTTCATTTCTCTCATTTTATAAATTGGTAGTTTGGTTGAAACAAATTGAGTATATATGTAATATATATACATATGTATGTATTTCTGGACACTGTTCTGTTATGTTGAAATACTTTTTTAGCTGTAAGCCAATGCAAGTATTTTGATTTATGTAACTTTATAATTTTGAAATATTACCGTGAATATTCTCTAACATTGTTTTACTATTTCAAGATTATTTTCTTTATTTTAAACATTTTATATACCTATAAATTTTAGATTCAGCTTGTCAAATTCTACTAAAACAAAAAGATAGTAGAAATTTTAATTAGGATTGCATTAAATCTATAGATCAATTTTGGAAGGATTGACAGCAATACTGAATTTTCTGCTATGTGAACATACTTTATATCATTATGTCCTCTCTTACACAATTGATGGGTCAGGAAATTATGAAAGTCCTTGTGGGAAAAATAACTTTACAACATCTAATAAGTGAAAAATATACACACCCCATAACCTAGCAGATAGGTTCCTTGGAATATACCTATAATATGTATGTACTATGTTTCCCAAAAGTTATGTCTTAGAAATTTTTGTCACATTAGACATAATACTTACAAAAGAGAACAGCTTAATTTATATTAACAATATAATATACATTTAACTTGTAGCATATTCTTAGAATATTACATAACAATAAAAATGAATGAATTACTGTTCCGTCCAAGAGACCATTAAATCTCCCAAACATATCATTGAGTGAAAGAGGTCAATTATTAAGGGATACATACTTAAAAGTATGGAATTGTGTAAGCTCAAAAACAGTCAAAAAAGTGACCTTTGGTTTTTAAAGTCAAAATAATGTTACCCGTTGTCCTATGCATAGAGTTTTCTCAGTCACAAATTTATTTCCCTCTCTGCTTCCACATTCCCCTCCTTCAGGATTATCTTTCTTTGCAATTATTGTACTGTTCTTTTTGTCTTTCATATAGAAAGATCCCATAGCTTCCTAAATCTATCATTGTTAATACTGAAATCAAAATTTCTAATTTACTTCCTCTACTTCTGTCATTTTTATTTTTTTTATTTTTTTATTTTTTAAAGATTTTATTTATTTATTCATGAGAGACAGAGAGAGAGAGAGAGAGGCAGAGGGAGAAGCAGGCTCCCGAGGAGCAGGGAGCCCGATGTGGGACTCGATCCCAGGACTCTGGGATCGTGACCTGAGCCAAAGGCAGACGCTTAACCATCTGAGCCACCCAGGCGCCCCTACTTCTGTCATTTTTAAAAGTCACTTTCTTTTTACTGGGTCCTGATATGTCTGCTAATTAATCATCCATTATGCAGAATCTTATCTAGCAATCCTAACTTCCTTATGCTTACTTAGTAAACTCTGGTACATGGAAAAGAAGCTGTTTTCCGAGGACTTCCAAATATGCATGAAAATCTCCTGTCACACACACACTTGCATCAAGCTGCGCTGGTAATGTAGCTGTTTTCACTTCACTTCTAGGGAATGTCTGAATACTCCATCCTGAGTTACTAGAACCTACAAGCCTACCAATTACCATTTTCTTTCTCATGAATTCCAAAATAATAAATTTTCACACTCCAAAATGTGATATCATCCTAGCCATCTTAAGTTATTTTTATAGGTTTAATAATATATATACTTGCTTTTTGTTTTACTTGTCACTGAATTATACTTCTTGATGAAGTGTATGATATTTATTTCCATGCCTTAATAGAAATTCTTCATTATTTACTCAAATATCAGTTATCATACACACACGTATATACACACAATGGAAACTGTGTTCTTATTTTTCTTTATTATTGCCTTTCATGTTCAGATTGTTGTATTTTTATACACAACTTAATCACTGTTTCATATTGTATGTTAAGTATTACCTACCTTTTTGAACTTGTATGATTATACAAGAAATCATTCACCTCTGACATATTTGTTATATGGCTCCCTCCATTCTGATTTTTGCTTATGACTGATAGTTTTTGTTGTTCTCTGCAAGTTTATGACTTTAATAAATGCATCTCCAGTTACTTTCTCTTTCATTTTTGTCTTCGGTATTTTCACTTCTCATTTCACATCCCTCACCCCTAAAAATCTCACTGTTACTGTATTTCTCCTCTTTACTGCCACTTTCTCCTTTCTCTGAATTTTAGAACAGAATTAAAACAGCTTCTAGCTGATTTCTTGCCTTTCCTTTTTTAAAACGCAGTAGTTCTGAGGTGCCTGAGTGGCTCAGTTGTTAAGCATCTGCCTTCAACTCAGGTCATGATCCCGGGGTCCTGGGATTGAGCCCCAGGTTGGGCTTCCTCCTCAGAAAGGAGCCTGCTTCTCCCTCTGCCCCTCCCCCTGCTAGTGTTCTCTCTTCTCTCTCTCTCTCTCTCACTCTCTCTCAAATAAATAAATAAAACCTTTTAAAAAATAAATAAAATCCAGGATTTCCAGCAATGAACTTGTTCTATTTTTATTCTTTGTTATTTTTCTCATCCCTTTGATTTCTCTCCTGCTGAGTAGGCTTCTATTACCATCTATACACAACTGTTCTTAAATCAGTTCTCTCTTATTTCACTTAGCATAATATACTCTAGTTCTATCCATGCCATTGCAAATAGCAAGATTTCATTCTTTTTGATGACTATGTAATATTACTGTGTGTCTGTGTGTGTGTGTACCACATCTTCTTTATCCATTCATCAGTCTATGATGTTTGACTGTTACTGTAACTTGGCTATTGTTGATACCGCTGCTATAAACATCAGGATGCATGTGCCCCTTTGAATTAGCATTTCTGTACCCTTTGGGAAAATACTAGTAGTGCAATTGCTGGGTCGTAGGGTAGCTCTATTTTCAACCTTTTGAGGAACCTCCATACTGTTTTCCAGAGTGGCTGCACCAGTTTGCATTCCCACCAACCGTGTAAGAGTGTTCCCCTTCCTCTGCATCCTCAGCAACATCTGTTTTTTCTTGTGTTGTTCATTTTCACCATTAGTTTATTCTATCCTGGTTCCCTTCATGACGGCAATAACTCATCAGTCTCTTTTGTATCTCATCAGAGATATTCTATGTGTACACAAATATCTGTAGTACTCACTTCTATGTCTCAGGTAACTAACTATATTCACAACAGTATATGCTATATCTTACATATTATTTCTATGTGTGTGTTATCTATGTTAATATATTTGACAGCTCTGCTCTTCAGAACATAGGTTCACATATTTACAAATAATCCTATAGACATACCTTGTTAACCTACTATTGGAAGATGGCTTGGGAGTCAAAATATAGTCTTAGGTTCTATTAACACTTTCATATGCCCATTTTTTAGAGGATTTTGAGAAGCAAGTTTAATTTGAACCATATTAGTAAATATTAATAAGTAAATACTAAATATGCTAAGACAAAAAATAAGGTATGTTGCACAAAGCAACATAAGGCAAAATACTTATTATTTTCACAATAAATACTAGAAAATTGTAATAAAGGAACACACAGAAGTACACCCTGAAAAACAAACAGAACATAAAAAACTAAAAAGTAACAAATTTCAGAGAGTGACATTAGTTCAATCCTACTTTCCAGTGCTTATAAATATCATGCAAACTGCTCATAATATCATTTTTTGTACTAGTAAATCTGGAAATTATTTGAATCTTCAGAAATAGTAAAATACATAAATAAAGCATAACATATTTGTATTAGAGATACCATAGAACCATTCTAAGAATGAAATATATATTACATACTAAAAAAAGAAAGGGATACCAAGAAAAGAAGATACCACTTTTGAAAAAAGAAATTAGCAGTTAGATATACATACAGATAAGTAATGTATATTAACAATACACATCTATCTCAGTGCATTTATAAAAAAATACTGAAAAGACTACACCTTCAAACTAGTAGCATTTGCCATCTGGATACAATGGGAAGTGCGTGTGGGAGTGTGAGATAGCATCGATTTTAATTTATGTACTACTTATGATTTTATGAGTATTATAACTTCTACAAGAAACTAATTTTGAGCTTTTTCTCATACTATTTCATATCCTCTTTTCATGCTATTAAATGTCATAATGGGGGCACCTGGGTGGCTCAGTTGGTTAAGCGACTGCCTTCAGCTCAGGTCATGATCCTGGAGTCTCAGGATCGAGTCCAGCATCGGGCTCCCTGCTCAGCAGGGAGTCTGCTTCTCCCTCTGACCCTCTTCCCTCTCATGTTCTCTATCTCTCATTCTCTCTCTCTCTCAAATAAATAAATAAAATCTTTTTAAAAATGTCATAATGATGTTTATAGCGCTTTTCTGTTGTATAAAATTTCTAGAAATGACAGACTTCATTTTGAAGCTCCTTTTTCCTTTCTAACTAATGAATACTTGAATTGGGCCAGAAGCAGCAATTGTTTTATAAGCAGTTACTCAAAAAATTCAACAGAACAACTGGCACTCGGACCATAAAACTGTTGGTATGAACTTTATGAAGACAGAATAACTAGTGCATATCAAGAATAGTTTTGATTGCATCAATTAACTGTTGTAGGTTCTTTTTTTCTCTTCTTTATCAAAATCACATAATTATCCTCTATCCCCTTCTCATAAAAACCCCTTGCTTTCTCCACAAGAGTGGGGCAGTTTTCTGGTTGCTTTCTGAATCTGTGCTCCCCAAACTGCAATTCTTTGATCCCAAATACATATTGATCTGCCTCTCATTGTGGCTCTTAATTTTTCAGACTAACACTGCACAAGGACATTTTCACCTTTTTCCTCTTCAAACATCCTTCATCCCTTATCATGTTCAATTACACAATTTGAGCTGATAATTACCTCATATTTCACCATGAAAATAGAAACTATGAGATACAAACATTTCAATCTTCTTAAGACTAAGACTATGAACATACTAATGTCTGCTGTTTTTTTTTTTTATTTCTTCTCTACTATTTATCTTTTCAATGATCAGTCCATCCCTCCTGGTGAGCTGAATTCTCTCACCTTATCAAGAATTTATACTTCCACTATCCTTTCTTGATCCTTTATCAACTATCTAATCCTCTTAAAGACAACTTATTTTAGTATAGAAAAATGCAAAATTATTGCACTCCTTTAAAAATTGCAAAGAGGGGCTCCTGGCTGGCTCAGTGGGTTGAGCGTCCAGCTCTTGAATTCAGCTCAGGTTGTGATCTCAGGGTCATGAGACGGAGCCCTGTTTGTTGGGCTCCATGTCCAGCAGAGACTCTACTCCTCTCTCTCTGCTCCTCCCCTTGCCCACGTGTGCTTTCTCTCTTTCTTTCTAAAATAAATAAATCTTTTTTTTAATGGAAAGAAAAGTCTACTCTAAAGCCCAATAGTATTTCACTAGAACATTTCTTGACGTTTTTCTCTTTAGAATCACCTTTCTTGGATAGTTACTGCACCTTTTCAACATGACATGAATCTTCTTCATGGAAAATTTTAGCTATCTCTAAAAAATAGCTGGGAAAGAATGTAGCTATATCTCTAGCTTCCTCATTCTCTCACACAAACCCTTTCCCTTCTCACTCTCTAGTGTCTTCCTGTAAATGTTATGCCAATTATTTCTCCTATATATATATTTGAAAAAATTGAATTTCTCTAGACCAGCTATTCATAAGTTTCCTTTAGGGGTGAGGATGGGTCAGATGAGCCTTCAAGTCAAGCTCCATTTTTTTCCATGTCAGGGTCTGTCCCTCTGTTGAAACACTGACATATTCTTTCATTAATATCTGGCATATCTGAAAGCCCATACCACTTAGACCTCTAAGAAGTTGCCAGATTTACAAAGTGTTCTATTGCCAGCTATGAGCAACTTCAGTTCCTTCAAAAGGCAGTGCTAAGTGGCAAAGCCCTTGCCTTCCAAAGTAATAAATATGTTTTCTTTTAGATGGTGTATCTTTTGCTGGTGTTTTTTTCTCCTCTGGGCTCCCCTAAGTACTTTTTTACTTGCTCTCTTCAGGTTCCACAGTTTTCATACATTATTTGATCGTAGCCCTAACCATAGCAATTTCCATTCAGGTGGTTTCTTCTTAGAGAAAACCGTTTCAAAGATCTGATATCATTAGACCCCTATGTATGCTTTTTAGCATTAGCATTAGCATTAGACCCCTAGGTCATGCTTTTTTGCTGTGTTATTGCAAGTTCTTGTGGGACTTGATAAGTATTCTGATTACCTGAATTGCTATGGGTAATACTTATATATAAATTGTAATCTGAGGTCTCCTCAGACACCTAGTTTTCCTAAGAAAAAAAAAATATATGTTTTCTTTATTGTGTTGGATTGTTTCCAGAAAAAGAAAGGTGACTCAGAACTCATTGTCCACTGTTTCCACTGGTAATGCATTAATATATATTTGAACACAATCCTGCATGAGGACAGGCCAGCTCTTATCAATCTTTGCAGAAAACTATTTTTCCACCTAGAGAATGAGCCAAGACTGTCAAATTTCTATGTAAGTTTTTGTTTATGTTTTGTTTTGTTTTTTAATGATGGATTGTTTCTAGTCTTTCTTTATATTCAGTGTTCTAGTTTTTTTTCTGAGATTTTAGTTCCAACCCTTCTCTTTCAATAGATCAAGATAATAAACCCTGTCTCTACTATTCATGAAAATCAAAATTGCTCAGATATAGTCTAGCCTCAAGGACAACTATAATTTTCACAATAGCAAATCACTCTGTTTCAACTTTGCCTTTATTTTTGACCCCTAATGATAAATGATGTCTCTACCTTTCTTCAAGTTTATTCTTTTTTCTAATTGAGGTATAACTGAAATGTAACATTGTATTAGTTTCAGATGCACAACATAATGATATGATATTTTATATATTGTGAAATGATCACCATGGATATTCATTTTTAAATGTTGATTTTTTCAGCTTTCCTAAGCATTTTGCAGCCATTAGTTTTAATATGTAATTCTCGATATTACCCAAATGACAGTCTCCAAATCCTTTCTAGCTATTTCAAACTGGATTCCATCTCAATCACTGGAAAAGTAACATTGTATTTTTCACAATCATTAATGACCTCCATTTATCAAGTACATAAACTTAAAATCCCTCCCATATCTTAATTGTAACTCTCTTCTATTATAGCTTTTCTGGGAAACAAACAAACAAAAAACCCTTAAGACTTTCCTAATACATTTGATGGTCAATCTCAGTTTACCTGGAAGATCTCCTATCTAAAATTTTTAGGGCTAAAGGGGTAAACTTCTTTATTTTCTCTCTGCATATTGTCTCTGGAGGTAATTACTTCATTCTCTTGGATTTAAATAAATATAAATACTCATTTTAATGCATTTGCTATATTTTCTAATATTGCTGGAAATAATATACATATTGTATAGTAGTGAAATGGCATTTTAATAATAAATGTTTTAAAGATTTGTTTATTTCTTTTACAGAGAAGGAGAGAGAGAGGAGGGGCAGAGGGAGAAGCCAGACGCAGGCTCAATTTCAGGACCCTGAGATCATGACCTGCGCAGAAACCAAAAGTCAGACGCTCGACTGACTGAGCCACCCAGGTGCCCCATTTTAATAATAAATTTTTAAAATCATTAAATACCATTTATATCCTCCCTGTAACTTTTGCACCTTTAGTATGAGAACCTATAAAATACATTATTACTTATATTAAGTCTTCAGAGTGTGTTATATGTTTTATTGTATGAAAAGAAATAATCCAACGTGGCCGTCTTCTTA
This sequence comes from Callorhinus ursinus, assembly GCF_003265705.2. Lineage (NCBI taxonomy): Eukaryota > Metazoa > Chordata > Mammalia > Carnivora > Otariidae > Callorhinus > Callorhinus ursinus. Next base: position 137,250,647 of record NW_027397066.1, read on the forward strand.
TCTTAGGAATCAGAAAATGTATAAGAAATTCTATTGCTTCATTGTTTTATCTCTTCAGTTAGGGTCTTAACTGAAAGTATCTATACTTCTCCCTTTAGTCATTCTGTTTCATTTATATATAAGAGTAAACTTTCTCTTCCCTCTCTAACACAATCTTAGATACTTTCAAATAGGAAAGGGAAACTTTTTTTTTAAAGATTTTATTTATTTATTTGAAAGAGAGAGAGAATGAGAGAGAGCACATGAGAGGGGGGAGGGTCAGAGGGAGAAGCGGACTCCCTGCTCAGCAGGGAGCCCAATGCGGGACTCGATCCCGGGACTGCAGGATCATGACCTGAGCCGGAGGCAGTCGCCTAACCAACTGAGCCACCCCTAGGTTAAAAACAACACTAGCTAACATCTGTCTGTGCCCCTATTAATCTGCTTATTAAATATCTCAGAATCTCTAAAACAAATATATCTGAATATATCTGAATATGATTGAAATATAAATCAATTTTATAAAGGTAACACTGATTTACAAGTTATTTAAAGCTAATGTAGAGTACAATGAAATAAAACCCAGTAATTTACTTAAGTGTAAGTGATTTGTAGTTAATAAAAGTGGCTTAGTTATTCTGACTTCTGTAATGTATCTCTCTGACACTTCCCCAAATTCAGCAATCATGTAAATATTTAAATAGAAGAAACTCAAAAGTGTCACAATTCCAAGCTCTAGAATTTACCCACACTTTACATCATTGCCAGGACCCCTGAATCACAATCAGTTCTCATATGAGAAAGAAGTATAAAAGGACTTTCAGGGGTTACTTAAGCTCCAAAACAGCAAATTTAAAAAGGGAGTAGTTAAAAAAAACAAATTTCTTTCAACAACAACAACAAAAAGCCCAGCAGATAGGCAGAATGAGACTAATTACTAGAGTAACATGCCACCATCTTTCTTGCCCTTTCTGCATCCATCATCCTCCACTTTCTATTTAAATTTAGGTAGGTGCATTGAACATGAATCACAGTCAGCAAACTCAGGTAGACAAGATATACAGTGTTATTTTTTATAACTCAACTTGATTTCTGACTATGAGTCTACATTCTTCAAGGCTGACAAGAAAAAATAAAAAGTCAACTTTTACAAGATTTACACTTTGTTGCTTCTGGGATTTTGCCACCCTTATGGTCTCCTTTGCAATTTCAACTCTTAAACAGTAATGATGAGAATAGGTTGCTAATCTTCATTTTTATTTTTATGCATTTATCTTTTCTGATTCAATTGTTCTCTAATGTTTTTGCCCCATACTTCAGACACAGAATCTTCATCATGTAATTTTGTATATGGTCCTATATGCCTGGGCACAACAGTTATTTTTCAAGAGGGTCTTTCTGCCTGAATAGCAATTTGAATAGTTACCAAGAGGAAAAGAAAAATAGTAACACAATAACACCTAGTTATACATATTAGTATCTTGCTCATGTTGATATTATATACAATCTAACTAAAATGCTCTTATTCAGCTGCCCACTTTAACCAAAATGGACTCTAATCAATGATTTCCACAATTTTCTTTACTTTTACATATTGAACTGATTTCTTAAAATATTTGAATGAAAATTACACATGCATATACTTAAAAAGTCAAATAAGTACAAAAGTTGTGTATATGGTGAAAAGCAACAGAATCCCTTGTTTTTGTTTTTGTTTTTCCTCACACTGACTCCAAATTCTACTAGTCTGATATAATCTTTCTTAATTTCTTTGCTTTGTCTGGTAGTTGTGTCCAGTCTCTAACACTTACATGCAGTTCTTTGATGGATTTAGTACTCCATACCACTCTTTTTCTGCTCTCCTCCCTTTCTTTCAAATTATTTATATCATTCTTACTATTTATCTCAGTGGATAGAGCTTGCGCTTTTGGGTGTACAGTCTGTCTGCCATGTGTTTACAAGCTCAGGAGGAGGAGGTACTTGGAGGTATCAAATGATGCCCTCAACTAAGCAACTGAATTTCTGTTCCATTTCTCATTTCTCCTTTTAATGCATCTAACGTTTAAGTCCTGAGCTTCTCTATGGTTCAATAAATATTAGTACTCTTTTTATATGAGGTCCTTTCCTCATATGCTGTAGGCCATGGCTTCCTCCTTCCTGCTCCATCTAGTTTATTTTTCTAGAATCTTTACCTTCCTACATATTGTTCTCCTCTTCTTTTTCCAGAAATCTTTGTTCTCCTGATACATTCTTATTCTTTCCTTTTTCTCATTATTATGGGCATTAACAAAACAATAAATAAAAACAACTAACACAAAAAAATAAACCATAAACAATTTTTATAATCATTTTAGTTATCTAGAAAAAGATAATAAAAAGATGTTTGATTAAGGTGCCTTTTGAATAGCAGTAACTCTTTAAAGGTGTCTTTAACCAACTCCATTACACTTTCTGTGCCCTCCCCTCCATCATACTTGAAAATGTTGCCATTTTATATGGCTTAAAATATAAGAATCCTTATTATTTTATAATTATATCTTTATTGCTATGTTCTTCATAATGATTCAACATGGAGACATATGGTTCAATATCAGTTAAAGCTACCATCTAGAAACAAAAATAAATTACAATGAAAAGCAATTTTCATTTTGGAAAAATAAAAATAAAATAAAATACAAAAAATCATGTACACAGTTAACAATTTCTAGTCTAGGTTATGATTCAAGTGGTATTATGCTTCATATCCTTCTAGACTACAATGCAGAGGATTGCTAATTATTGCCATCTTTTTCACAGAAGTGGGAGTTTGGACTGAACATCTTTCTGTTTTTAAGCAGGGATATTTCACATCCACACTTGTGGTTTCTCTTGGAAAATAAGAAGGTCTGAAGATTCTGGACCTGCTTTTTCCCTTCCATATTGATCACAATAAATTGGAGTTCAATATTTATGGCCTAGATAAGGTTGCCATAGTTCCCACATCTATTTTTCAACTCAACTTTCAAAGGGTTGCACTTAAATGTTATAGTTGGTTCCTATAGCCATTTTAGATCATTACACTCTGAAATACACACACACACACACACACACACACATATACATGTACATTAATATGCCACACATGTATTAAAAGAAAAAGAAAAAATATTAATTTGGTAGTGCTGAATATATCCAAATGGTTTTCTTAGCAATATTTTGGTAGCCTAACCTTTTATCCATCTTTTTTGATTAAGGATTAAGCTGCTGGTAAATGATGGCTACTAAAGAGGCCCACAAGTAAGTTATTCATGTCTGAAATCCCAACCTGATCTGTAAAGCTGGAAACACTGTTTGCTGTTCTGCTGAACAATATAGATGGGTTCACCTGAATATTCCTCCTCACAATACAGCTAATATTAACATATAGAGAAGTACAAACATGTCCTACCAACTCATTGGCCTCAGCTAACCTAGCTTCAGAGAGAGTTAAAAATGCAGATTACCACAAAAGGCATTCTGTGCTCCTTCACAAACTGATTGGAAATGTCCTATTGAAGTGAGTGTAACATTTAGTTACCATGAAGATTTTTTTAAATAATCAACAATCAAATTCAATTCTTAAAATTACAGAAACAAAAATCTACCATGTATTTAGGATTTAGACCCGTATGTCCACTACTTAATTTCCGTTGCATAAACTTTTTCTTATCCTTTGTGATTATTTTTCACAAAATTCTAGAAAAGTCATTTACAAAGTCCATATCAAATAAATGTATTATGTTATAGAACTTTTAAATTAATTAAAGAGAATGGAATAGAATACAATCATCAACACATCACATGGTTTCTTAGCAAGAACTGTGTATGTTGCAATAAATGGGTCATGATATAAAATGTACTTCTTAGTGCACAAAAATTTTGGTTTGTAAAGTTAAAAAATGCAAGATGTTATTTTAGAAATCTATGTGTATAAAAGGTAAATACCTTGAAAAGAAAGAGCTTTTTGCTGTCAGAGGTTTTCTTTTCCCCTCCAACAGCAAAAAAAATGGCATTAGGCCTTCTAAATCAGAACACTTTTGATTTTTTTCCCTTTTCTTTTCCCTTTTTCTTTAGAGTGTGTCACTCCAAAATTAATTTGTTAATTTTAAAATATTACTAAATGTCCCTAAATTATGCTACAATCTTCCTTTAAAAAAGATTTATTTTTAAATAAGTTAACTGACTTCCTAAAAATCTAATTTAAGCACATGCCCTATTTTAGAATTATCAGAAGGTATAATAAATAGAAATATATACAAGAATTTCTCTTTTGAAGCCGTAGTTCATCTTTTTGTAGACTTAGAATCTAATTCCTTCTTTGATGGAATCTTGCCCCCGCACTTACCTCTCTCCCATTTCAATCCTCACCATCAGATCTACTTCCAGAAATGTAAACAGATTGGTAACAACTCATATAAATCTAGGCACTCAGTCGACACTTCCTAAATATTTGTTGATGACTACAACTTTGTCTTGACCAGACTGCTCAGATAATTGCTTTAAATCTCCTGTGGCAATTTAGTTACACTGTGGAATCTGGCATGTCAATTAGAAACACCCTACCTAAATCTGCATACAGGCAAATGATGTTTTCATCAAATTAATTTAGATCCTTTTATAACAGACCATTACAATATTTTGACATTGAAAATGAAACCAGTACTAAGGATAAAAATATTGAACTATATCATAACTAATTCAAACTATGCCATAAGCCCTTATTATGTTACATCTACTACATCTAGACTATTTTAGGTTTGAGAATATTAAATCAATAGATTCATGATTCCATCTGTCAAAAGTCTATAAAGCCTAAAAATGCCACCAACCTTGTTATTAAAAGTAGACTTCCAAAGCCAATCAATATTAATAAGGAGATAAATGAGTATGCAATGTAAAGTCATATATAATTCAATTTTCCTTCAGTGAATTCTGTTCTTTCTTTAAACATATATACCATATGTTTCTTAACTTTAAAATTCTCTCTGTACCTTCTGGAATTTGTGTTAACAAATAATATCTACAACATTAGGGTTTCTTTTCTCTCCCACAGACATGCACTTACAATCTTTTTTTTTCTTTTGGAAATCCAAAGAGGGTACTCAAATGTAGCTATGCTTTTAAAAATTAAACAAAATAACATGATAGAAATGTAACAAAATGTACATTAAGCATGACTTTATTTAGACTTAATTTTACTTGCTCTTCTTTTATTGTCAAACTTCCAAATACAGGATAATTTTATAATCCTTTTTTAATGCATAAAGTTCTGTAGATGCCATTAATTAAAACCTTTTTTATTTTTAAGAATCCTCCAGGTGTCCCAACTACCTTACTCAGAAAATTATAAGTAATTTCATGACTTTATATTCCATCTCAATTGGTATTTTGTTGATAAATGACTAGGAAAATCACCTCTGTGAAATATTTTTCCCGACAGAACAGACCTTCTCTAGAGGCCAAATTAATTCTGTTATCAAAGCAGCCCAGCTGCTGAGCAGGAATATCTGTACACTGAAACCTCAGAGATTCTGGGAGGGCCATCTCCGAAGTCTGGTCACAATGAGTCATTCCTCATTCTGTCCTGAACACAAAAGAGTGTAGACCAGATCTGCATTATCCACTGGAGTGCACTCAGAGCCAGAGAGAATGCTCTGCTTCTGAATGAACTCACATTGACTGCCGTACTGCACACATTATATCTACCAAAATACCCTTTAGCATATGAACTACCACACCACTATAGGACTATGTATGAGTGTTGATACATTGGTTGGGTGTATTTCCCCCTCATTTTCATAAATATTTCATTCTGTTTTGCCTACATGGAAAATCTGAAAATGTTTATCTGAAAATGGGGAAAATATTTTCTTCATCTGAGGTTACCTCAATTTGAAAATACACTTATTTAAACATATTTATTCCTCACCTTACTGGTAACTGATGGTTACCAAGGGGAAATGGTGGGAGGATGGGGAAAATAGGGGATGGGGATTAAAGAGTACACTTATCATGATGAGCACTGCGTAATGTACAGAATTGTTGAATCACTATATAATACACCTAAAACTAATATAACATTTAATAAAAAATGTTCACTACAGGTCTATTGTATACAGCACAGTTGAAAGTAGTAGGTCCTTATAAAGATTACTCCAAAAACACATGAACGTGCTTCCTTTGTACAATGAAATGAATTAAGCCAATATTGATTCCGCAAATCAACAAAGTCATTGCCACTAACTAGATTTATGTTTCTGGATCTCAGTCTCCTCTCATAAAATGAAAGAGTTGCCTTCAGTATAGATTCTAAAATTCCTGTGTTTTGAACAAATTAATGCTTTCTATTTCTATAACCAATACTGTCAACCCACAGTCTCTTTAATCTTGAGCTATACAGAAATGATCAAACTCATCAAAATAATTATTAACTCATGAATATCAATACAAGGTTATAGTACATAGGGTTTTTATATTATGTATTTCTTATAGTAAAGCAGTTTTACTATGATTGACAGTAAAATGCTCTGTCACCAAACACTGTCAATTCTTCTTCAAACATGTCTCTCAAATTCAGTATCCTCTCCATCCACCTGTCACTACCCAGGTCTGTGTCCTCATCATTTCTCCCTTGGACGATTACAATAATAACCTCATAACTCTCTTAACTGACACTCTATTTTTCCCTCACTCTAGTTCATTCTCCATATAGCTCTCAGAGTTATCTTTCTAAAAGTAAAATGGTTCATGCCACCCAGCTGCTGAAGAACTTTATTATATATAATATAAAATCCAAATTCCATATCTTGGCACATTCTGCCCTCAACCTATTTGCCCATTTTCATTTTATGCCAACACCTTTCAGAACCAACCTCCAACTTTATTGCTCCTACCACAGTGAATCATCTTTGAATGTTCGGCACATTCTAGCCCTTGGTGAAACTCACTGCCTCATGGGTGCCTGGCATAAGGTAGATACTCAATAGCTATTTCTTACTGAAAATGAATAAATTTACATGCTGTTACTTTTACTTGGTGTATACATCTTTCATATCTTCTTTAATCCAAGTAATTTTTAAGTTAAGTTTAAATATCACATCTGCATTCTTCCTCAACTTCCCCAGAGAAAGTTATTCCATTTTCTGTTTCCTAGCATTTCAGCAATTTGTCTTCAATAGCACTACCTAAAATTTTTTACTTATCTGTTTATTTTTAAATTGGAAAATTCTATGGCAAGTATGGTATCTAAGCATGAAGATATATATATCTATATATAGATATATAGATATTCATATATCTATCTTCAGTATTTAGCATCTTCCCAGGAGCATAGTAAAAGCTCAGTAAATTTTGTTGGATCAATAAAATACATAAAATGCTAAAAAAAACAGAAAATACATCTTTATTAAGTTATAACTGACAGAGTAGTTTCCCATTATCTATGAGAAAATACAGTGAATGATTATTTCAAAATCTGGCATTGAAATATTTAATTTAAGCATATCATTCCATAGGACTGATCTTTTAGGATCAGTTAACTATACAAGAAAAAATAAATCCATCTAATCATCTGTAAAGGTCTCATATTAAAACAGTACAAAACTGACAATTCTGATAACCATGTTGGCAAACAGTTCCTGAATTTAAATTTTAATATTATTTGAAGAAATTAAAAATATATTGGTGACCCCAACCCAGCAATTGCACTACTGGGTGTTTACCCCAAAGATACAAATGTAGTGATCTGAAGGGGTATGTGCACCCCAATGTTTATAGCAGCAATGTCCACAATAGCCAAACTATGGAGGGGCCAAGATGTCCATCGACAGATGAATGGACAAAGAAGATGTGGTATATATATACAATGGAATATTACTCAGCCATCAGAAAAAAACCCACAAAATCTTGCCATTTGCAACAATGTGGATGGAACTAGAAGGTATTATGCTAAGCAAAATAAGTCAATCAGAGAAAGACATGTATCATATGATCTCACTGATATGAGGAATTCTTAATCTCGGAAAACAAACCGAAGGTTGCTGAAGTGGTGGGGGGTGGGAGAGATGGGTGGCTGGGTGATGGACATTGGGGAGGGTATGTGCTATGGTGAGCGCTGTAAATTGTGTAAGACTAATGAATCACAGCTATGTACCTCTGAAACAAATAATACAGTATATGTTAAAAAAAAGAAGAAGAAGAAGATGGTAGGAAGGGAAAAATGAAGGGCGGGAAATAGGAGGGGAAGACAAACCATAAGAGACTATGGACTCTGAGAAACAAAGTGACGGTTCTAGAGGGGAGGGGGGTGGGGGTTAGCCTGGTGATGGGTATTAAAGAGGGCACGTTCTACATGGAGCACTGGGTGTTATACAAAAACAATGAATCATGGAACACTACATCAAAAACTAATGATGTAATGTATGGTGATTAACATAACAATTATAAAAAACTAATGATGTAATGTATGGTTATTAACATATTATAATAAAATAAAATTTAAAAAATATATTGGTGAAAACTTTGTTATATTTAATTAAGTTTAAATTATATAGAATGACAGTGAAATATTATTTTGATTAATAATACAATATTATAAAGTAAAATATATACCTATTTCTGGTAGATAAGATTTAAAATTAAAGTTATAGCAACATCTATAGGTTTATTAAAGTGGAAGTATATAAAAATTATTTGAGCCCAGGGATTTTGATACCTTGTGTTTTAATAAAGGGTTTGGTAACAAAATCTCAATTTTAATATTATGACCATTTTAAAAATTTTGTCACGGTGGTTCAATATGTCACAAGTTCCTTCAAAATCTATGTTTAAATTACCTTTCAATCAGAAAAAAATATATATATATCTTTTTAAGTCATGGGTTTATACAAAATGGGGAAAAAAAGATTTTTACCAGAGCTCTGTTTATATGTTAGTATTTATAGTTGCTTAGCTTATGCTACTTGCAATCATAAAATTGTACAAGTGTCAGAAATCATCTTGTTAAAGTGATTTTTATACAGGTATGTTTCAATACAATAGAGACTTTTATTTGTTTAAAAATCAACAAATATTAATTTTTCACATTTTGATATGATTTATAAATTAATTTCATGTCAAAGATAAATATTTATTTGACTTTAATGCCAAAATCTTTATACATAGAAAACTGGAAAAGTCTAAAACTAGTAGCACTCTTTTCTTTCTGATTTTGGCTGTATAGTTTTTTTTTGCTTTTTGTTTCTGCATGTGTTATAACCAAATTCAGTAAGCATTAATCAAAATCAAAAAGCAAAATTATGGTTAACCATATTTTGCTCAATAAATGAAATAAATCTTTGGTAAGGACTATATTATATGCTATGAAGGTGACCTTCAAGTTGCTTAAACTATACCTCAAATATAGAAGCTGGGTAAGTTAAGAATTGCAATAAGGAATGATCAAACCAAATTTTAATAACGATTCAAATGAGAAAGAGATTATATCTAACTGAAGAGAGAGGAAGAGATTCAGAATTAAGGGCAGGGGTGCCTGGGTGGCTCAGTCTTTAAGCGTCTGCCTTTGGCTCAGGTCATGATCCTAAGGTCCTGGAATCAAGCCCCAGCATCAGGCTCCCTGCTCAGCAGGAAGCCTGCTTCTCCCTTTCCCACTCCCCCTGCTTGTGTTCCTTCTTTTGCTGTGTCTCTGTGTCAAATAAATAAATAAAATCTCTTTAAAAAAAAATGAGGGCAAAAGAAAATTCTGTAAGGACAAACAAGATTTCTTACAACAGACAAGGAAAAGAGTTCATGCTAAGTATACATAGTAGGATTACCAAGAACATGGAATACAAATGCCTTTTTTTAAGTGCCTAAAATGTGATTCATCTTTGGTGGTGACCAATGAAATGAATGTGAAAATATCAATAAGATTGGGTACGTGAAAATAATGCATCTAGTTGTCTAATCAGATACATCAAAAAGTATATACATTATTTTGTTAAAATGGTATATTAATTGCTTGACTTTGAATGTTAAACCATTTTTGCTTTTCTGGGGGGGGGAATCCAACTTTATATTGCTTAATTTGGTTTACTAAGATTTTGTATAGGATTTTTGTAACTACGTTCATGAAAAAGATTAAGCCTGTTTTTTCTTTCTCATAATGTCCTTGTCACTTTTTTTTTTTTTGTCCTTGTCACATTTTGACAGTATGGCTACACTATTCTCATAACATGATTCAGGACTCTTTCTTTTGTTATCCTCTGGAAGATTTTTTGTAAGCTCATGATTAGCTCTTCTTTAAATGTTTGGTAGAATTTACCAGTAGAGTCATCTCTACCTGGAAAATTCTTTGTGGTAGTTTTTTGTTTGTTTTTTAAATAAATCAAATACCTTTAAGCATTGAAAAAAAAAGTGTATGGAATCTTCAGTTTCTTTCATTGCTCACAAGAGGCCCATTAGTACTGGTCTAGTGTGGCAATGAAGTCTTTACATTTGGAATTTCTATCAGTGCCTGGATTTCTACCACTACACATTCTCTATATAATTTGTGTTCAGCAATAATTAGGTTGGGTGGAACCATATCATTTTTACCCCTCATCTCTTACCCTATTCATTTCCTTTTAAAACCAGTATTAGAGGTATTGTTAGTGATGTTGTTCACTCTAGTTTTAGGAGAGAGCAAAGAATTATTTAGTAAAGAAGATGCAGGGAGTAACGGTAACAAAATGCGAAGGATGGTCAAATCATCTTAGTTACTTTCCCATGTTTTCCTTGAAAACACTGAATAAAAAATATTTGATAAAGCAAGTAATAAACAATAATAATAACAAGCATCAGTATTTTGTCATATGAGATCATCACCCCCCACCTTATCTTAAAAAGATAAGGAAGAGACTCTAATAGACACAACTGCTGACTTTAGGAATGGATGGCTTTGAGAATTAGTGAGTTTTCTGTCTGAAAATGTGTAAACAGAGGCCCAATAACTACTTGGTAAGGATGATAAGAAAGGAATTCAAACTGGCCTTGTGTGTGAACTGGCCAGTTACAGACAGACCCATGCTCTGAAGGGCCCTAGGATTAGTTTAATGTTCTTCAGTTACTGTCTTGAAATTCTTAATTTTGGGGGTGATAAGCTCTACATTTTCATTTAGCATTGAGTTCCATAATTATATAGCCAGTGCTGAATATCAGACCAATAATATGAATAGTAGACTCCTAATTTAGACTCTTCTGATACTGAAATCCTTTCATTCTATGTGCTTACTTTGGGAAACCAGAGTAAGAAACAATCTTTGAAAAATATTATTGAGTGAGACCTCATGGGGATATGGGGGTTAGTAGCAAAAAATCTGAAAAAAATTAAATCAATCTGTGCTTATCCATCAGTTATGATTACCTAAATGAAAGAATATGACTTGCTCAAAATAAGGATAGTCCTAAATTCTTACATTAGAATTAAAGAAAAAATGAGACAGTTGTGGAGGAAAATGGGCAGAATATCTAATTATTGCTATGACATCTGTGCAAATTGAAACAGCCAAATAAGCAATTAATGATTCTAATAGTAATGGTAATGGAAGACATGATAGCATGGGCAAAGCAAGCAATTACTTGTACAAATGCCGGAGGCTAAATAGGCTATTAGCTAGATACATGACCCACTTGAACCTGTTAATTGTAATAGATATGGTATTTTTTATCTTACTAAAATTGGGTTATTTTTCATTCTGCTGCTACAATAAATCATTCAAAAGTCTGATTCACATATAATAAGTTACCTTCAAAACTCAGTAAAATGAGTTACAATTTTCATGTATTTTCCTCATATATCTTCAGAGCAAAATCTAAAGAAATTTCTGAAAGGGAAAAAAATTGACACTTATACTGTAGGCCCCCATTATCTGTTGGGGATACATTCCAAGACCCCAGTGGATGCCTGAAACTGTGGAGCACTGAATTCTGTATATACTGTTTTTTTTTCCCCCTACACATACATACCTGTGAATGAGCAAAATCTACAAATTAGGCACAGTAAAAGATTAACAACAAAGCTAATAATGAAATAAAACAATTATAACAATATAATTAAAAGTTATGTGAATGTGGTCTTTCTCTCAAAATATCTTATTGTACTGCACTCACCCATCTTCTTGTGATGATGTGAGATAAAATGCCTACCTGTTGAGATGAAGTAAGGTGAGTGATGAAGGAACTGTGAGGTAATGTTAGGCTATTATTGACCTTCTGACAATGGTCAGAAGGAAAATCATCTACTTCTGAACCAGGGTTCACTGTGGGTAACTGAAACTGCAGAAAGTTTGAAATCATGGATAAGAGGGATCCCCTGTATTGTCTTGATGCTCCTCTTTTATGTCTCAAATACTCTCCACTGTGAGTATGAGTAGTTTATTTCCCTTGACCCTCCTAAAATCCCCATTTGAAACACAGTGAGATCTGGAAATCCCCTATGGCTCAATGCAATTTTCTCATAGAAAACTCCTGCTAATAACACTTTATCTTGAGTCCCTAGGTGAGATGCAAAGTTCCTTTGTCATCAGAGGTTGAGAAAAGTGAACCAAAAAAAGGGAGAAAAGCCATTTAAGAACTAAGGAAGATTTTACCTAAATAACTCAATTTTTAATTTCAAATCTAAACTTTCAGTTTAAATAAAGTTGCACGTCACATTCTAACGCAAATAAAAGCAATTTAACACTTACATGTGTGTGTGATATTACTGATCTTATTAAAAATGTGAAAATTGGAGCAGCTGGCTTTAAGGAAACTGTTAGTAATAGTAAATCCATTTTTCCAATGACTGTGACATTTACAATACTCTGTTAGCGTTCCTCAGAAAAACAGAATCAACTGATTATATACATATATAAAATATATGTATCTTATATATACTATATCATATGCAGCATATATATGATATTCATTTTTCATATTTAATTTTTAAAATATTTCTTGCTAGTAATTCCCATATCCCCATTAAGGTTTCATTCATATTATTATTCAAAGATTGTGTGTATATATCTATTGAGAGAGAGAGAGAGAAAAGAGAATTTAAGGAATTGGGTCATATGATTATGGAGGCTTGAGAAATCCAAAATTTTCAGGATAGGCCAGCAGGCTAGAAACCCAGGAAAGAGTTGCAGAGAGCAAAGACAGTCTGTTAACAGAATTCCTTCTTAACTCTGGGGAGATCAGACTTTGTTTTATTAAGGTCTTCAACTGATAAGATGAGGATCACCCACATATAGAGGGCTGCTTTACTCAAAATTCAACATGCAAATGATAATCCCATCCAAAAACTTCCTGCACAGAAGCATCCGGAATAATTTTTGACAAAATTTTTGGGTACTATTACTTGGACAAGTCGATACGTTAAATTAATCATCATGTTTCATTGAAGAGTTTGAGGCTACTGGCATTTTTTAATGAAATAAAAAAATATTCAAAATAATTCATAAATATGAATAACATACATATAGCAGTAGTGACATTTCTGTATAATAAATGGTCTTAAAAGCTGTATGGAGAAAAAAACAGTAATTTCATAACTCAAAAAAATTCATATAAAAAACAGCTCACAGCCTTTTCAATGCCTTTAGAAAAATCTAAAATTGTTCATATCCTGCTTCCTTGAGCTTAAAAATACTGTCAAATCTAATGGCAATAAATATTTGTCATGCTGTATAGTCTAGGGAAAACACCAATGATTATGACTGAATTATAAGGGTACACTGGCTTATAGACTAAGGCCTGATTCTTAACTCTCAAAGAAAAAATGCATGCACAGTATCTCAAGAAATTTAGATCTTAAAGGGGACATAGAAATATTGTCCCCAAACATCACCACTTTAGGGTAAAGATAAAGAAAAGGATGAGTTCATTTTTGCTTCAAATACTAATTCATTTGATATATGTATGTTCAATCTGCATATATTCTTCATATGGAAGAATTACCTAATCATAACTAAAAGATAAAAATTCAGAGAATAGTATTATGTGAATGAAGTGAAGATGATTTGAATAATATTTTACAAAGCCTGTGCTAAGTGTCCATAAAAATACTGAAGTCTATAATTTAAAAGCTCTGTGTTTCTGGCAGTAGTTAGGTCTGCATAGAGAGATTAAATAAAAAAGGTTTCTTATTAGAAATGAATCTTTAAACAAATAATACAATAATAGCTTTCCTGACTCTAAGGAAATATTTCTAGATGCATCTCTATTTAAATTTCATGCAGCATAAACCATGTCCAATCGTTCCCCTCTTTCATCTAAGAAGATGTGTTCCAGGTCAGAATGTTAACTCACATAAGTGAATTAGTTCTAGATTTATGCTGAGGCTTGGATTTGCTCAGAGCATATCATATGAAAGGAAAAACGTGAAGCATAGAGAATTACACAAGAAAATGCTTAAACGTTCAGAGTCTTAAGTTGTATGTTATTGGAATGTGCTGTTTGAGCTCTATTTTACTCTTTTAACTAGCTGTGAGCTGGCAGTTTACTTCACCATTCTGGAATAATGTCCACTTTCTTATAAAATTAAGGCTCTGATATCAATCAGCTTTAATTTATACAGTTCTTTAATCTACAAAACTAAGAAAAAAATATTGTGAAACCAAAAACTTCTAAATGCATCTTAATTCTAGAGGAGAAGGATGTTAAGAAATTAAAATCATTCAGGCACCTGGGTGGCTCAGTCGGTTAAGTGTCTGCCTTCAGCTCGGGTGATGATCCCAGGGTACTGGGATCGAGTTCCACATTGGGCTCCCTGCTCTGTGGGGAGCCTGCTTCTTCCTCTGCCTCTCTCTCTCTCTCTCTCTCTCTCTCTCTCTCATCTGTCTCTCATGAATAAATAAATAAAACCTTTAAAAAAAAGAAGTTAAAATCATTCATGCTTACCCTGAAGTTTTATCCCAATAGATTTGTGTCAAAATAAAGATTTATAAATACATGCATTCCAGGTTACTATTACCAAAAGTACCGTAACATTATTTCATTTGTGAGACAGGATGATGAAACAATTTATTATTCTTTACAGCTTTTTGCATTAAAACTAAATGATCAAAAATAGTCTACATATAGATTAGATATTTGATATGAAACTGTGAAGTACAATTAAAGAGACAAATCCAACCTAAAAAAAAGAGAGACCAATTCCATTATATGATATACTTCTTAAATTTCTCTTTAGAGATCAAACCCGGTATTTCTGTTTACAGAAGACAAATCCTAAAGTTCCTCAATCAAAGTAAAATATGTAAATCAAAAGCTTATGGTTTATCTTGAGGGTCTCTGCTTAGATCTGAACAACCATCCTGCCACTCCTTTAATGAGGAGAGAATTGTATCCTTTTTATTCTCCTTTTTAAACTGCAGGATTTTAACTCTAAAGGGTTTCCACTTTGAAAATGACATATATCATGTACTGTGTATATTCCATATATGTATCATTCTGCAATAGATTTCATTTCTGTTATTGCTGTATATGAGGTGGGGCCTGAAGAGTGAGGAATGAAGCAGAAAGCCGGAGACAGTTTATTGTAAAATTGATGCTTAGTAGTTCAGTGATCCAGAATGTATTATGAGTGAGAATCACTGAATTACCACCGATCCATAATGTATTTATTGCCACGCCTTCATCCTACTTACACTCAAGTCAAAGGGTGAAGATGGTGATATTGCTCTAAATTAGAAGGCAATAATAAGTTAGAAGACAAAGAAAAGAATTATTAAATTTGGATTTAGAATTATTGAAAACTATGTGTATATAGCATTAGGAAAAAAAGCACAAACCAAAGAAATCTTGGCTACTGTTACATGAATTACTTTTCTAATTTATGAGCAATGAATGTACAATAGTATTTTTACATATTATTTACAAGCCAGGGGAAATACTTTCATTCATTAATTTATTCATTTTAGGTATAATTTACATAAAACGAATTCACAGATTTTACCTGTAATGTCTGATAAGTTTCAACAAATGAGTATACCTATATTATCAACACCTAAGTTAATATAAACAACATAATCATGATCACAAGTTCTCTTAGACCATTTTCTAGTTAATAATCCCCCTCAGTCAAGAAACCACTGTTCTAATTTCTATGTTTATAGATTAGTTTGCTTATTCCAGAACTTCCTGTAAGTATAAATCTAGACATTGTGGAAGATGCATTATAAAAATGATTTCTGGGGGTGCCTGGGTGGCTCAGTCAGTTAAGCGTCTGACTCTTGATATCCGTTCTGGTCTTGAACTCAGGATTGTGAGTTCAAGCCACACATTAGGCTCCATGCTTTAAAAAAATGATTTCTGTTATATTCTTCATATGAGTGTTGAGTTTTATTCTAGCAAATAATTAAATTATTGATGGATAACCTTGAACTTGTTGACTTTATTTGGACAAGTCTATTTCATTTGTGTCATTAACCCCAGGGTGAACTCCTTAGTCTTTGGTTTTCCAGACATAGCCCTGCTGGTTGTCTGAAGACAAAGCCCAAGTTCTATACCAACCCCCTCTAACTTAGTGTGGAACCCAAATTCCAAACAGTGTCTCCTCCGAATAGAGCTGAAATGGCAACTCGTTCAGCATTCTACTTTCCCCCGGGCTTCATGAAATCTCATCTTCATATGCATGCAGTTAGTTCACTCTTCAATTAAGATTTGAGGTGAGTTTCTACACATCTTTTGGATTACTGCCCTGTTTCTCTGTCCTCTTCAGATGTCCTCAATTTCCACTTATACTATCAGTCCCAAGGCTCTGCTGACCCTTCTCCAGGGTGGCTGAAGCTTTCTGCTAGAGTTCTGTTCATCACTTGTGGATTGGGATGAGCCCTGGGGGGAAGGAGGGGGGAGGAGAGTGTTGTACACCTGCCTAATTCCACAGTATGGGCTCCTTTATTAAAAGGTAAATTCACTCCAGTTTCCGAATGCTTTTGTTTACTCTACAGTGTTTTCAAATAGTTCTTTCCTTAAAATTTTGTCCCTAGTTAATATTATTTATTTCTATAATAAAAGCTATTTTGTTCTATCATATCTGAAATGCTTGTCCTGTCACGATTCAAATTATTGAATAGAGTAGCACTTGTTATACCAAAGTCCCCTTCATATGCATTATTTGATAAAATAAATAATAATATATAAACGATAACTTTAAAATGTAAAATGTTTAAAATGAGGCTCTGGCAGACAGCATATCGATGGGTCTTGTTTTGTTTTTTTTTTTTTTTTTTATCCAATCTGATACCCTGTGTCTTTTGATTAGGGCATTTAGCTCATTTACATTCAGGGTAGCTACTGAAAGATATGAATTTAGTGCCATTGTATTGCCTGTAAGGTGACTGTTACTGTATATTGTCTGTGTTCCTTTCCAGTCTATGTTACTTTTAGGCTCTCTCTTTGCTTAGAGGACCCCTTTCAATATTTCTTGTAGGGCTGGTTTTGTGTTTGCAAATTCCTTTAGTTTTTGTTTGTCCTGGAAGCTTTTTATCTCTCCTATTTTCAATGAGAGCCTAGCTGGATATAGTATTCTTGGCTGCATATTTTTCTCATTTAGTGCTCTGAATATATCATGCCAGTCCTTTCTGGCCTGCCAGGTCTCTGTGGCTCTTTCTGTTGCCAATCTAATGTTTCTACCATTGTAGGTTACAGATCTCTTCTCCCAAGCTGCTTTCAGGATTTTCTCTTTATCTCTGAGACTCGTAAGTTTTACTATTAGATGTGGGGATGTGGACCTATTTTTATTGATTTTGAGGGGGGTTCTCTGTGCCTCCTGAATTTTGATGCCTGTTTCCTTCCCCAAATCAGGGGAGTTCTCTGCTATAATTTGCTCCAATATACCTTCTGCCCCCCTCAATCTTTCTTCTTCTTCTGGGATCGCAATTATTCTAATATTGTTTCATTTTATGGTATCACTTATCTTTCGAATTTTGCCCTCGTGATCCAGTAGTTGTTTATCTCTCTTTTTCTCAGCTTCTTTATTTTCCATCATTCGGTGTTCTATGTCACTAAATCGCTCTTCTGCCTCATTTATCCTAGCAGTTAGAGCCTCCACTTTTTATTGCACCTCATTAATAGCCTTTTGACTTCGACTTGGTTAGATTTTAGTTCTTTTATTTCTCCAGAGAGGGTTTCTCTAATACCTTCCATGCTTTTTTCAAGCCCAGCTAGTATCTTTAAAATCATCATTCTGAATTCTAGTTCCGACATCTTACTAATGTCCATATTGACTAGGTCCCTGTCAGTCGGTACTGGCACAAAAACAGACACATAGATCAAGGGAACAGAATAGAGAGCCCAGAAATGGACCCTTAACTCTATGGTCAACTAATCTTCGACAGCAGTAAAGAATGTCCAGGGGAAAAAAGACAGTCTCTTCAACAGATGGTGTTGGGAAAATTGGACAGCCACATGCAGAAGAATGAAACTGGACCATTTCCTTACGCCACAAACAAAAATAGACTCAAAATGGTTGAAAGACCTAACTGTGAGACAGGAGTCCATCAAAATCCTAGAGGAGAACACAGGCAGCAACCTCTTCGACCTCAGCCGCAGCAACTTCTTCCTAGAACATCATCAAAGGCAAGGGAGGCAAGGGCAAAAATGAACTCCTGGGACTTCATCAAGATAAAAAGCTTTTGCACAGCAAAAGAAACAGTCAACAAAACCAAAAGACAACTGACAGAATGGGAGAAGATATTTGCAAATGACATATCATATAAAGGGTTAGTATCCAAAATCTATAAAGAACTTCTCAAACTCAACATCCAAAGAAAAAATGATCCAATCAAGAAATGGGCAGAAGACATGAACAGACATTTTTCCAAAGAAGACATCAAAATGGCCAACAGACACACGAAAAAGTGCTCCACATCACTTGGCATCAGGGAAATCCAAATGAAAACCTCAATGAGATACCAGCTCACACCAATCAGAATGGCTAAAATTAACAAGTCAGGAAACGACAGATGTTGGCGGGTATGCGAAGAAAGGGGAATCCTCCTACACTGTTGGTGGGAATGCAAGCTGGTGCAGCCACTCTGGAAAACAGTATGGAGGTTCCTCAAAAACTTGAAAATAGAGTTGCCCTATAACCCAGCAATTGCACTACTGCGTATTTACCCCACAGATACAAATGTAGTGATCTGAGGGGGTATGTGCACCCTGATGTTTATAGCAGCAAAGTCCACAATAGCAAACTATGGAAAGAGCCAAGATGTCCATTGACAGATGAATGGACAAAGAAGATGTGGTATATATATATATACACACACACACAATGGAATATTATGCAGCCATCAAAAGGAATGAAATCTTGCCATTTGCAACGATGTAGAGGGAACTGAAGGGTATTATGCTGAGTGAAATAAGTCAATCAGAGAAAGACATGTATCATATGATCTCACTGATATGAGGAATTCTTAATCTCAGGAAACAAACTGAGGCTTGCTGGAGTGGTGGGGGATGGGAGGGATGGGGTGGCTGGGGATAGACATTGGGAAGGGTATGTGCTATGGTGAGTGCTGTGAATTGTGTAAGACTGTTGAATCACAGACCTGTACCTCTGAAACAAATAATATATTATACGTTAAAAAAAAAAAGAAGATAGTAGGAAGGGAGAAATGAAGGGGGGAAAAATCAGTGGGGGAGATGAATCATGAGAGACTATGGACTCTGAGAAACAAACTGAAGGTTCTAGAAGGGAGGGGGGTGGGGAGATGGGTTAGCCTGGTGATGGGTATTAAAGAGGGCACGTACTGAATGGAGCACTGGGTGTTATACGCAAACAATGAATCATGGAACACTACATCAAAAACTAATGATGTAATATATGGTGATTAATATAACATTAAAAAAGATTATAATTTTTAAAAAGTAATAAAAAAATAAAATGTAAAATGTTTCCAAAGGCAAAACAAATTTGTGAGAGACAATACAAAAATAATTTAGATTGGATTTCATGAAGTACCTCTTCAGGACACTTGAAGGATAAAGATTTGTTAGCTAATAGAGATAAAGTATGGTTTTCCAGGCAGAGGAAAAATGCCTATGCCATAGATACAAGCTATTTCACACAGGAAACTGAAAGTGGGCCAGTGTGACTTGATTCTAGCGAGCAAAAGAGGAATGACAAAAGCTAGGCAGGAACATACAACTTAGGATTTTGTACAAATGCTTGTAAAAATATACTTGTATGTTAAATACAATGGGAGGTTACTGACACTCCTTAATCAAGGTAGTGACACTGACTACAGTATGGAATTATACACGCTGGCTAAAATGTGGAAGATGACTGGAGTATGTCAAGTGCAACTGATAAATAAAAGACTGTGAAACCTAGTAGTACAGTTGACCCTTGAACAATATGGGTTTGAGCTGTGTGGATCCATTTATACATGGACCTTTCTTCAATAAATACAGTATAGTAGTGTAGTTGTATTTTCTCTTTGCTATGATTTTTAATAACAATTTCTTTTCCCTAGCTTACTTTATTACAAAAATATAGTACGTAATACATATTACATATAAAATATGTATTAACCTACAGTTTATTGTTAAGGCTTCCAGTTAACAATAGACAATGAGTAGTTAGGTTTTGAGGAATTCAAAAGTTATACACAGATTTTCAACTAAGCAGGGGAACCAGTGCCCCTAAATCTTGCATTGTTCAAAGATTGGCTGTAATAGAAGACATTAGCAGACTTAAGATGTGTTTTTGGAAAAAAGTAGAAAATTTGAAAACATTGTCTTTACTTTTTAAAATGTGATTTCATTATTTAAAATTAGTAGTTCATAACAGATTTGGGGAAAATTTTCTGGCAATTATTACATTTTTCTGTCCTTCACAAACAGATTTAAATTAATTAAATAACATAGGACATATGACACATTCTTTCTTAACAATTTACAATTATAAAAATAATCTGAGGTCATCTAGTTCAATCCCTACTCCAAATTATAATCTCTGTACACATTTTTCTAATTCTCATTCAACTTTTTTTTAAGAAAAACACAACTAATCTAGTACTTTTCTGGAATCTATTAAAATCTGGAAAATTATAGCAGCCTGAAAATTCTAACTTCTAATGAAATGAAATATTCCTCTTAACTTTTGCTTACAAGCTATTTAGTTAACCAATTACATATGAGTAATGCTCCTGTCAAGACTTTCTCAAATCTTAAATCTTGGACATATGGTTGAACAATGTTTCGCATTCTTTTCTTTTATTAACTTGACAACATAGAATGATATTCCAAATTTATAAACATTCTGTCGTTTCTATCCCTCAATTCTTTCTTCACTTTTGACACCAGTATTGCTAAAAGTTAATATAAATCATTAACTGTTTGACTCATCCACTTCTTGCATACTTAAATTTTAGACTATTTACAAGTCATCACTACTTATATCCCAACTCTGAAACAATTTAATAGTAAATAAGTAATAGTAAAATTATTAGATGACTTTCTTGTTAGTGTCTGTTATGCCTAAACAGCAACATTTTTGTGTTCTATCTCATTTTCTTATTTCAATCTTAATCCAGATGTTTTCCACTAAACTTCTTTCCCTAAGTTCATGTATTTTTATATACGTGTATACACTTTGGACATATCAGATCATGTCAATACTTAGTTTATCAGGGGTACCTGGGTGGCTCAGTTGGTTAAGCAACTGCCTTCGGCTCAGATCATGATCCTGGAGTCCCGGGATCAAGTCCCGCATCGGGCTCCCTGCTCAGCAGGGAGTCTGCTTCTCCCTCTGACCCTCTGACCCTCTTCTCTCTCATGCTCTCTCTCATTCTCTCTCTCTCTCAAATAAATAAATAAAACCTTTAAAAAATACTTAGTTTATCAGATATGTTTATTTTGCATAGCCCTATCATTGCTAATTACAATGTGTCCTTCAGTGGTATGTTCTATTCTTTAGCCATGTTCTGCAAGTATTTTTCCCTTGGGATATAAATCTCTATTGTTTCATGTTAGAACCATTTCTTATTTTCCTTACTAAGTATAAATGATGGAAAGATAGTTCCTTATAACTTTCAGAATATTTTTCTGCTATTAATTTATTCAAAACCATTTCCTTTCCTGAACTAATTAAAAGCCCTTTAAAAATCATTTAAATGTTTCCTCACGAGACCTAATTTCCTCCCAAACACATATGTGTATGTGCATGTAACATGTTTCACATCTCCATATATAAAATTTAAAACCAGCTTGTGGTGTCTGTCTTCCACAATTCTGCCCACTTTGGTCATAATAACCACAAATAATCCACTAGGACATTCTAAATAACACCTAGTAGGGTCCTTTAATCCCAACCTTTATGTAACAATTGAGACTTTTCATTGAAGCTCTAAGAAATGAGAACTATGTAGATATTAGTGTATATTGAGTATACATATTTACTAACATATAAATGATACAAAGAGTCATGATATAAACTTTAAGATTCTTCTCATGAAGGAATTGCTGCCCCTGTTCAAATGTGATCTAGATATTTCTTTTGCTTTCACTGTGGAAATATGGCTGATCTTCAACTTCATTTCCAATGCCATGACACTGCTACACTCTACCCCCAGTTGCCTATAATTCCCATGAAACTAGGGGTCTTGTTTATCTGTCTGTACCCCCACTCCAATCCCATAGCAAATATGCACCTCTTAAAAAATAAATATTTTCAATAATATTGGTAAACTAATGAATATAGTTTATATGGCCTCTTATTCTATCCTTGTACAAAGAACTTTATTTATTACTTCTATTTGTACAAAAGTACTTAGTATTGGTGGATTCACAAGGTTTATTTTATACATTAAGTTTTTATTGTAGGATTATTAATGAGGCAATTGCTAACTGCTCAATGACCTCTCTCCTATAATTCTTTCATAGCACTTTTCATTTTCCAACTTTGTAATAAAGTTAGTTTATATACACTCATGAAGTTTTATAGTTACTTTAAAAAGGAAGGCACATATGTTAGTTATTATGATAGGGCCACATCTGTTTTTGTCTACTTTGATGTTTAGCATGACTATGTGACTTACTTTAGACAATAAAACATGTGCAGCATTGATGGTTCTGATTTCTGGGTATGAGCTTTACTAACCAATGCACTTGTCAATGTGGTCCCATCATCCAGTGACAGTAAATATTGAAAATGTATTGAGATGGAATCCCCAATGCTTAACTGTTTCTTTAAAAATATTTATTTCCTTTATATTAAAAAAAAATGTTCCCCTCTATCTGAAGAAAGTATGGACAAAGGGTTAACATAGTAAAATATGAACTATATATATTTTTTAAAAGGCATTTATCAGAATGAGAATTTGAAAGTAGCATTTGGGATTTTTAATAGTGTTTGATATTTTTTTAGCCCTAGCAAATAGAGTATGAGCCAATAAAACTGGATTAATAACTATGCTTTGGGGTCATCATAATACTATACGAGTATTACAGATAGTGCTTCCAAAAATTCATTCTCTCTTACTACTTATAAGAACCTTGATATTTACAGAGCAGAAACAAATCCAATTAAAATACTTAGTTTTCCAAGGTCCTAGAAAGCTAGTTATTTAACATTTTAGGATAGTCATTTCTGTTATTAATTTACTAAAAATCTTCTACCCCAAACTAGATAACATTCATTTATAAGTTCCTTAAATGTTTCTTCACTGATCATATTTTCCCCATGTAACATGTAGCTGTGGCATATGGTCCTGGTGAATGAAATATGAGCAAAAGTTTCTGGGTAGGACTTTTGGGCAAGCTATTTAAAAGAGGACGGGTTCAGCTGACTTCCCTCTTTACCTCCTACGCTCTGCTCTTGATCATTTGCCCTTTTGCGGGCTACCTGCCTGGAGGACAGACGCCATGACCAGTAGGAGAGCAGCCAGATCACAACTGTGAGGGGAAACAGTCATACACTAATAATGGCAGAGAAGGATGGATATGCCAATCCTGAACTATTTTCCCTTGTCCTTAGTATTACAGTAGGAAAATAAAGCCCTTATGTCACAAATTAAGTTGTTGCCTGTTACTATGCAGCCAAAACCTATGACCAACTTACTATTCTCTGCATAGTTTGAGAGAAAATAATCAAGGTTTTAAGTCTATTACATTAGTCATAAAACTTAATAGTAAATTATTGAGATCAAAAATAAAC
Organism: Callorhinus ursinus; assembly: GCF_003265705.2. Taxonomy (NCBI): domain Eukaryota; kingdom Metazoa; phylum Chordata; class Mammalia; order Carnivora; family Otariidae; genus Callorhinus; species Callorhinus ursinus. The sequence goes on from NW_027397066.1 coordinate 137,274,804, forward strand.
AAAATCCTGTCTTTTTCACCCTCCCTCTCCTCACACCCCTTTTCATTTCTCACCCCTTGAAGCAAGGAAAGTTTAATCACAGTAGGTAGTTTCCATTTAGACAAAGTCAAATATAGTTAATATGTATGGATGAATTTAAATGTATCAATATGATACAAAGTATTTAGATAGAACATGCAGTGATGATCTTTCTACACTAGAATGAAAACAGGATTGTGACAGTGACAGTTTTGTTACTGTATAATCTTAGGCAAGTGTTTTGAAGTTTATAAAATTTGTGTCCTCATCTGTAAAATAAATAGTATTTATTTTACATAGTTATTACAATGGTTAATGACCATAATTTCATAATGAATGCTCAGTAACTGATATATGTTAATTATTTTTTTCTTATATATTTTATTAGTATTAGTATTAGTATTCTTAAGGAGAGAGTATTTGCCAGAGAGCCCAGCTGTGTCCTGGGCATGGAAGAGTCATTTGATTTTTAAGTAACCCCTTTTAGTAAGCTGACAATTCTTCAAGGAGGGAGATTATTATTTTTTCAACAGAAGATATTAAAATATATTTTTATTGAGTGTGCTATACAAAAGAGTAATAACAAAAACATGGAGTATGTTTTACCTAACTCGAGAGCAATGCAGAGAAATTATCAAGGAGAAAGAGAGAGGCTGTGGAGAAAACATCACTTACTTGAAACAAATATTTTGTATGTTGCATATGGTCTGTTGCTATTTAACATCCCTGCTTGACACCTACAAGGTCTGGAAAAAGAACACTACATTTCTCAGATGTTCTTATAGACAGGGTTCTTAATATGTATTAGGAACTGCTATTTGCAGGCACTTGCATGAGGTGTAAGATATGCAAATAAACCAAAAATCCTCTTTCATTTATTTTTGGATATCTTCTGTTTGCTAGATTGTAATGATATGGGAACTTTCCACAGTATCACTGAACTGTCCAATCTCTGGCTTCATAGCTGTTCAGAGGCAACTGTATTGACAACTGCAGTAATCCCATCTTTCATACTGATAAACCACAAATTAGGTAAATTTTTTAACTTGGAATTTTCCATGGAGCTCTCTGATACCTTCTTAGTTGTGTCTCAGGTAGAAGCTCCTTCACTGGTCAGTTTTAAAGAATGTTGAGAGTCCTGTCAGGGAGATCCAGACTAAAATTCTCCCTGATGAATCACAATGAATTTGTAATCACCAACTTTGAGTTAAAATTTGTTCTGTTTGGCAATGGTTTAGTTTCTTCAACTGAACCCTGATGGAAATAACCTGTAAACCAGAAAGCAATTTCAAATTCAGTTATTATTTTTTTTTTAGTTAAGCACTCTCTTTCTTCATCTCATCTCCTTCTTACACTGTTTTTTTACCACTATCTAGCCACTATCCTATTAACACCATAGTTTTGTTTTTAAAACATTATTAAAGTTGTTTTTATATAGAATTGATTCTTTAAAAGTTTTATACCTCTGCTCCTACACTCCTTACTCCTGTGTTCATTTTATCTATAACAATGTTTTTTCTCTAGTAAACAAACGTATTTTGCCTCTAAAGAGGTATTGGACTACATTCCTTAGCAACTGAAAGTTGTCATGGGTAGACCAAAGGTAAATTAGAAATCCAGTAAGACTTTTATTCTAGATAAAGCCTTCTGTGATGAGAAGATACTATTTTATTAGGGAATAATAAACACTTTTCTCTGACATTCTATTTCCAAAAGTTTTAATAATATCCCAATGAACAAAGCAGGTTTTTTAAAACACATTTATGCATATATGTGCATTTCACTTTTGTTTGGTCATGACAGGTGGTCAGTAGGAAGGAAGGATGACAGAAGGTAAAATGAAATCTGTTGAGTAGAAAGAAAAAGAGCATTGGCAATTACAGAAATAGAAATATTGAACTTGACATAAGAATAGCAAAATTGAGTATGAAAAGGCTATATATAAATATATAACCAGCCCCCAAAATGCATCTCTCCATTCCCACTGGTACTTGTACCACCCTGGTGCAGTCCTGTCCCAAATTATAGCAGGGTAGGTCTATGTGACCAATAGATTAAATGGAAGTGAGATTATGCCACTCCTGAAGTCAAGTTATAGAGACTCAAGGGAGCTCTCTTTTGGGCCCTCTTGCTTGCTTGTGTTCTCATTCTCGCCTTCTTCACTCGCTCTGGGAAGGCCGGCATTCATGTCACGCGGGCAGCATTATGGAGAAGCCCACAAAGCAAGGAACTGAAGCTTCTTGCAATCAGCTCTCTGAATGAGTTTAAAGTGATTGCCAGGCCCCTTCGGGTCACTAAAGCCCTGACTGACAACTTGAAAACAACTCATGAGAGACACTAAGCCAGAACCATCCAGTTATGCCATACTTGGATTCCCGACCCTCAGAAACTATGTGAAATAATGAATATTTGCTCCTAAGTTTTAAGTAAGTTGTTACACTGAAACAGTATCTAATATAACATATAAATAAAAAAATACATATATTGATACATACAAATACATGTGTGTGTGTATATATATATATATGCAAATATATATACAAACATATATACATATATATATATTTACAGTTAACTTTGGTGAATGTTGCTGATTAAATATAACAATTTTAAGTCAACATTGATTTCAATGCAGTATTAGAATAGAGGGCCAAATTCCTTAAAGCAACTTAAAATATAAACTAAGACTGCCATCTATCGGTAATTTAAAAAACTTACAGGCTTAGTAATGTTTTATTCTCTTTAAAGTATGCTATATTTGGAACATACACAAATATATCCCAAGCTCTTAAATATGAGCTATTTATTATATGAAAATTTTTATTCATACTAGCTAGTTAGGTAAGGAAAATATACATTCATTATAATGTCAAATTTTTAAAAAGTCTTTTTAGCAAAAAAAATTTAAATTAAAAATCTCCTTAAAGCATTTTGATTTGATTTTTAATTTTATGACAACCACTTTATAAATTATTATTAAAAAAGCAAATTTACTTTCAACATAGTGTTAGTATAAAGTGCATTGCATTTTTCCTCTAAATTTTATAGAAGTTTGATAAGTCTGAGTATGAGTAATAAAGATATCGTGTATTAACTAAATTGTATTATTCCAAACTACTGTTAATAAATGGATTTTTTTCTATTGAGTAAATTAAATACATAATTTATGGCCTGCAGTATTTACAAATTACTAATAGAGACTCCTTCAACATTGAAATTTAAAGTTCACACTAACAATTGGAACCATATCAGACATCTTTTTTTTTTTTTACAAAACTTTCTGCCAATAATGAAATGGAAAAACATACCATGGCTCCCCATTATATTCCCTGCTTCAACTGTCTTAAATAATAGAAGGCAGTTATCAATTCTTACTGAACATTTCATGCAGAACTCTTCTCTTTTAGAACTACTGTAGTGACACCTAATAAATGTTTATATTCAATAATATCAAATTACTGTCAGTTGCTGGATTTTTCCCATGTTTCATCTCCTATATTTCTTTTATTCTATACATTGCTTATCATATTTTAAGTAGTTATTAAGTGTTAAATAATGATGAAATGTGTGTCTCAGAAAGAACAAAGAAAGATATAATTGCACAATAGAAAAGTAACAGCTAGATGGATGGATGGATGGATAGGTAGAGAGATAGATATACCACTTGAAAAATTAGAATAAAGACAGTAAAAGCAGTACTAAGTCCAACTCAGGCAAATCAAATTTATTCTTTTGTTATACTGGCTTCTCCTATCTATAAATCTTTCTGTCCCAGTGGGCTAGTCATTATAGATAATTGGTTAGTGTGTTATTTCCATGCTGAGCAGAATAGTTATATTACTAAAAGCATTTTTTATAGGCAGTATATTGACACTTGCATAATTTAAGAAAAAATGAATCTCATAAAACACCTGGTATTCATTAGAACTTTTTATCCATGTATTTCCTGCTCAATATTTTGATCACTTACCCCCTTTTGTGCAGATGACAGAAAAAGGCTCTCTCCTAAGTGAGAATTTATTTTTATAAACAAAGCATGCAGTGAAACACAACACATTTATTTTCCTATTGTTCCTCTTTAATGCTGAAGATGAGATAGAGCTAGTGAAGTATGTAAGAAAATGTTGATTGAGAAGAAATTTATGACTGGCATTATCTCGTTGTTGACTTACATTTCCTGTCATCTTATGGGAATTGTGGCTAAATCTGTCAGAAAGAAATTAGCAAAGACTCGGGGATAATTTCCTAATGTACAATTAATGAGCAATTTTCTTTGATGGGTCTTTTATAAGTGTTGGATAATACAGGAAATTATCCACAAAGGAAACTCCATTCTCCTGTTTATAATTAATTTTGACTTTGTTAGCAAATATTTCCTTGCAAGTATACTGACCTTATAAACTTGTATTTGAAAACCATGAAGTAAAATTTTAACAAGAGTTTATTTTGCATTCAACAGTCAAATGACACAAATATAGTCATTTTTGACATCATAGACATGTTTTATTAATTTCTTATCTTATAATGAGATGTGAAGATAATTCACTATAATACATATTTTTTACAAATTATAAAAATAAGTGCAAATTTATATAAACAGAAGTCAATAGTAATCATATCTGTATATTGTATCAGTCATTATAGTTAGTGACTGATTCACCAACTACCTTGGTACCTGTAATGCATATTGGTAAATGTTTCCAACTAGTCTTTTAGCTTATTTTAATTGTTGTTATTGTGTTCCTTCAATAAATGTATATTTAGAATGAAAATAACAAAGGAAACTGATGTTGATAATGAAAGCCACAGCTCCAATTTAATTTGTATTAATTACAAATATATCAGACATTGTGCCAGAGACAAAAACCTACACACTGAATTCATTAATACATTGAACATATAGCCCAATAATTGTTTAGTACTTGGTGATCCTGCTGAACTTAATGTATTCCTCCAAAAAAATGGAAACACATATTTTATAGAAATGAACTAAATTACAAAGATGGAATTAAGAGAAACTGTGGGGCTATATTAACACACAGGGGCGCAAAAGACTTCCTCTGATCCCAAAAGGCAGCAAAACAAAACAAAAAGCTATATGAGATGGAAGAAAAAAAGAGGACTATGGCAAAATATTCACATTTAGAAAGTAGAAATGAAGGAAAAATATTCCCAAGACATATTGATATATCCTATCTCACTCTGAATTGTGTAAGGTAAAGATTTGTTTGGTGAGTGAAAAGACTTAAAGAACATCATGGAATCTGTTTATGGACTGAGTTCCTTGGAAATGGACTAGTTTCTTGGCATCCACCTATCCATTCAACTATTCAACTCTTTAATTAATTAATTGAATAATTATGATTTAGCCCTTTCCATATACTAACACTGTTCTAGGTATTGAGTATTCCATAGTAAACAAAACAGACAAACATCCCCCCTCACTGAGTTTGAATTTTGGTCTGGTATTAGTTCATGCTGCAAGAGTTTCACTTGTCAGGTCTGATCAAAGGTTTACTTTAAAAGGTAATGAAGATTCCACCATGAGAGTGGGCTTAGGTGCAGTATCATTACAACTATCTACTCCTGACTAATAGCCTCCAAACTCGGTTAGTTAAGTTAGTTGCAGTAATTTTTTTCTACTTTGAGATTTCTGATAATACAGCACCTTAGTGGACTGCTTATCAATTTAGTCGGGGACTCTTTTTGTCATAAGTCATCTTCAGGCAGACTGCTCCTAAATGAGTAAGTCTGACATTTTTCCTTAATGAACACCTCTGGTTATTGTTATTTGTCCTCATTTTTGTCCTGGTAATGGCCTTGATCTCACAACAGATGAACAATGGTACTCAGTAAAGAAGAAGAATGATTTTCTTATATAATCTTGGAAAATTGCCCTGATAGCCCATGTTACATAAGAACCTCATCTTTGAAGTAGAAGAATCTTCACATTGAAAAATGGAGAGAGATAGAGATCCTATGTAAAAAAAAAAAAAATTTAAAAGACCCAGGGGTATAGATTCCTAGTTATACAAACAACTCCCCCATATATCTATTTCTCTGACCTAATGACATGATAGATACTCTAACAAGTCTAAGGGTATAACTTGCAGAATCATCTGGATGAATGGCTCTTGGCCCTATTTCATAGCCCTAAGTTTAGAAATACTGACAATATTGAACTTTAACACAGCTCTTTGATCCCCCCAAACAGGGACAGTTAAAGAAATACACCCAGCTTTTTGTATTTCAACCCTCTCTACCAGCACAATTTTGTGTTCTGGGAAATGGTTTACTATAAAACCCAACCACTTTCACCATATGACTTAGATGAGACTCACTGTCCACTCTTTCTCATTGCTTCCATAAGACTCACAATGACTCCCTTGTTTGCCTGTGACAAGGCAAACACAGACCTTTCCCTTTCTGCCTGAACCTGCTGACAAGGTCAGACACAGATCATCAAACTCCCTGTTCCTTATTTGATGGATGATTAGCTGAGATTAGAACTATTTGCTCCCTGAAACTAATTGGACACAGAGATAAACATTTCCCATATAGCTAACTAGAACTTACTATTTTTACAAAGCAATCCCAACTCTAAACCTGTACCTTCTCTACTCCTCCCCAAAAAGCCTAGGGTATATCCACCCTGCTGAGACACTATGATATCTAAATCTGGGGTGCTATTCCTATAATAATGGTCTGACTGAAAAAATCAATTTCTTTACTTATCTGATTTTTATTTTTGATGATATACTTGGACCAAGCTCTATTAGCTTGGATAAGCTGTGACTGTTAAAATAATTGTTTAGTGCTAAGTGTATTGTACACCAATAATCACATTTTTCCCTGTGCAACTTCAAGAATGATGAGGTATACCTGGTCTCATGAGGTGATCTGTAGCTTGCATCTAGACAATACTATATGCTTATGGCAAGCCCTAATGACTACAGAAGGGCAAATATACTTCTTGTATTTAAACATTATCACCCACACCTGTGCCCCCTACTCATCTCTCTACTGGGTATCCTAATGTGCTTATTTCCTTCTACATCTCTCAAATAAACTTTCTTAAAGAACTCTTATCTGTGCCTGAATTTTACTTCAACCTGTGGCTAACACTGGCATTTGTTAATGTAGTGGAATCCCATTCTTGGGCAGTATCTAGTGGGAAAGCTGACAGTCAAAAACGCTCTTCATTTCTGCATATTCCATGAATTGTTTATCTGATCTTCAGCAACCTAAGACTAATGCAAAAAAATGATTCAAGCGACAGAGATACAAAATTGCATAATTTTTCCTAATAGCACTGAGGCTGGTGACCTGGAACCAGAATTTCTCTGCCTTATGTTGTATTATGACCAAGGCAAAAAGAGTGAGCAACAATCTCTAACATGTTTACATTCAGTCGTCATCAAGTTTCCACAAACACCCTGTCTTTGTGTCAATTTATTCTAGGTTCTGAGAAATAATAGGAAAAGCTTTAGGTGCCCTATACCCACAAACTAAAGGTTTCCTGTCCTACACACTGCCTCCACAACTAAGTCTACATTTGCCTTAAGGATCTGCTTCTTATAATTACATTTCCTCAAGTGGTGGCTGTGAAAATGACATGATAAAATACAAGTACATTCTATATAGGAATAGTGCCTGGCACATAGAAACTTCAAAGCTAATGTTAGTTCCATACATACATACATACATACATACATACAAGCATACACATACTCCTCTTTCTACACACACACACACACACACACACACACATTTTGGGCCCTGACCTCATGTTTGAAAGCAAAAAATATCTTTGTTGTTATTAGCTTTACTTTATCTATGTTCTTAAATGTTCCATGTAGCATCTGTTTTCCTCCACTTTAATGTTCCCAAAACATAAGGTCATTTAATATTAACAAACCATATCCATAGGGCAAAGGGAAAGACATTTACTTTGAGTTATTAGCTCATATTTATCCAAGTCACATTCAGATGCAGTCTCTTCTAAAAGTCATTGACATTTCTAGATAAATGAGATAACACATTTCAATGAATACAGGGAAAGTCAATTCACCAGAGGCAAAAGTAAAGATTATGGGGAATTCATTTTCCTTGCCTATTGCCCTTCATTAACAAAAATGAGGAACTGAGATCATTATAGAGCTGGATGAGAATTAAAGAGGAATATAATAGTGTTACCAATAAAGCAAGTCTTGAAGAATAATAATAGGATAAATAATGTAATACTCAGTAGGCCTATTTCTGCTAATCCCCATTAAAGCACAAATTTTAGCACTGAGAATTCTAGCAAGATATTTGGCAGGACAATTACTGATTGATATTTTAGTTAACATGCCTTTTGTATTCAAACTTATACTTGCCTTATATTTTTAAAAACATGCTGGGAAAGCATGGCAAAATATATATTTCTTCTCAGACAGTAAACTCAAGAGAAAGAGTGATAGTATAGTGAAGTATTCTGATAAGCCCTATCTTAAATATTTTAATCCCATAATGTCAACCATAGGGATATGGGACTAGCGAATAAAGTATACTTTGTTTCTTCAAATCACAAGAGAATAACTTGCCTTGTGTCACTTGGTTGAGATCTCTCCTAGTAAATTGCAAATCCCTCACTCTGAAATAGTCCCTCAAAGTCTACAAAAAAAGGATAAAAGAATTGGAAGCTTCAGTATTGTTCTGAACCATAAAGTCTAGTGAATTCCTCCTAGTAGCTAAGGTGACAATAATGGGATTTGAGTGACAGGTTTTAGAGAGCTCTATAAATTAAATTAATGGACATATTTTAGCATCCTTTTAATGCATGATAATTAATGACAAGACTTTATAAGATTAAGTGTTAATTAGTAAATATGATGTTACTATTCAAATTCCCCAGTATTAATAAATGTGTCTACAAAGTTTGGAAGTTAAGGTAATCCTCAAAACAGAAACGAGAAGCAGCACATAACTGATGAAATTAAATATTTTGGTAAATCACCCTAAGAATGCTTATAAATGTGTTATTGAGTAGTTTAACAAAAATTTTAATTACAATGAATGAATAGAATTAGAATGAATGAAAAACTAATTGAAGTTAGAATAAATAGAACTGAATGAGAAGTTCTATTTGAAAAAAAAAGTTACAAAAAAGAACATGCTACCTTTACACAGTATACAAAAAAACCTGACGTGCATGCACTTAACATTTTCTGTCACCGCCCAGGGAACAGAAAGAGAAATGGGTAGTTCAGTATTTAGAAGTTAAGTACTTAAAAATGCACTAGAAAGTTTGAAAACTGGACAGAATTACTATTTTTTCATCTGCTACATTTTTTAGTTGATTCCTGTCTTCTCAAGTCATCTTCTTCCTTTTTTTTTTAGATTTTTTTTTTAAGATTTTAATTATTTATTTGAGAGAGAGTGAAAGAGCACAAGCAGAGGGAGAGGGAGGAGCAGTCTCCCCAGCAAGCGGGGAGCCTGTTGTGGGACTCGATCCGAGGATCCTGGGATCATGACTTGAGCCAAAGGCAGACAGTTAACCATCTGAGCCACCCAGGCACCCTCAAGTCATCTTATCAATACTTGAAATTCCCAAGTAACAGGATGCTAGCTAGAATCCCTAATTCAGTTTATTCAAAGGCTATTCTCCTAAACACTTAGCCTACCACATATCAGGCAGTGATTAAACAAAAAAAAAAAAAAAATCAAAATCTGAATTAATCCTTGTGATTTTAGGGCTTATAAGAATTTTATATATATAATATCTATCTGTGTTTGTGTATTAATACTAAATAACTAAAGAATGTACCAAGAATTTTCCAGAGTGGTGTATTTGCCCACAGATTTTCCACCTCCCACAATGGCAGATGAACCAATATCTGTACTTTTTCTTTTTTTTCCTTAATTATTTGGAAATCTTTTGAAATTCCAACTATGGAAAACACAAACATGTAATTTTAGAAATCAGAACTGAATTTTTGCATAAGAGATGTAGATACTGAGATTAGAGAAGTTCCTCTCAATTTCTAAAAGATCTTCAAAGTATTGGTTGTTACATTGTGCCGCATAACTTGCTGAGCCTTATGGATTGAATCCTGAGAAGAAAAAATGGCTCCTCATATTGGCTATGCACAAGCTAAGGAAATGCCTCTCCTCTCTTATTCATTAAACAAGGAAAGATCAGCAGAGCTATTGAGCTCAATTAATCATTATAAAGAAAAAATATACATAGATTTTAGGAAAGATGGCATAAGGCCGATTCCCTTTGTTTTCAAAAAAGACTGGATTCCTTATCCTCCAGTAGGAAAAGATGAGTGTTTTGGTTAAGTAGAATAATATAAATTCATTATGTATTTAAGTCCACTGCAACTGCTATCTTTATTTATATATAAATTGTCGAAGCTACCTTCAGTGGAAGGTTTCATGTTGACTTCTGAACCCTTTGAACCATGAATACTTTTTTTCTTGTTTTATTGAGGTATAACTGACAAATAAAAATTGTATATATTTAAGGTATATAACTTGACCTTTTTAATATAATCACCACAAACTAACAAACATATCCATCACCTCACAGTTACCTTTTTATTCTGTGTGTGATGAGATCACTTAAGATCTATCCTCTCAGCAAATTTCAGATATGCAACACAGTATATTAACTATAGTCACATTGCTATAAGCTGTATCTCCAGAATTTACCCATACTGCATAGCTGAAGCTTTATGTCCCTTAATCAGTATCTCCCTATTTCCAATCCCCCCTCAGCCTCTGACAATCACCAATCTACTTTCTGCTCCTCTGAGTTTGGCTATTATAGATTCGAAATATAAGTGAGATCATGAGTATTTGTCTTTCTGTGACTGGTTTATTTCACTTGGCATAATGTTCTCCAGGTTCACCCAAGTTGTCGCAAATAGAAGGATTTCCTTCTTTTTAAGGCTGAATAATATTCCTCTGTGTGTGTGTGTGTGTGTGTGTATTTTCTTTATGCATTCTCCTGTCAATGGACATTTAGGTTGTTTCCATATGTTGGCCATTGTGAATAGTGCTTCAATGAACATGGGAGTGCAGATAACTCTTTGAGATAGTGATTTTATTTACTTTGGGTACCCAAAAGTGGGATTGCTGGATCATATGATAATTCTATTTTTATTTTTTGAGGAATATCCATACTACTTTCCATAATGACTTTCCAAAAAGACAGTTTACATTCCTACCAATGGTGTACAAGGAGTAAATGTAAATTATATATACATATATATAATTATGTATATTATTATCAGTGTATATATTACATATATATTATATAATAGTATCTATCATATTATATATGTTAATATATATATATATATAATTATCAGTGTAAATTATATTTGGAGATCCCAGTCTTAGTAAAAGAGCTGTTTGCTGAAATTGAATTGGCCTTTTCAGGTGACACAGCTAGTAATACATTTGAAGACAAAATATACCATGTGTTCATAATTACAATTAAATTCAGGACTCAAGGGGTTTTACTATCATTTTCTATAATAATCTGAATCCCATTTCTTCCATACCTAAACCTGATTCAAGGAGCAACTAAGGATGAGAGACAGAATATCACACAATTACTAATTTGCTTTATTCTGTATTATACATACAACAGTCTAAGAATGAAAATATTAACATTATAACATAACACTATGATTAGCGTCAACTTTTTTCTCTACATATCTTCTCTTTCTTATTGGAGTACATTCAACTAGGGATGTGAAATTAAATGTTTAAAATTACTTACACATAACATAATAAAATTTTTTTAATAAAATAAAACAAAATTACTTACAATTTTTACTATGTGACTGTATCAACACATTTTTTGCTTCATTTTTTATTTTTATGAATTGTCTATAAATTTATTTTTCTCTATATTTCTGTGAAATACTTACATGGCTCCATAGTCAAGTTTACAAAGCAAAGTATGTTCTAAGAATTCTAGCTTCTATCCCTGGATTCTCTCTCATATCTTCTTCTACTCCTAATAGGTTAGGTAGTCACTTATGTCTATTTTATGATTTATGTAGCCAGTGTTATTTTTATTTTTTAAAATATAAACCCATGCACAAGTAAATATATATGAGTGTGTGTATATAAATTTTTAACTTAAAATATGTACCTGGAGCTCTGTATCTGGTAAGAGCAAAGAAGTTCGTGGAAGACAGACTCCCACACACAGAAAGCATAAATGTTGACCAAATTAAAAAAAAACTGAAAGAAATAAAAAGTGAACAAATGAAGGCATAACATAGAGGGGAAATGACATTTGATAAACAGAAATGACATGAGGGAGTTTCTGTATGTTTTGCCTTTAGTCTAAGAATGGGCACAGTTGGCACCTTGAACTACAGAGAGAACCAGATTATTTCTGGCTTGAAGAACAGAGAAAGATTTAGGGGTAACCTCAGCAACTGGACAATGAGAAAGTAATTCAATAAAGGAGTGAGCTAGGACGGATTCCCCAAATTCTGCTCATAAATTCCGTCAAAATTTCCCTTTGACCTAAGAATCACACTTAGCCCAGATAATAATTTAAAAAAAAATGGTATTTGGCTATTGTGGACATTGCTGCTATGAACATTGGGGTGCAGGTGCCCCTTCTTTTCATTACATCTGTATCTTTGGGATAAGTACCTAGTAGTGCAATTGCTGGGTCATAGGGTAGCTCTATTTTTAATGTCTTGAGGAACGTCCATATTGTTTTCCAGAGTGGCTGTTGTCTGAAATCCCTGCCCACAACCTCTACATGAATCTTCTCTTTTCTGAACTAATATCCTTGTACTGCTCAGCGTGAATTCCATTTTCTACTGTTTCTAATCAGTAGCAGCTCTACCCAGGAAGGGAGTGTTGTTGATTTGTTATAAGAGGTCATGTGATGAAGGTTTTTCAAGACTCTTCACAATATAGTCAAAATCTCGTACTTACCTGTGAATTTACATGTGAAAAGTCTTCCAGGCTTCAGCTGCTACTAATAAATGACCTTGCCACAAATTCCAGTAAGTTCTTGCTGACTGTTTTTTAGTTTTCTCGCTTTTAGATTCTCTGTTCCTTACCTCAGCCTTCTTCCAAGTGGATTCTCATATTATGAAGATCCTGTAGCTCTCAGTGGTTTGTCCTCACTTTTTAAGGTTTTGGGGAAATCTTATCACTTATCTTTATTGTAGATGTCCATGGAGTTTTAGTTTCACTACCCTAATGACTCTGTCAGCTTTTATGGGGAGTTTAGGGAGATTTAAAAACACTGCATTTAAAAAAAAAAAAAAAGACACTGCATTGCCCCCTGATTTTCCCTTTTTTCTTTTTTAACCTCTGGAAAAAAAAAATTGAGGGAGTTATGAGTCAATGTCGATAATTTAAGCATCCTAAATTAAAAGTCAAAATTTACCACTGGTGCAGTCCTAGAACTATATGGATACAATAAATGCTTGTTCTCCCACATAAGACACACATGTGGGTCTGAGTCATCTGTACCTTGCTGAGTTTACTATATTCTGCAAGAAAAATATAGGTATTCTCTAGCTCTAATCCCAATTTTCATCCCTGTCCATACAACCGATGTTTGAGAACCAATAAATTGTATATTGTTCGCCAAGTGTGCCCCAATCTCTCCTACCTTCAGGCCTCAGTTTGTACCGCTCCCTCTGTCTGAAGCAGGCTGCCCTAATCCTCTTTTCTAAGGTTTCCAAATAAAACTCAGAACACTCAGTTAAATTTAAATTTTATACAAATAAATATATTTTAGTATAAGAATGTCCCACACAATAGTTTGGATAGGTGTATTCTAAAACATTATTTTCATTTGTCCAAATTCTATTGTTATAGAATTGTTCTCTACATATGATAGCCTTTACCTTTTCTCTACCACTAAAAATTGCTTTAAAGACTCATTTTTTAAGTTACCCATTCTAAAAGAAAAAATGTTCTGTGAATTTCAAGGTGAAGTTACATAACTTATGTAAAACTTAAACTCTGAAAAATATACACAGGAGGTAGTCACTAAATCAGTCTGAGTACGCTGATATATGTGTAATTTAAAAAACAAGATTTTAAATATATAGCCATAAATTTAATAAAAGCATAATGTGGTGCGGCCACATATAATGTTCTATAAACATGGACTTTAATTTTAAACAGAGTTTATAAAATAACCATATTTTAGACTTGTTTTAAGTTAGAAGCACAACATTTTTTTTTGTACCAGAGCTGAACATAGTCAAATCTAAAGACAATTTTCCTCAGTGAGAAAACTGTCCTTTTTTATCAACTGACATGTTTTAATATATGTATTCCTGACACCTTACATGTTGTGTTTTTACAAATATACATTCGCATTCATAAGCAGAAAATGGCCATGAATTCTATAATAATGCATGATCTAAAAGCTAATGCAGTGAGAACAGAGCAGCACCACAAGTAATACAGGCAATGAATTCCTATTCTGTATTTCTTTTAGAGTCATCACTGATATTTAAGTTTGTTTTCATTTTAATTTAATAATATTTTCCTTTTATAGGACAAAATTTTCAACGTTCAACTATTTCTTGAAAAGCAAGACCTAGATAATTTTTCCTGAAGCTTGACTTTTCCATGAGCATATTTTCCTTCATGCACATTATACTGTCAATACATTTATATACAGATGAAGACAAATGTAATCGTTGACATTTTATGTTTAAAAAATTGAGAAAAATCAAACTCCTTTAAATGTTGAGACAAAAAATAATGGTTATTGTCAAGCCACTTTTTAATTCTGCTCTCCAAATATTATTTTCTGAGCGATAAAAAAGCCATGACCTGAGTAGCGTTATGAAAAGTTGTTAAATTATATTGTCTGTGGAATAAAGCATCTTGTTTGCATCCAAGAGGCAATGATAAGTTTAGGGAAGAAACAACAGCAAAACAAATTCTACTAAAATGTTTCTGAGTTTGATTTCACCTAATCTTGAATTGAGATTTTTAAACAACTTCTTGGTTTGAGAGGGGGAGGATTGCTCTAGCGTTGAAAAGGAATCCCATAATAAGGCATATAACTAACTACCCATTCTGCCATAGGAAAAATTACACTGTCAAAGGATGATAAAAGCACCACCAAGAAGACTATGCTCGTCAGGTGCAGCCTCTCTCAGAAGAGCTAACTGTTAGATTTATGTAGGAATTTTTGTAAGTGTGGAGGTCATACATTGGTGGACTTTCAAAGGCTTCTGTAGGTTGACATTAGCTGTCAAAATACAGTTACTCTGATAAAACTGTTGTCAACTGCTCGGCACTCAGAGGAGTGTTTATGGAAGTAAGTCCATTTCTACTTATTTGACTTGCTGAAGTACAAAGCTGTTACTGATTGGTTAACTTGTAAAAAACTGTCATCAATCAACTGAGTGGATGAAAATCCAATTCAAGTTACTACTTGATAAATAGGTATAGAACAATTAGTCTTTTCTTAGGACTGTGGTAATATTTTATTCTCAGTTTCTCGTTTCAGTTTTCATACAGCCAAAGCTGCAGAAAAGACTATTGAGGATTGTCCACATCATCACTACTATTGTTGAAGTGAGGTTTCCTTTGCCAATAATTATTTTTTAGTTTATGCATCAATAAGCATGATTTCATCCTGGTTTTGTCTTTGAATCACTTTTTGAGTCACCTGTTGAAAGAATCCTATCCAGAAGTATTTAAGACTTTTTTATGACAAACATCAAAGAACTCTAAGGCAAATAAGCATAATTAGAGTTATAAGAAGAGAATAAAAGAGATTCTGGAACAATGACCCACGACTCTCTTTGCCTGACAGAGAAAGAAAGTCCCCAAACCAGGTTTTCATTTCTCTAAGCTATATATAGATGATTTCACATTTCCAGTTCACACCAATTGTTAGCAATGGTACAGACTCTCCTTAGGTGACAGAAAGAAAATCCAAGGGCTCGTTTTAGGGTACTGGAAAGTCATTCACTTGGAATAGTCTATTAGCCACCCAAAATAATTAACCACGGTTCTGGAGTGTCACTGAAAAGCCTGATTTCTGTATAAGGAGAAGCAACCACAGCAAGTGTAAAGGAGATATGACTACCGTTAGTGCAGCTAGAAGTATTTTATTTCTGGGTATTGACATAACAGTCACTGGTGTCTCTTTTTTATTTATCTACCACAAATACCATTGTTGGTAATGTTAGTGTAACTTTCTGTCAATTTATAGGAACATATTAGGATTTAAAAATCCTAATGCTAATACTTGTTGGCAGATCGATAATTTCAAGTTGGTAGGTTTTACATTACTGAGTAAAATTTTGAAAACCTCTTCTGTAAAAGAAAAATAGGAGTTATCAGCTTGAATTCAAACAGTATATAGAGCCACACAGTAATTTAAACAGGGGAAGATTAATATAATCAATTATGATTCGGTAGAATAGGGAAGTGACTCTAAGGTAAGGCAGAAATGCCAATAAAGTACCCTAGGGCTGAAGCAGAGCACACGAGGAAGGACAAATGTTAGAAGAGTAGATTTCCACCAGGCTGGAGTTCAGACCTTGCTGGAGAAGATGCAGTTGCAGCCCACAAGGTGGGCGATAGCTTTCTGGGTTTCTGGGGCTAGTGCTGGTTCACAGTCACCACGCTACAGGGAAACAACACTCTGGGGTACAGGTGAGCCAAGTCTGGTGGGCAGGCAGACAGACAGTATCAGAGCATTGCAGTAAGAGACCTGGGGTGCAAAATGTCTGCGTTAGAAGTGGTCACTGTAATTGGCAAGTGACTGTAACTGGCAATATGGTCACTGTAACCAGGAAGTGATGTAACATCACCAAGAGAAGGTTCACAGAACCCACTAGAAGTCCCACCCATGCACCATTAATGGACTGTGTAGTAGGACCAAGAAAAACCAAAACAAAGGAACTAAAACTAGGCGGGTATATCGGAGGCGGAGACGAGCCATGAGAGACTATGGACTCTGAGAAACAAACTGAGGGTTCTAGAGGGGAGGGGGGTGGGGGAATGGGTTAGCCTGGTGATGGGTATTAAAGAGGGCACGTACTGCATGGAGCACCGGGTGTTACACGCAAACAATGAATCATAGAACACAACATCAAAAACTAATGATATAATGTATGGTGATTAACATAACACAATAAAATAAAAAAAATAAGTTAAAAAAAAAACTAGCAGTCTTCTTTCACATGTAATGACCCTTCAGCACCTTCTATTGCCAAAACATAACATTAGGCTCACTGTAAAGAGGAAATCCTTGAGAGTCAAGTCCATTATCACAGAGCACATAATGAAGGGAAAATTTGGAACTGAGAGACAATGAACTGATCACTAGCATGAGTGGAAGAGATAAAATGCATTAATGTAAACTAGAATTAAAGAGGTTTTAAGCTAATATAAAGCAAATTATATTAGAAATCATTTTATGAAATATATGCAACAATGGTTAATCATCAAAAGTTAAAGAAACAAGTTACAAAAATTAAAAAATTAATTATACTGATTATAAGCATGGAAAATTCAGGCAAATTATTACAATTAAGAAGGAAGTACAGCAAGTTTTCTAGACTTAAGATCAATGTACACAAATCTATTGTGCTTCTATATATCAGCAAAAAAAAGCATGTGGAATTTTTATAAAAATAGAATTTTTTAAAGCAACCAGAATTGTGACATCTAAACATCCCTCTGGCAGAGCTGTGATACATTCTGTAGAAAAGAAATCACAAAACTTTAATGAATGTTACAAAAGAAATACAATTAAATGGAAACCTATATCATAGTTAGGAATCAAAAACTCAGTATCACTGAAATATAATTACTATCTCCAAAATATTTCATAATTTAAATTCATTTCCAATAAACAATGCCAAGTTTTTCATAGACCTAGATTATAAAACTAACTATAAATAAAAAAGAGACACCAGGCCTAGAATAGCCAAGACAACTGTAAAGAAAAACAAGGTAGGAAGCTGCTGAATCAAATATTAAGACATGAAAATTATAACTTACACACTGTGGGGAATTCACAAGGCATTATTTGGATAAAGATTAAAAAAAAAAAAAACAGTTCAATGGAACACAGCCAATAGCCCAGATCAGACCCCACACATATACCTGCAACTTGATATATGGCACATGTAGTCTTATTTATCAATGGGAAAAGTAAATGTTATTTCTGCTTGAATGGATAGGGGAGGGGGGATGAAATTGAATTCAAACTTCCCTAGTAAAGAAAAAAAGAACTACAGATAGATACCTGCATGTGAAAATCCAAACTACAAAAATCTTGAAAAAAAATACTGCAGGATACTTCTATTGTAAGGTAGAAACAATTTTCTTAAACAAGACACAAAACACAAGCATAGAGAAAACATTTGCTACAGTTTATTGCATTATAAATAAAAATATCTCCTCATCAAAAAAATTAATAAAAAGGGAAACCACAAACAGATATATTTGCAATAACTAAAACTGTCATCAGATTAGAATACAAGTTATAAAGAGCTCATACAGCTTGGTAAAAATGGTAAACATATAATAGGAAAATAAATAAAAGACACATGTAAAGGCAAATTTCAGGATAAAATGTCTCAAGAGACAAAATATGAAAACATGCTCAACCTCACCAGGGATCAAGGAAATGCAAATGAGTTTCACCTCATATCGGCATTAAATCAATGATTAGAACACCTAGCAATACAATGTTTGGTTGAAGATGCTCTTATCACCAAAGAAAAGACACTGGTGAGTATAATCACAAGGGAAAGCAATTTCTCCACTATCTTGAAGATGAGGATGCACATTTCCTATGATTTAGCATCTCTACTTCTATATGCATGCCTGTAAGAACTGTTCACATCAGTGTACAAGGACATATATGAAACAGTGTTCACAGCATAATACTCATAACAAAATAAAATTGGAAACAACCTAAATATTTTTAAGTAGGAGAATGGATTAAGAATATTGAGGATTTTAATTTAATGCAATTAAGTTAATTTGCAGAGAAAATAACTAAATTAGAAATATCTAAAAAAATGACTACAGCTGCATTCACAAATATAATGTGGTAAAAATAGCAGGTTGAAGATTATAAAGTATAAGCCCACTTGTATGATACTTAAAGACAAAAGCAATAAAGATACATACATACATAGATATGCAAAAGACTTTAAGATACATATTTATAAATTTTGAGAAAATGAGGGACAAGGAAATCACTCAAGCTTTCTTAGGTAAAGGGAAGGAAAAAACCCTCATATCAAGGATTATCCAATCAAAATTGAACTGAATTTCTTTAAGTAATACTAGAATCTGGTATAATAATAGAACAATGTTCTAAAATGTGAGAAAAAATTATCTCTGAACTAAAATTCTAGCACATTACCAAATTCAAATATAATTAAAATCATGCTCACACAGTGTCTCAGAAAGATTACATTCAATGCCCTTTCACAGAAGGAAAATACCCTTCTGTGAAAGGATGTGCTCAAGGAAAATGGAGGATGTACTTCACCAAAATGAGAGAGTATGAAGAAAAGAGATTGACGTGGGCATAAAATGTGTAGATCCTCATCCTTTATATTAGAATGTTAATAGATTATATCTAAAATTTTAAAAGTTTAAAAGTCATATTATGGTCATATTATTTCAAAACACCAGAAACTAGTTTAATTCAACTGAAATCTGTAAGGTTTCATTATAAATTAAAATAACTAGCCACAGATATCAAGCAGTATTTAGCATAATTACTTTAGAGTGAGATTTTAATACAACTTTAATTTTTTTTAAGATTTTATTTATTTGACAGAGCGTGAGCACAAGCAGGGAGAGGGGCAGAGAGAGAGGGAGAAGCAGACTCCCCGCTGAGCAGGGAGCCTGATGCAGGGCTCCATCCCAGGACCCTGGGATCATGACCTGAGCGGAAGACAGACGCTTAACCGCTTAACTGACGGAGCCTCCAGGCTCCCCTACAACTTTAAATTTTTAATTGGCTTACTTTTCTTCTTGTCAGTGTACATTTTCATGAAGAAACACACTTTTAATCCTAGTACTTACTGCATAAATCACCTTTTTAACTTTATATCCCTCCCGAGCCCTCTGTTTTCAACTTTCCATCCTCGCTGTGTTCACTGATCGACAGTGCATCTATTTATACTAAGATTGATTTTTCTTTGCACCCTTGGGTAAGTTCCAATATTTTGCATATCCTATATTCTCCTCTCTATTACATAATCATTCAATTTTTGCTACAGTTCTTCTTTAAAGATTTCCTTATTCAAAAGCAGATATATGAATCGATTTTTCTGACTTTTGGCTCTTCTAAGTAAAAAGAAAATCATTTTGTTCTTTCAATCACTTGACAATTTAACTAAAGAATTCCAATTTCCAAATAACTTCCTTAGAAGTATGAAAACACACCTTTATGGTCTTCCACCATATTATACTGTTGATGAAAAATCTGAAAGTTCTTCAGTGAGAGTTGTTTTCTTCTCTCAATGTTTGTTTTTCCTTGCCCCCTCTAGAAACTTTCCAAAGCTTTTATTAGTGACTTGAAACCTCATAAGCATATCTGTAGTTGAGATTTGGGGAAGGGAGGAGGTTGTTAATCTGGTTTGTCACTTGTTGACCCTTCAATGGCAACTGACAATTTATATTTTTCCTTAGCTCTGACAAACTTGACATGATTGCTTTTTTCCCTTAATCTGTCGCCACTTTGGGGGACTTTTAGTAGGAGATCTTTAAACTTTCTGGATTAATCTTCTTTATTCTTTTTGTCTTATGTTTTGTAGATTTCCTGCAATGTCTTACACATCCTTTCTACTGATGGTCTCATCATCCATGCTTTTTTAAAAACTGTCACGATTTCTTCCTTGTTCTTTAACTGCTCTTTCTTAATCTTTTTAGAGTTATTTAAATCTCTGATAAAACATATAATTTAACTTTCTTATTCTACTATCTTCATTTATCCATTAAGCAAATACTTCTTTAGTGACCATATTTGCCACTCTTCTAGGACCACAGGATAATAAAATTTGACATGGTCCCTCTTTTCATGAAAGTTACCATCTAAATCCCTGAATGGTATCTGCTACTTCCAGGTTCAATTTCTCAACTTCTTCATCTTTGTCCTACTTCCTTATGCTATTTTCAACTTAATTTTCAACTAAACATTGGATTATCGTTCATATTTAAGATGAGATATAAACTAATTTCCTAGGTGTCAAGCAAATCCATTTCCCCCAGTAGGTCTCCCTCCTAAAACGGAATACAGAAAAAGATCTCCACAAACATGGGCAGTGAATGTCAATTGGTGGGTCTAACTGTAAGGTATACAGACAGGAAGTCTGGTTAAGCTACACACATTCTGTAATGCCAAATATGGAGAGCTTTAGTCTTGGTCACCAAAACCCACACAAAGATCTGTAATTTCCCTTCAAATAAATGTGCCAGGTTTTAGATGGAACATATGGACAATATGACTACATATTACACTGCATTTTTAAGGCAGAGGAGAAGCTGCAGGCTGATTTTTCAATGAATGACTCCTTAACTAACCACCTTCTTCCTGGCCCCACTATTCAGTTTTATCTATATCCCACCACTTTCTGATGCTGGTCAGGGAAAGTTACCCTCACCACTCAGACTCCAGCCTTCCTCCAGCACACTCAGCATTCTCCCTTCCCTCCACAAACTCAGAACAACTGCCCATTACCAAATTTCATTTACCATGCCCTTACATTGGTGAGCAACTGCCTTGATCTTCTCACTGTTACAAGTTTATAACCTTTGGCTATTTTTTACTAGCAATGTGATGAGATTTTGAAAGAGGAGAGAAATAAATGGGTGTGCTTATTGCTTATACCGACAAGTAAGAAATGACAGTTCTCTCTGTATATAGAGATATTGATAACATATATCAATATTTATACATCTTTTAGTTAGATGTCTATTATATGTAAATACACAGGTATATAGATAAGTACTATATATGAACATTATATATGATATATAGACACAGACATAGATAGTATATTTATTCCATGTAGATTTACATATTATAGAGAGCACTGCATTTTTATACATATGTATGTTATATATATGTATATATTTATGTATATGTGCATATTTTAACAAAAAAGTTATCTGTGACTCGATTATTTTATTGTGCTAAAGTTATTTTTTTGGAATTGTGGCCTAATATTTAATTTTTCTAAATTCCCCTTGATGATTAACCTAAAAAATAAGGGAAGTAGATTTATATTACTATTTCTTTATAGAACCACACGGTGGCAGCAAAAGATAAGAGCACATGCATAGAGACCCCGGCGCTATAAAGGAAAAAAACAGAACCTTCTATATACACTGTGCTATAAAACAGGTACACAACTACAAAACAGTCCTATAGTATGAAACTAGTTTATATTATATGGGTTTTATAAAACTATTGAAAATCAAAATTTTTGTTACTTTTGATTCTAATTAAAATAATGTAGCCATTAGTGATTACCGTGTTGACTATAACCCAGCTTCTTAGTCATACATTTGGACTTGTACTTTAAAGGTACTTCCCACGTTCTTAGTCATACATCCCACAATATTCCACTTTTCTCTACATAGAAGTTTATTTTCCTCCACTTATTATTATAGTCATGAATAGTAGTAGTAAGAGACTGAATATACAAACCAAGGCCAGACATTATACAACAACAGAACTGTGACCCACAACCTGCAGCAATATGCCCAGGAACCCAACCCCATAACTACAATAAACAGCCAAAGAAGTCAGCCTACTCAAAGTCAGATTTGTAAGTCAGACTGCCATCTCTAGTTGTTCTATATGGATAGATGTTTCCATGATTTGTCCCGCATAACCGACCACCTGGACCTGCACATACACCAGCAGGCTAAAGCCTATTGTTTGTGAGACTCATGCTGTGTGAATAACTTTGGGAGCCTGGTTGTTTGAAATATATTATCTGGCCTCCAGGTCAGAACTGGCCCTTCTGTTCTGGACACCAAGAGCTACAGATCTTATCTCACATCCCCTCCTGCCCCAGGCTGGGGTGCCCTCCACCCACATTCCTCCCCCCACCCCCAAATGGAAGGAGGCAGACACACATAGCGCAGGCTCCTGGAAAATAAAAGAACATGATAACATAGGAATGCAGCTCACTCCAAACTGTACATCAGCTAACAAATGTTTAATTTCAAACACTATTATTTGCCCTATAAATATGGCCCTTATGGGGATGGTCGGTTGGAAGTCTCACCTGAGGGGAGGATGCTCCTCCCAGTCCTCTCAATCAGACTCCAGCCTGGCTGTTTCCATGGAGCTTCCCCAGCTGATGAGGTTGGATGCTTTAAGTATTCTACTTGACGTAACTTCACCTATTCTCATTTATTGCCTACTGTTACCTTCATCTATGTGTAGATTCCTTTCCTCTTCTGTTTCTATTAGGTTTCTATAATAATAATAAAGGTTTTTTTTTTCCTTTTCGAAACCGAAATACGGCTATTGTGCCTCTTTCGTTCAGAACACTAGTGACAATCCAAGAAGCTAAGCAATAACTTCTGTAACAATAGGCCTGAATGGCCAGGACTTGATTAATAACTGACAGCTTCCCTAATTTTTGTCCCCATTCCTGAGTTACGAACAAGCAGAGAAAGTCAGTTATCACACAAGATGCATTCCTTCTTGTGACCCTGACTCCTCTCTCACTGTGTCAAGAGCCTCCAATTAAGTTTAGCTGAAGCCGTCCCTTTTCTCAACTATGAAGTTACCCTGTTTATCTGGCTGCCTTGGAGTGTCAGTCAACATGCAAGTCATGGCGACCGACTCCCTTGATACAGCCAGCTCAGAGTAAATAGCCTTGGCTTTCTCATTTGGTTAGTCTTCATTTATTTCCACAGAATTTAAGTTCATCCAGACCATAATGGCAAGGGAAGCATGGATATGTAATTTTAGCATTATAGTCCCTACAAAAAGAAGGCAAGGGCATACAGAACTCAGTACAAATTGATACCTGTTATAAGTCGACTACTATATTCCCTTTTGTTTTCTCAGTATCTGTACATAATTTTCCACTAATTATTGCAACTTATAATTCTCTCACCATAAACAGCATTGACAACAAAACATGCTCTCACTTCATATAATGCAGCAATCCTTTACTCTGAAGGAAACATTCTCATTTTTTGCCTAAAAACTTGAGACCTAATCCATTAGCCATTGTATCAATCTCCAGTTGATATCCATTCCACATAGAAACCTTATTGACAACCACCAGCAACATACCTTGCAAAAATAATATGGAAAAGATCAAGGGAAAAATAAAGGATAGTAGCTAATATATACATATATGCAACTAGTCATGAAGCCCTGATTAGTAATAATAACTTTCTTTTCCAGGACTCATTATATGCTCTTTTTGTCCTTAGCCTGATTCCCTGACGGCTGAGATTCCTGAACCAGGAGGCAGGTGATGAGAATCTAAACTTCCAATCTTGAAGGTATTAGTGGTCTGCCTGTATATCATAATCTTCCATTAAATCTGACCACTAGATACAGAAGTAGTAGGAGGCATTCCAGATAATCAATCCCCTGGGCTTCAGACATAATTTTATTTTACTGTGGAATAGTACTAATAACTCCCGATAATCAGGATTAGTTATCTCAACCAATATTGTAATCCCTTCTATGCTTGAGACTACTGGCAAGAGTCTCAATGCTCATTTTTGAGACACCACTGTTGTATACCCTTGGATATATATTTTTTTCTTTGGAATCAAAACCTCTGATCCAGCAGCTTCCTCAGTAATGGGACTGATAAGCAATTATTTTGTGAGTGGATTATCAAGGGTAATAGTGAGAAAAGACATTTCTAATTCCAATCCTTGCCTTCCAGACCCACCACTGATACTGACTATAAATAAACATTGACTGCCAATAGATAATATAATAATATGCTGGTCAGCTAAAACACTTTACTGTGTTTGAAGCTGGGCGCTATATACAAGGAATGAACAGAAATTTCCCTGTCCTCTAGGTGTATACATTATAAATGTTGATCGTAATTTCCAAGAGCTGATGTAAGAGTGTCATAAACATATATTGTCAGAAATTGTCTGATGATTACCAAAACATGTTTGCTTTAACTCTATGGTGTGATTCCAAATTGCTCTGTACAAACTGAGACAAACTGTCGTAGTCTCAAAAGGTAACATTTCTTCTCAGTCTGGAAAAATACCTTAAACTCAAAACACCTAAAACTCAATTACTACAAATTCTACATATATTCATCAATTAACAGAATTATTAACTAATTAATTCTGCAGTGCATGTATCTAATCATTGAATTTTTATTGCAATGTACATATTCCATTTTTAAAAAATATTAAGCCACAATGAAATTGGAACCCCAGTAATGTTTAAGATAAAATTGAAGATATATAAAAGTAAAAAATAAAAGGGAAAATGAGAACATTTATCTAAAACTATATTTCAAAATCTACTGTAAATGTCTTGTATGAATTAACATTGTAATACTGCATTTTGAACTATTTCAGGTTCAGCAACATAAGTAATGAGCAACACCAATAGCATATAATTAGAAGTGCCAGGATACTCAAGCAAACATCAAATTTTGTAATTTTCTATATTATAGGAAGTTTTCTAAGTATGTTTATTTTTAATACTAAAATAGTGAAATTTTCAACATGTTATGAAAAAATATTCTTAAAAACAATACTATATTTTATCAATTATAATAGAGTCATAGAAACACTTCTAGGATGAACTCCGAGTCTCATTCCATACCACTCAGTTGTAGAGACCAGATCAGTGGACACTGATTTAGCAGGTACAGTCAGTCAAAATCTCTGGGAATTTTCCACTGGGCTGAGTAATTCACTCACAAAAGTGCCTTTACTGAATTGTCAAGAACATTTTCACTGCACTCTTGTTCTTCACAACCTACTTTTAGGTAGTGACTTAGAGTGACCTGGTTGTGCTTTTGAAAACCATGTGATTTACTTGCAAAAAAAAACTATTAAAAAATGAGTCTCTAAGACCGACAGCAAGGTTTTCAGCAAGCTGTAGGAATATTAAGATAAAGATGATGGTGATGATAAACTTACCACTTTCAGTTTAATGCAACACCATTCCTGACAGTTCTGGCAATAATCATGTACTTTATATCACAAAACAAATTCTGTATTATCATATAAAATAACACTGATTACTAAATTATCACAATTTTATGAATATAATATTATTTAATTACTTTCTAAAGAAATAAGAACTACGTCACAGGTGATTACACATGCCTCTTATTTTGGGGATTCATAAATACACTGCATACAATAATATACATTGTACTGGAAAATTAAATTTTGCATAAAAAATACCATAATGATAAGAAATAAAGAAAATGATGGGAATAACGATATATATTCCTATGGACATAGCCCAGAAGAAAACTGTCTTATAAAAGTGTTGAATAGAGGACTGTAACATAAATAGGCACTTTCCAAGTTGTATAATTATTACTTTACAAGAAATGGTTTTTATATCAATTCTTGGGAAATTAAAATTTTTTATTCATAGGAACAATACTACAAATAATCATCAATTTCACTGGATAGTCCATGAAACCCCTTGAACTATTAATAAACTAACAAAGTAAAGTTTATAGTTCACATTTCCATGAGAACTGTTTGAGAAATGCCATTGTGGAGAGAACTGAAGCTTGATGAGCAGTATTATAGCCATTTCTAGGAGTATGTTGAGATTAAACTTATATAGAAACACTAACATCAGGCAGATGATTTAGAACCTAAGCACAGGATATTTTTGACTAATAAATGATATACTAGTCAAAAGTCTAAATGGGAAACCAGCAGATATCCCAGTACTTAGGCAGGGCTGGGCTATGAATTAGCTAGGCAACTAGTATTGAGGTGTTAACTACAGAGACACATGTTCAGGGACCAACTCCAAACTAACCCAAATGGACAATGCTAAACCAGTAAGTGCTAATCAAAACCCTGACTTACAAGTTTAATCTTAACTAAGCTGAATATTAATTCTCAGGCTGAAGTCCTCTGTGAATTTAAATTTCATAGAGTGTGTCAATTTAATATACCATTTTAGACACATTAAAGCTGCTCTAAACATCCATGTGCAGTTTGGGGGGGATGTAAGTTTTCAAATCACTTGGGTAAGTATTTAGGAGCATGGTTGTTGGATCACTGGGTAAGGCTATGTTTAGTATTATAAGAAGTGCCAAACTGGTTTCCACAGTAGCTGTTGACTTTCCATTCCCACCAGCAATTAATGAGAGTTTCTTATTCTGCATTTTTGCCAACATTTGGTAATGTCAGCTTCTTAAATTTGGGTATTGTTAGTTTTTTGGATCTTAGCCATTCTAATAGGTATGTAGGCAATTTGTTTCAATTTCCAACTTCCTGATAACATGACATAAATTCATATAACAGCAGAGAAGGCAGAGTATATAGGTAAAGACACAGTACAGTAGGGATGTTGTTTATGGTCTATATGAATAAATTAAACATAAGTTCAAATGATTTTGTACCTAGTTTTAATGTCATTTCCCCCCCAAAAGTAGGAGAAAAATCTAAATTATATTTTATATTGATAATGGAATTAAACAACAGTATCTCTGCTTGCTTGGATATGTGAGTTTACAACCACAATATATTATTTAAACACTTAAAAATAAGCCGCCAATAAGGAAAGGTATTTACTACCAGGTCATAGTTCAACATATATGAAATCTAGATAAATTGATCTTAAAATATCTCTAAAAGAACATATGCATACATATTTGTATCCATATACACATGCAAAGAAAAAAAACTGGCCTTGACTAATAAAATTATGAAAAAAACATTCACCTTTATAATAGTCAAAGAAATATAAATAATGAAAAATGAAAAAAAATGAATCAAGAAGCAAAATTTAGTTGGCAGGTTCAGGAGTTATTAAGATGGGCATGCAAACCACTGGCTTTTTTTTTAAGAATTCAATTTAGAAATCAGCATCAAAAGTGTGAGATACAATTTTAATTAAAGTAATAGCATACAAATGTAGTATAAGGCATTATGACAAGTTCGTTAATAGCAGAGATGGAATCTCATCAAATTATGAAGAATGAATATTTATAGATGGTGGATGAGTGACTATTTTTGTATTATTTCTTGAATTTTCCAGATTTTATAAAATAAATGTTATTTTAATGATTACATGAGTGATTAATAAAATATATAAAAATTTTACTCATTATATTGGTAATATAAGATTACAAATGAGGATCTGAATCCCTAATGATAGGAAAACTATTATAGTCTTAACATTCCATTGCCGATAATATATCATAATAGTGATTTAAAAATGGGGAAATACTCAAAGCATAATTCTAAGAAATAAAAAGATACCCTACTGTATATTACTATGATCACATTCATGTCTGTTTGTAGTGAAGAGAGACAGAGATAGAGACAGAGACAAAGAGAGATAGTGAAAGACTGATTAATGAAGATAGAGACCTTGTCTCTCTTCTACACTCTACAGGCTCAATACCTAGGCTTACATCAATGTCAGGCACAAAGTAGATTCCCAAAAACTATAAACAGTTATTAGGAATGTATACATACAAGATTAATACATCAAGACTCAAAGAAATATACTAAAGTGCCGAACATACTAAGGTTGATTTGGGGTAGGGGAATTATAGGTGGTAGATGATCTTAAAAAATGTTTTCATTTACATTTTTATATTGTTTAATGTTTGTATAATAAGTATATAAAATATAACCTATTTCTTATCCTAATCTGAAATCCCTCAAAGAAAACATCATATACATGTCTATGTGATCTAAGGTATATCAAAAAAGGTTAAATAAACATAACATTTTCATTCTATTAAAATATTTTAAATTTTTTTGGAAATCGCAGTGAAATGGCTGTTCTGATTAAAATCAAACCAAAATATCTCTAGTTCTATAGCAATTTCTTATACAATGTAACTATGAAAATCTCTGCTGATGGTTAATTACTGTCAGAATTGAAATTAGTATTCCAACTACCAACTCTTTAAAGAGGCCTTAGTGCAAGAGAAAAGAAGCACCAGATGTTCAGATGACTGCAATTTTGTCCTCAGCAAAGGTTATAATCAGGTTCATAATATAAGCCTCAATGAAGAAGCAGCGTGCTATAGAAGAAAAGTACACTGGGCAAAAACTCATAAAAAATGAATTCAAAATTAGTCTCCATCACTTAGTAATTATGAGTTTGATTCATCCTTAACTTTTGTAAGCCTCAATTGCTTCAACTATATAATAGAGATCATAATAACTGGCTTACTTGCTCATTTCAAGTATAGTGTAGTGTATTTGTCAGATTTCAAAGAACGTCTCTTGTGCCTGTTTCTTGTTGTTTTTGACTTTTTGGCTTTTCATTTTTGCTTTTATTTGCAGGGTATCAGTTTCTTATTTTCCCTCTCCTACCCATCAAATCACATGCCTTCCAAACCATTTTATTTCAATGGGAAAAAAAAGTATCAATTATGTTGGAAAAGACCAGCTGTCATGGACATAACTACTGCTAGAAAATTATTTTGAGAAGTGTGTTTACAGATTGTTTTACTTAAAATACAGTTTTAAAAAAAAAACATATGCAATATCATCAAATAAAATGTAATGTTCTTCACATTGTTAGTTAATTTTACTTTAAAGCTGGTGTGGCTAAAAATAGTGTAAGATTATAGATCTTGACATTTCCATGTGGCCAGAGTAGGAGGTTCCTGTAAGCTGTAGATTCTGAAGCTTCTGAGTCAGCCATTCCTTCAGCCAGAATTTCTCTGGATATTAGGCAACATGCCCGTATTTCTTAAAGAGACTTCCAGGTATTTTTATAGGTCTCATCTGCAGTACACTCTCATCCCTGCTTATCCTCCATCATACCATCACCCCAATAACATCTTAACATCTGAACCTTCTTGAGCCTGTCTACACCCTTAGTCATCTCTCCCTCTCTTGGTCATCTATAAGTATATCTTTGTAATTAACAAAGCCCTTAATATCCTCATCTTCTCTGAAGAATTACTTCCCCCTACTCACTCTAACTGAAGCCAGACTACTCACTGAGGGTGCTAGTTTGCTGTCACCTCAATTACTGTTTGTTCTCTCTCTTGCCAGAAACGTTAGAAAATATGTAAGTATAACACTCGTCCCTTCAAGCCTGATTCTTCTCCACCTGCCTCCAAAAATTTGTTATAATTTTTTAAAAAGAAATTCCACCTCCTACGCCCATAATCTTCCCAGCTCTTAGTCCAATGTGTCTTCCCCTTTATATACAAATTCTTCAAAAATATTTCCCACACATACATTTTATCTTTCCCTGCATCCTGCCCTCTATTCAATACATTCCAACATGACTACTGTCAATACCACTCCATTAAAACACTACTTGACAAAGTTACAAAAGACTTTTTTTTTTATTTTTTAAAGACTTTATTTATTTGAGAGAGTGAGACTGGAGAGAGAGCACATGAGGGGGGGAGGGGGGAGGGTCAGAGGGAGAAGCAGACTCCCTGCTGAGCAGGGAGCCCAACGCGGGACTTGATCCCGGGACTCCAGGATCATGACCTGAGCCAAAGGCAGTTGCTCAACCAACTGAGCCACCCAGGTGCCCAAGGTTACAAAAGACTTAAAATATCTTCAAATCTAGTTGAAATTTTACTTCTACTTACTTGATTATTCAGAGGCATTCAACACCAATAGCTACACTCAACTTCTTGAATTTTTTCCATGTCCCTACTATATCTTTTATCTCCCATTTCTTCTCGATAGCTAGTTTCTCTGCAATGATTACTACATGTTGAATTTATTCATGACTCAAGGCAAAGATTTCTTTTTTCATCTTTTGTACACTCTTCCCTTAGTATTGAATTTCTGCCCATGACTCTAACGCCCTAACAATACTCTCAAATGTGTATGCATTTTAACTCCTATAAAGAAGACAAAATTGAAGAAGACAAAATTGGGTAATGTGTAAAAGAATGAGAGGTAGGGACAGGTCATTGAGGAATGCCTCTCTGAGAAGCTGCCATTGTAGTTGAAATTGGGATCATGAAAGTCTTTGGTCAAATGAAGATCTGTGAGAAGAGAGCTCTCAACAGAAAGAGCAACAACTGCAAAGTTAGTGTGGAGGGCACTGAGATGAGAAGGAGGAGCAGACTGCATGTTATAGCATTTTCAAAAATACAGAAAAAGTTTTGATGGTATATATGTGATGCAAAGACACTGGAGAACTTTAAGCAGGAGAAAGACAAAAATTGACTTAATCTGCTATGTGGAATAGGTGGATGGGTTCCAGAAGGAATGCAGTACGGTCACTTTATAGGATCATGAGGAATCCAGGAAAAATGGTGATGGTGGCATGAACAAAAGAAGCAGCAGAGAACATGATGAGAAACAACTATTTTATAACACATATAACATATTATATAGAATATAGAATACTCAGTTCACAGATTTTTTTTAAGATTCTATTCATTTACTTGAAAGAGAGGAGAGAGAAAGAGATTGAGAGAACGAATGGGAGGAGGGGCAGAGGGAGAAGCAGACTCCCCACTGAGCAGTCCCCCAATGAGGGACTCAATCCCAGGACCCTGGGATCATGACCTGAGCCGAAGGCGGACGCTTAACTGACTGACCCACCCAGGCACCCATAGAGAGTTCACAGATTTTTTGTTGAAGTAGATATTGCCTGTGGATTGTCAGGAGAAGGGAATCAGGAATGGCTTCTACAGTTTTGCCTTTATCAAATGAAGAGATTTTGGTACTACTTAATAAGATGGGATAAGTTTTGTGGAGTAAAATGGGGGTATCCATTGTTATTTTTCTGTATTATATTGAGAGGAATATAATTTATTGAAATGGATATATCATGCAGACAACTGGACATATAGGTCTGGAGCTCAGGGAAAATGTCTGTCTGGATTGAGACAATATTAGATATTAATACTAGATAATAAACAATACGGTGGCAATATTTAATCCAATAGCAAAAATGTGGTCACCTAGGAGACCTGAGGTGGAAAGTAAGTAGAACCCTAGGTCTCTCTAATTTTAGAGTTCTTATAGAGCAGCAAAGGAGACAAGAATGAGAGGTTAGTGATTTACATGTAAAACTAAATATACTAAAAGCCATGGAAGCACAAAGAAGAAACTGTATTCAAGAAGGTTGTGGTAAACTGTACATAATGCTTTGGAGTTCATGAGACTAAGACAAATATTTTGCCATTAGCTTTGACATAACATACATCAGCGCTAACCCTGATTAGAATTCCTGGTGAGGATGAAAACCAAATTGCAAGTTTTTGAAGAAAAATCCAGAAGTAAGGAAAGAGAGAGCAGTGGACAACTTTTTCTACAAATTTTAGTTTCATGAAAAGGAGAAAAATATTGGGATAGTATCTGAAGGAAAATGTGAGCTCAAAGGTGATTGTTTTAAAGATATTTGTATTAAAGCAGGTCTGTATATTAATTAGAGGGATTCAACAGAAATGGAAAAAGTCTGCTGCTGAAGACAAAATTCAAGATCGAAGTCTTCGAAAAGTTGATAGTGGGTAGGATCTAATTCACAAGTAAACTGGCCATGGGGAAAAGCTATCCTCTATTATTATGTCAATCTTGGACAAAGAATAGTTTGTACAGATGGAAGCAGGTTGGTGGAGTTGGTGGTAGAAAAATGAGATTTTTTTTTTTTTACTGATTTTAGTTACTTTTTAGTGAAATATGAAAAAGGCAACAGTTTAAGTTGAGGAATATAGAGATTTTTAAGAAACCTGACAAGTGTTATGGTCTGAAAGTTTATGTCCCCACCCCCCAAATTCCTATGTTGAAATCCTAATACCGATGTGATGGTCTTAGGAAGTGGGGCCTTTGGGGAGGTGATCAGGTCATGATAGGGAAGCGCTCATGAATCGGATTAGTTCTTCTTTACAAAAAATGAGATTATATAGAGTTCTCTAGCCCCTTCCACTATATGAAGATACAACAAGAAATCTACAACTAAGAAACGGGCTCTTACACAACCATGCTGGCATTCTGATCTTGGACTTCCAGCCTCCAGAACTGTGAGAAATAAATTTCTGATGTTTATAAGCTACGTAGTCTGTGATGTTTTGTTATAGTAACCCAAACAGACTAAGACATGTGGTAAAATAATCATTTTAGGGAACAGGAAAATGAATTCACTAGGAGGGCAAGGTAGAATACTTTATCCTTGTTGAATATCTATTTTTAATTTGTGTTCATAAATTTAATTTAGTCTAGTGAGTTTTGTGGTATGGTTTCTGTCAATACTCAGCTGCTTTAGCTCAGTAATAATATAGATCAATAGTTGAGTTTAGCAAAGGTCAGTTTTGCCAGGTGTGAATGACAGAGGGAGAAAGGAGCAGGAGAATTAGGGGAATTTGCCACGGGACTGTATAGTGTGGGGCCATGGAATGTGGGTTGGATGAGGGATATGACAGCATAAAGGGGATGGTAGATTATTACAAATAGTTAAAAAATAGTAAGTTCACTGAGTTGGAGGTCTTAATAATGTCCAAGAATTTTGGAGTGGGGTCACAAGTGTAAGTAAAGTAAAAGAATAGGAAGTGAGGATAAACTGTGAGAATTGAGATTGAGGTATAAGGTCATGTCAAGGTCTAGCATATGAACACATGAGTACACACAGAGGAGTAGTAGCTTTTCTCTTGTGGTGGTAGTGAGTGGAGCAGAAGAGGGGCAGTGCTGTGTCATCACAGCAAGAACTTCAAGATTGGCCTTAATTGCTCTTACTCTTTCCCTCTAAGATCAATTCTAATTAATCATTACATGAAGAATGAGGTGTTTAACAAGCAAACCTGAACATGCCCACACCCTCAGCTTTCAACTCTCCAACGTCTCTCATTGTTCTCAGATAAAGAGCCCAGTTCTAAATAGGGCCTACAACTTCTGGTATCACCCAGTTTTCACCCACCTTGCCAGGCTCACCTCAACCAAATGCCCCTTCCTGTCTTTGCCCCAGACCCTCTGGCTTTCTTTCAGTACCTTGAATATATGCTGTGTTCTTAGTATCCTCACCTTAAGAATCAGTTCCCTTGCCTCCTTTCAGATGCTACCTCAGTCAGCATTTCCTTGTAAAAGACTTCCTGACCTTCTGAGCTATCACAATCTCAATCTCTCCACCTCTAGAATTCAGCAATGCAAATTAAATAATAAATCTCATGTTCCACATTTCAAAAAATTTTAAATGTCATAATGTCTCATTTTAGTGAGGCTATGGGAAAATATGCGTTCTTACATATCATTGATTAAAGCATACATGAGCCCCAGTAAGGGTTTGGTATCTCATTAAGTGAAAAAAAGCATATAAAACAGAAGTACACCATGAAGCAAATTTTCTGATAATATTAATACTAATAAAAGTGTAATTGTAATTCTGGGTCTCTTGCTGCAGCAATGTGAGTGGCAGCACCAGGCGCTGGGCTCGGAGCACAACTCCACGGATCGCTTTAAGAAGATGGCAGACAAGCCAGACACGGGGGAAATTGCTATCTTCCATAAGGCCAAGCTCAAGAAAACAGAGACGCAGGAGAACACCCTGCTGACCACAGAGACCATTGAGCAGGAGAAGCGGAGTGAAATTTCCTAAGAACCTAGAGGATTCCCCACCCCCGTCATCTTCGAGACACCCTAGTCATGATGTGGAGGAAGAAGAGCCACCTGCAAGATGGACACGAGCGATGAGCTGCACTGTGAACCCGGGCACTCCATGCCGACGCCACCGGCCTGCGGGTCTCTGAGGGGACCCGCCCCCCCAATCGGACTGCCAAATTCTCCGGTTTGCCCTGGGATATTATAGCAAATTATTTGTATGTTTAATGAAAATAAAACACACCTCGTGGCAAAAAAATAAAATAAAAGTGTAATTCTGGTAAAGATTACTAGAATAAATGTATACACATACATATATATACATATATGTACATATACACACACATGCATATATATATATATGAATAAGAACCACTATTTTAATGGTGTATTTTAGTGGTAGCATAATGTATACTCAGAAATGCACTTTAAATATTATGCTATATTAAAGCAATTCAGTTCATTGTTAGACTGGTTTCAAAATTCACCAAAATGCTTAGAGTAAATATTTCTGTAGATGAGTTTTGAGTAAGAAACTTCAAATTAGTTTCTGGAAAATGAATTATCTGCGTTGAGTAGAATTAGATCATAGACACTCACTAAAAGCCTAGACCTATTTTCTGGAAATTTCCGTTGACTGTAACTAATGCAGCCACTTACTCTAATGCTATGTTTAGTTGTTCTCTGCCACCATTCAGTTGTTTTTATCTGGCATATCATGTGTGCTTACCCTCTCAGAGCTGGACTATTCCAGGAAATTGCCTGTGAGACTTCTGAACATCTACTGTTCTGGGGGCAATCTGGCTTTTGTCTATATTAGGTGAATTCAGCAAAGAGATTTTGTGCCTTAAAGAAAAACTTAATGACATTTCAAATAAAATAACAAACAGGCTTTTTTTCCTAAAGTAAAAAAGTGATGGGTCAGATTAAGCCCTGATTATAGATATCAACATGAAGAAACATATAAAATTAGAAAACTAGAATTAATGCATATTTTCTTTCTTAATATTCACCCAGACAAAATAATTTATAAAGACATAATACTTTTTAAATGGGAAAAACTAAAATAAAGTGAAGAGGGAAAAATAACAGACTTGGCTTTTCTCATTGCGTTCTAGTTTGGATCCTAAGCACAAGTATTTATTTTTCTATACTTGGATGCGCAGATGAAAGAGGAGGTATCATAATGTACAAAAGAAAGAGCTTGGGCTTTATCATTAATCACCTTAGGATCAGATACTTACCAACCATATATTCTCAGGTAGATAACTTCCTTTCTCTAAGTCTTTGTTCCCCATAAATGTAAATGGAGATAAGTAAAACACCTGATGTGCTTCCCAGGGTAAAATGGGTAGTAGGTGGTACACCCTATGACTGGGGTAAAATGTGTTAATGAATGCTGGAATTCCTTATAAATTGCCATGCAAATGATTATCATGTTATCATTATGTTAGTTCTGGGATTGAATGAGATTCTCCAATTCTCCACAAATATTGATGTCACAAAAATTTATGAACAATATTAAGCTGTATCATTGCCTTATGAAAGAGGAAATGGAGAGAACATAGGACACACTTTACTACTTGATATTTCATTTGAATGGTCCCTGATGGCAATTCTGATAGTAAAGGGCTATTTCTCTACCGTGCCATGAATGAGAAAAAAAGCATGCACTGTTGAGAAATATTCCATCTGGCTCGGGCAAGACAGAAAAAGAGTGAGATTTAAAGTGTTTGCCAAAGAGAGGACATGCAAGGTCTTTAATATTAGTCTCTGGTGGGAAGTATTATGCTTTTAGTTTGCATAAAGTATCATGTTTTCATTGAAACTCTCCATGTTAAAATATGGAGAAACCTGGTAAATAACTGTAGAAATGCAATGATTCCAGAGAATGTTGGAGAAAGTATTCAAAAATACATGGATGTTGAGAATTTATATTGAATCTCATCAAAGCAGAGTCTACTAGTCATCATCTTTACCTGCAGATTTAAGCCATAAAATAGCCACGGCTATTTGACATATCCAGTGAAGGAATTTTAAAGTATTATCTATCCCTGAGATTGAAACTTAGCAAACTTAGGGATTAGCTCAAGGAATAAAATTCTTTTGATTGATCAGAAGTATTTAAATTCAATAGCCTGAGATTCCTCTCTTTACTTATTAGAATAACAGAAAATAATAATCAGAGCAAAGATAGTTAAAGACAATGGAGAAGAAAAATAATGAGCAGTGTACACCTGTCTTACAAGAAAAGGCCAAATTCAAATCATCCTCTGGATTTCTGTAGCCCTCTTTTTCTATCCTGTGCCCCATAGGTATGAAATAAACAGGGAGTTCCATTATAAGTGGGAGAGTACACTTGTAGGAACTCAGTGGGTTATAAATGAGCATATTATAGATGCAGTAAAATGCATTTTAGTCCCAAAGGATATAATTGCCTTGTACACAATAAAGTTATAATAGCATAGGAAGGAAAATTTTCAAAAATCCTTTCATTTCATGCTAACATGATGCAGATAACTATGGCAACATTTCCTGACAGCCTAAATTAAATGGTAGATTCTGAAAAAAATCCAAATTGACTTCAGAAAGGAAATGGATTAATCAATGTCTACATAAATCTGATTTAAAGAAAATGCTTTATACAATAATGGAATGTCTGTCTAAATTATAATACATTTTAATTTTGTGTTCAACCTTGGCAATGATTTATTTACTCTGAAATGTACTTATTCATGATGATGCTTAGGTAACAATCAAAAGCTTTCTATTGCTTTCCTAGTTACTAGAATGGATGCAATGATGCTATGCCTATATGACAGAAAACTCAGTATATTAAAAATAAACGCAATGTCCAAATTCACAAGTTTTGAGATAAGAATTCTAAGTAACCCAAATATCTAGCTACCAATAGAGTGCCCAATTCCCTATGTCCACAAAGAAATACACTATGGAGCCACACATTTCCACAGAGGACACTTTCACAAACACATATACTTTGTATCTCTGTATATATTATCTACTTTGGCACCAAATTGGTGTAGTTTCCTCACCCTACTGAACTGGACTCATGAGTAGGCTCACTTAGAGATGATATTCGAGACATGAGCAAGTTCCTCCAGGTTTTCTTATTTCTGATTTCCTTGGTCCTATTTGTTCTTCCAAGGTACAGGCCTGTTCTCAGTCTTCCCAACCAAAGAAAAGAGAATTTTCCTAAGCGTATTTAATTTTAATCCTTTCAGAATTCCAACCATTACTGGTGACCCCACCCTGTCACTTGATGAGTCTGTGTCTATTGCGTCTTTGTAAATTATATCAGTGTTCTTTTGGAGGGCAAGAGGAAGTGACAAGAAACATCCTTGAATTTCTCTTGACTTATATTTCACTAAAAATACTGATGATACCAATGTCATACTCTATGGACTAATATTTTAAGTGGTTTTATTTTAACTCCTTAAGTATATTAATATCTTTCAGTTAGAGACAAGATATATTTAAAAAAGTATATTGAGAAAACTGTCAATGAATATTTCCAAAGAATAGCATGAGTATTTGTTTAATGCGAGAAGGAATGAATGTATAAACTGTCTTCTGCTGGATCCAATTAAGTTCTTCAGAATCTCTCAGGCCTAAACTAGATGACTAATCAAAAGTGAAGGAAAAAGAAATTCTGAAATGTTTCCTTCGTTATTTCATACACATTTGCCAAAACTTCTTTATAGTAATTAAGGAAACAAACCTAAACAAGTATTCTTGATGATGCAACTACTTTCAGAGCTTAGTAAAAATGGCCTTGCATAGAACAACTAGTCTATTTGAGTGAAGGATTCATTTCCTTTCAATGGAGTTCACTTAACTTGCTTTAATCAATCCTATAATTTAGGGACAGTTGAAAGCAGCTATCAAAAACACTGATTTCCTTCAAGTTTTCTCAAAATTTCAAAGTCTTCATTCAAATCTTCACAGCAATACTCTATAAATAAAACATCAAAAAACTTAAATATGCATATTTCACATAACTTGGCCTGTGCTACTATCACAGCACTATGTTCAAAGGCCCATTAGATAATTATATGATTATACAAAATGACTTTTACTATTTTCTCTAATATGTGACTTACATATGTCTTATATTAGTGAGATTTAAATATAAACACCATCCTCTAAAACTTTTTCACTTATACATTTTTAAGGACTTTCTCAAGAGAATTCATAGAACATTGATTTTTCCATGGAAACTGGTTGGTGTTTTAGCACCAAAAGAAAGATCATTCATCCTATTCTATAAAATGTGTTCTCTACCACATATTTAATTTGGCTAAAAAAACTAACTGATCTATACTACATTTTCTCATGTATCAAACACAAATTCTTAGAACTTAAATGCTTTAGTGGTATCTATTACCTATTAAAGTGCAAGAAGTCCTTCAATTTTCTGAGAATAAAACATCCAAAATTTAAGACATTTTGCAAGTTGGTACTCAAAGTATAATTACAAGCCTTCTATTTTTATCAGTGTTGTGGCACTTCTGGTGCCTATCTTGCCATGCACAGCATACATAATAACAATTTTTTTTGTTTCGGTTTCCCTGTGGTAAACAGAACGGACAGCAATAGATGCACACGGATCTTTTGGTAGCCCCAGCATGCAGATCTGTAAGGAGAAGAAGGTACAGATACCATCACCACTTTCACTTGAAACCCAGAAGGCCACATAGAAATGTAGTAAAAATGGACACCAAAGGCTTTCATGCAAGTTCCAATACAGCTCCTGGGCAAGAATGGAAAAAAAAAATACACTTTTTACTCTTTATTGCTTTTATAATCCTGTAATGTTGGGAAATAAAAGTCTGATGAATGGGCGCCTGGGTGGCTCAGTTGGTTAAGCGATTGTCTTCGGCTCGGGTCATGATCCCAGGCTCCTGGGATGGAGTCCCACATCGGGCTCCCTGCTCAGCAGGGAGTCTGCTTCTCCCTCTTGCTCTACCCCCTTTCATGCTCTCTCTATCTCATTCTCTCTCTCAAATAAATAAATAAAATCTTTAAAAAAAAATAAAAATAAATAAATAAATAAAAGTCTGATGGAGTTTACACTCCAGTTTCAGTTGGTGATTATTTGTAATGCAGAATACAGCTTTATTACAAATTAAGCAGTATAAAATGCATAGATTATCTCTAGTCATCCAGGATCATACTTTGTGTGTGTGTGTGTGTGTGTGTGTGTGTGTAAATATACACACACATACATAGAGAAAGAGATAGACACTAATGGTATTATTCAGCTCTGCTGAAGTTTGGTATACATAACTATTAGAATTCATGGACCTTCTGGGTGCCTGGGTGGCTCAGTTGGTTAAGCGACTGCCTTCAGCTCAGGTCATGATCCTGGAGTCCCAGGATGAAGTCCTGCGTCGGGCTCCCGAGTCTGCTCTCCGTCTGACCTTCCTTCCTCTCATGCTCTCTCTCCCATTCTCTCTCTTTCTCAATAAATAAATAAAAATCTTTTAAAAAAAAGAATTCATGGACCTTCTTCATAAAGAGGCAGGTGTAAAATATACGCACACATGCTTGATAAAAATATAAAAACTTTGTCTCTTTTCCTTATTCATAATCTCAGCATTTTTGTACATCCTCAATGAGTTATTTAATCATGCTCAAGGTCTTTAATTGCCAGAAGAACTAGTGTTACTTGCTATGCATCTTACTGGAAATCCCTGAAAGGACCCTATCCTTTTTTTTTTAAGATTTTATTTATTTATGTGAGAGAGAGACAGAGTGAGAATATGAGCAGGGTGAGGGGCAGAGGGAGAAGCAGGCTCCCTGCTCTCAGGGAGCCCTATATGGGGCTTGATCCTGGGACTCCAGGAACATGATCTGAGCTGAAGTCTGAAACAACCGACTGAGCCATGCAGGCAACACTGAATGGAACCTATTCTTAAGTAGGAATAGTAAGAGGTAATGTTTTAGGCCTGCTTACTTTTTCCTTTTTGGTATAAAAAAATTTACCTGGGTACCAGACCTACTCTGACTTCTTTGAGACAGAATTCCTTTAAAGAAACTCTAGATAATCATCTCCATTCTAATAGATAAAAATTGAAGCCCTCAATTTTTAAATTGTCAGTTTGGAAGTCTTTGAATTCTCTCAACTTTTTAAAGGATTTTATGCTGAATTCCAGTAGTTATGCTTTAGTAAATATGACAAGTTCTAAGATGTGCACACAATCATCTGGTTTCAGGCCTGTGACATGTGTGATAATGTGGGTGAGTGGAGAGTCATGGGTGGATATTAAAAACATCCAAGACCCTGTCTCCAGATCTATTTCTGGTATATCCATCAGGACGGCTACCCATACAGCACAGAGAACTGGAAAAGGGCAGAAACTAGAGGCAATGCCAAAAAGAAAGATCTTTTAGATTCTAAGAACTCAGAACTGTTCTATCTTTTGGTTAGTTTTAAATTGGGTCAATAACTTTAATACTTTGTCTGTTCCTTGCTAGATAGAAGTAATGTGAAATCCTTTCTCCCCCCTTCTGCCCTCAAATGCCTGCACTGAAAGTCATAACAAAATCTCCTTCAACCCTGGTGAGGGGTAGGGGGTGGTTATCCATAAGGTGTCTGGATCCACAGGCATCCCTGAAATTTACTCCTTTGGATGAGAATTCTTCAGCAAGTGTGGATCTCTTGAAAAACCATAGCGACACCTCCATAACACCCGTCCTGAATGTGAGTTTGCTTCTCAGCAAAGAAAAACTCATCTCTCAGGTTGAGTCATGCTTATGTGCCTAGGATGCTTGGAGTGTTGTTCCCTATTTAGTCTTCTTTCAGAAACTTCCACTGAGGTAGTAGTCAATCAGCCCTGCACAATGCAGCTCCTCATGCAGCTGTGACTGAGACGCTGGGTCTAAGCTGGACCCTTCCTACTTCTACAAGTGGGCAGTGATTCAAGAGCAGCAGCTGCAAAACTGTGACATCATGGGTCTGGCACTGCTAC
The DNA here is from genome assembly GCF_003265705.2 of Callorhinus ursinus. Taxonomy (NCBI): domain Eukaryota; kingdom Metazoa; phylum Chordata; class Mammalia; order Carnivora; family Otariidae; genus Callorhinus; species Callorhinus ursinus. The sequence goes on from NW_027397066.1 coordinate 137,316,560, forward strand.
TGCTACAAGTACTGGTGGGAAAAATCTGCCTTGGTTTTAAACACACTTTGTGTAAATACGCGTAAGAAGTTGGTCTCTGCCTAAATCTGTATGATGACCTTGTCCTGACTGATGTCCAGCTGATTTCTTCTTTAATTCTAGCCTTGTGATTTCTCTCATTTGTACAGTCAGACTGTGAACTGATCTTGGTTGGTATCCTGGTTATGGATATTTTTATCTATGTGAACTGTGCAAGTTTGTGTGTCTTCCTAACCCAAGAATTTTTTTTTCCCCTCCACTCAACAGTCACTTCTGACACATTCTAAGCCCTTTATGATCAGCTCTAAGATTAACTAGAACATTTCAAACATCCTTCCCCTGTTTCTCTAAATTTCTCATGCATGTTCCCACTACAGTACTTGTTGTCTCTCTACCAATAATTCCTTTCCTCAAAAGTATGCCTGGATCACTCTTTCACTTACTTCAGATCTTTATATAAATACTACTTTTCAATGAGGCTTTCCCAAACTACTCTATTTAAAATCACAACTTTATTTTTCAACTCTCCTTTTTTGCTCCTATTTTAATTTTCTCCATGACAATTATATGTTTTACTTATTTATTAATCTGTCATTTAAAATGAAGGCCATCTAAGGAAACTTCATAATATAAATTCAATATATTTAAATATGTAAATTCAAATACATTCAAAATAAATTCAAATTGAATAGCCAAAGCAATTCTGAAAAAGAAAAGAAAAGCTGGAGGCATCATGATTCCTGACTTCAAGGTATATTACAAAGCTGTAGTCATCAAGAGATTATGGTACTGGCACAAAAACAGTCACATACACCAGTGGAACAGAATAGAAAACCCAGAAATGGACGCACAGCTACATGGTCAGTAATCATTGACAAAGAAGGAAAGAATATCCAATGGAAAAAAGACAGTCTCTTCAACAAATGGTGTTGGGAAAACTGGACAGCACCATGCAGAAGAATGAAACTGGGCCATTTTCTTACACTATACACAAAAATAAATTCAAAATAGTTGAAAGACCTAAATGTGAGACAGAAAACCATCAAAATCCTAAGGAGAACACAGGCAGTAACCTCTCTGACCTCGGCCAGAGCAACTTCTTACTAGACAGGAAAGGAAAACAAAAGCAAAAATGAACTATTAGGACTTCATCAAGATAAATAGCTTCTGCACAGCAAAAGAAACAACAAACAAAATTAAAACTACCCAATGGGAGAAGATATTTGCAAATGACATATCTGATAAAAGGTTAGCATCCAAAATCTATAAAGAACTTCTCCAACTCAACACCCAAAACACATATAATCCAGTTAAGAAATGGGCAGAAGATATAAATAGACATTTTCCCAAAGAGACATACAGATAGCCAATAAACACACAAAAAGATGCTCAACATCACTCATCATCAGGGAAATACAAATCAAAACTACAATGAGATACCACCTCACAGCTGTCAGAATGGCTAAAATCAACAACACAAGAAACAATAGGTGTTGGCGAAGATATGGAGAAAGGGGAACCCTCTTACACTGTTGGTAAGAATGCAAACTGGTGCAGCCACTCTGGAAAACAGTAAGAAGTTTCCTAAAAATGTTAAAAATAGAACTAATCTATGACCTAGCAATTGCACTGCTAGGTATTTACCCAAAGGATATAAAAATACAGATTTGAAGGAATACATGCACCCTGATGTTTATAGCAGCAGTATCAACAATAGCCAAACTATAGAGAGACCCCAAATGTCCATCAACTGATGAATGGATAAAGAAGAGGTGGCGTGTGTGTGTGTGTGTGTGTGTGTGTGTAATGCAACATTAATCAGCCATCAAAAAGAAAGAAATCTTGCCATTTGCAATGATGTGGATGGAGCTAGGGTGTATCATGCTAAGCAAAATAAAGTCAGAGAAAGACAAATGCCATATGATTTCACTCATATGTGGAATTTAGGAAACAAAACAGATGAACATCTGAGAAGGTATAAAAAAAAGAGAGAGGGAAGCAAACCATAGAGACTCTTAATTATAGAGAATAAACTGAGGGTTGCTGGAGGGAGGGGGAATGGGCTAAATGGGTGGTGAGTATTAAGGAGGGCACTTGTTGTGATGAGCACTGGGTGTTATATGTAAGTGACGAATCACTAAATTCTATCCCTGAAACCAATATTACACTATAAATTAACTAACTAGAATTTAAGTAAAAATTTGAAACAAAAAATAAATTCAAATGTATTCAAAATATAAATAATTTTCCAGGGGTGCCTGGGTGGCTCAGTCAGTTAAGCATCTGCCTTCTTTGGCTTAGGTTCTGATCTGGGGTCCTGGGATTGAGCCCCAGGTCGGGCTCCCTGCTCAGTAAGGAGTCTGCTTATTCCTTTCCCTTTGCCCTTCCTCCCGCTTGTGCGCTCTCTCTCTCTCTCTCTCTCTCAAATAAATAAAATCTTTTAAAAAATAAAAATCATTTTCCTTAGCAGCAGAATATCGTTGTAGATATTCTCCTACCCCTCTACAAAACAACCTGTGAAGAAATTATTTCCAACTATCTTTGTGAATAGGGATACTCATGTGATCGAGTCCTAATCAATGGAACATAGTGGCCAGAAGGAACTCTCATAAAATCTCTTTAAAACAGGGTAGGATCAATTTGTCCTTTTATTTTTCACTGCATCTTGCCTATAATAAACATTCAACGCTTGAAATGGAACAACTGACTTGTAGCCATTAGGTGATAAGCATGAGGACAGTCACATGCTAAGAATGGTTGAACAGAAGGATAGATTGGGCCTAAATCACTGAGGACATTTGGCATTAGACTCCCTCTCGTCCCTTGTTATGTAAGAATAACAGTCCCTCATCTGATTAGGCCATTATTATTTGTGTTCTTCATTACAGGCCATCCAATATAAATTCCAACCAATACAGACCTAAAAAAAAAAAAAAAATCTCACAAAGCTCTACCTTCTTTCTGAATTCCAAATGATACTCTGCCTGAGAGTTGCACTCTAGAATTATAAACTGGGCTGTAGACATTTAAGCAACAAGTTTACATGTAAAATAAACATTGCAATACTACGGGTTTTATTTTCTGATCAGTATTTTTACTATGGAGTTGTAGGAAAGTTGTATAACATACTGAAAAGAGAAAGACATGGGGGTCAGAACTTGAAAATTTTACCTAAGATTTGCTAATGAATAGTCTGGGTCCGCAAGATAATCATATAATCACTCTGGATCTGTTTCCTCATCATAAAATTATTAGATTGTGTTTAAAATCCTCTGAAGTCTCTTCTATTCTAATACTGTGTTTGTTTCTGGTCTGTCTGACACCTTGTGCTGCATAGGATCAATATAAGAGTTTGCATTAAGAATAAAGCGGTAGAGCCAAATTAGCCTAGATTATCCACCTTTAATTTAGGTGATTATGGCTACTCTTTGACCCCTACAAAACAGTGTGAAGCCTTTATGTCAGATATTTAGTACATTTTATTCACAATTTAGGAAGCTATTTTAACACTTGCTAATGAACCTGCTATCTTCTATCAGTGATTTTCTAAACTACTGCTGGCAGATTAGATTGTATTTGCTACATCTACTTCTAGCACATGGTCAGACTGACCTGGTGTAACATCCTTGTTGGTGAGAGTGAAAAGTTGATGGGGCAGTATTTGTCAGACTGCAAAAGACCTGAGAAAATTTAATTTAAAAAAATTACAAAAGCAAATACCCTAAGTCATTTCTGGAAGATGCTTTTCAGTATACTACTCAAGAAATATTCCCTTGCCTTATTAAGTGGCAATTACACTGCTGGAAAATGAACTCCAAAGGGCATCTATTTCTGTTTGTACATTGTTCCATCCCAAGGGCCTAGGACATTGCATGGCACAGACTAAACATTCAAGGAATAGTTGTTCAATTGAGTTTAATAAAAATGGCTCAGTTCTTACTGCCTTTTTCGAAGAAAATTGCTGCATTTAGGGCAGATAATTTCCAAATTTAAAAACCAACAACCCACTTTTATTAAAAGCAGAAAATCAATCTTCCCATAAAACATAAAAAAACATGTTTTGAAAATATATTAAATACATTTTTCTGATTTTTTGTTCAAGTTAGAGTCACTGGGGGTGAAGCTCAATGTCATAACAAATTTCAAAATGCACCAATATTAAATGCATAAATTGTGCCTCTTCAGTCACTAAGTACACACACATGCTAGCATTAAGGACTCAGCTCAAATTCGTGGGCATAAATGGGAGAGTCTGAGAAAGAGCTAGATCTAGCTTACCAGTGGTCATCAGAGAAAGGATGATCTTGCCACCAGGGTGCTGACAATTAATCTGGAGGGAGGCAAACATGATGGGGATATACCACTGAGATGTAATAAAATCGAGCCACTTCCGTGAGTGAAAAGGGCAGAGAAGTAAGAGTACTGACTAGGAGGATTTCTTTTAAATTAAGCGTTGATTATAATGAACATCATTATAGTAAAAACAATGCTGTGCTAAGTTGCAATTTAGTAAAATAAAGTAAACATCAAAGGGAGCTATTATAGGGCTGCATTTTCACATCATTCCAGGGGACGTCATGTAAGATTGAAATACAGTTTGATATATTATTAACTCTAGAGAACTAGACTTAAGTTATTTGCCCTAAGGTGGAAGTACAGTAAATTTGCTAACCATGTGTGCTTAAAAATCTTCATCTCTAGGAATTCTAACATATTTATGATAAAGTGCCCAAAAGCTTTTTAAAAATTTTCATGTCTGACACTTAAAAATAGTAACATGATCACAAATGTATTTAATTTACACGACCTAAGTTTTATACTTTAAAACCTACTGTTAAAGGTAAAGGATGGAGATACCCTTTTATGGGGGGGAGTGGTTGAGGGAGCAGTGGAACTGGGCAGCAGCAGAAGTGTAGGTATCTAAACTCTTTTGAGGGAATTCCCCCCTTTGTGAGTACTATTACCTTAATACTAATATTCTCCTTACCCTACTAGAGCCTATCCTTCTAACTTTCTCTCCCTGCAATGATGCTGGGTTTCTTGTAGCTCTTGAACACACCGAGCACACTTTCATTTTATGATGCTTCCGCTCCTTGCTGTCTGGCTAGAATAGTATTTAGCCGTTTATCTTCATGGCTTACGCCCTCCCACCCCCATGTAATTCTAGTCTGTCCTCAAATATCACCATATTACTGATGGCTTCACCTACTGCCGTATGACAAGTAGCATAATTTCTGTTAGGATTTTCTCTTTTAACTTCACTCTCCTCCAAAGCATATATCAATACCGCATATTATGTATCAATTTACTTCTGATTGTCCTTGCCTCTAGAATATAAGTTCTACCAGAGTTATGCTGTTTTCCCCACTGTAGATCCACACCTCAAACGGTGCCCGGCCTTTGGTGGCAGTTCACGAAATGGTACTTGGATAAATAAATGAGTGTACACTTTAAAGTCAGCCTACTCAAAACATCATGCACTTCTGAGATAAAGCCACTTCTTAGCTTTGATAGCCATGAGGCTACTTGACTCTCCAAGATCTTTCCAATGAAAATATTTTCACTTTAGGCAGTTCTCTAGCATTTAAATGTCTCTTTGATCATCCTCTCTCCTAAGTTTTGGCATTCAAGCCCCAATTAATGAAGAACTCAGATTAAAGGATAGTCCTAGGAGCCATACTAAAGCCTACTTAAGGGGCGCCTGGGTGGGTCATTCGGTTAAGCGTCTGCCTTCAGCTCAGGCCATATCCCAGGGTCCTGGGACCAAGCCCAGCATCGGGCTCCCTGCTCCACGGGAAGCCTGCTTCTCCCTCTCCCGCTCCCCCTGCTTGTGTTCCCTCTCTCACTGTGTCTCTCTCTGTCAAATAAATAAATAAATAAAATCTTCAGAAAAAAAAGTAAAGCTTACTTAAGTAAGTAGAGGTTTTAGGCTGCAATAAAAAGAATATAATGTGATTTCTTTCTTTTCTAAATTTGTATCAAACCTGTTTTCAAAACCGTATCGCATCATCAGCCTCTGCTGGTAGGTAACTCCCTTGCCTGCAGACCCTAACTACCTACTGCAAAGTTTCTTCTCAAATATTACATCTCCTGCTGTGCTACCCAAGTATCTGCCAGAGCCTTTCACTGGAATGGCAGGTGTTTGGGGACAGGCAAAGAGAAAAAAGTTTTATGGCTCTGGTTTTCCTTTTTTTATTTTTATTTTATTATGTTATGTTAATCATCATATGATCTCACTGATAATGGCTCTGTTCTGAATGAATTCTGGCAATCTATCATGCTCTCCCTGCTGTTCCACCCAAGCCTGTGTGACTTTTTTGTTTTCTGTTTATTTTTTTCCCTTGATAGGTAGGATATCACAATAACAGTTGATATTGACCTTAAACTGCTTTACAGGTCTGTGTATCAAAGGATGAAGAAATATCTTAATCATGCTAACATGAATGTGATCTGATTTCTCTACATACTAGCTGAGAGGATTTTAAGAAAACCATTTAACTTCCCTGAAATGGTTTGCTTGATCTGTTAACTTCTAGTCATAATATTTCACAGGAATATTGTTAATTATATGAAATCATGTAGGTAAAGTGCCTGGAACATAGTTAATGCTCAATAAATGCTGCTTAATTAGTAACATATTAGTTTGACTAGTAAAATTACTAAGTGTTACGAAAATACAGAGGAAAAAAAGAGGAAGCTCAAAAGCAAGAGTGATAGTAAATAAGAAAAGCGGTGAAAAACTAAAATGAAGAAGACAAATTCACATGCACATATCAAAGCCCGAGCAGGAGAGTGGGATCAGGAAGTCCCAAGGTTATTTGCATGAGAAAGCATATACAAATTCTTATATTCTCTGACTCAAGAATTCAAACATTTTGGGTGATGATGGCTGCTTTTTGAGAAGATTAGAGTATATGGTGACCCTGTTCTTAGACACATAATTAAATCTATACAATCCATATAGATTTTGGGAACCATTGAGCAAATGATCATGAATCAATCATATTATGGATTAGTATGAGTTATTTTTAAAATAATTATTATGAAAACTCTATATTTATTAAAGTAGAGATGATATAAATAATCATTATACTGGGATAATTATTACTTCCTTTAAGTATATGTGACATTTTCAAAGGAGGAAAATGCCCTCTCAAAGGTTTAGTAATATATTTATGAAAATAATTTAAGCAAATTTTTAAATAATATTTTAACAAAATTAGTACTTTTACAAAAGCAAACAACAAAAAATCACAAAAATTTATTAATCCTCCTGAACTTTGCATTAATCTTCCTGAAACTATTCATGGTTGCTTTTCCCACCTCTTTCATTTCTATTTCTCCTTATTACAAAATAAGTTCTATTTATACTAACTTCTTTTCATTCCTCTAATTGGCCATTCTCACTTTCATTGGTATATGGGAAAGTCCTTGAATTTTAACCTAAATACATTCTTCAGAAAGCCTTCCTTGATGTCTCTAGCTTGGACTATCTGCTTCCCTAACTCTCACAGAACCAAAATTCGGGAATTCTTCACCAAACACCTGTAATGTTGTAATTGTTTACTTAGTAGACGCTTTCTACCCACAAAGAAACAAAATTTTTGAGGCAAAGGACCACAACTAAGTATGCTGCTCACACTTAGATCACCAGTATCTAGCTCAATAAATATTTTAAAAATGAACTTGGGTAAAAAAAAAAAAAGGAAATCAGACAGATATGCTTATAGGATAAGACATTCTAATATATGCACACACACCACATTTGTCTACAAATTTGGAAAATTGTTTTTGATAATGTGATAAAAAACAATTTGTCACTTCAGCTTGCCTTTTCATCAAGCTCAAGGAAGTTTACCTTAGGAGGTCTATGGGTAAAGCAGCATTATCATTGTCATTTCTAGTATAATTATATCATCATAAAAACATAATATTTGTTCTGACCATGTACAATCTTTCCACAAATATCCCATATGAGTACACAGGTGAAGGCACAGTCCTCATTTACTGAACAACAGTATTGTGACTTGAAATCAGTTACCAGTATATATAGCGACTGAACATGCCAACAGAGTACAGAATTTGTAAGTTTTAAGGGAATGCACCACATTAAAGGGTATTCGTCAGAGTGATATAAGATTAAGTAGCCTTATCTTGTCCAAAAATATTTATTGAGTATATACTCTGTACAGGCACTCTGCCGGAGTTGTACAGAACAACTTCTAAAATTTAAATAGAACATAAACATATGCACACACACACACATATACACACGGCCATCTCTGTTGCCAAGTAGAATGATATAAATTTCTTAGGAAGTAGATATATTGCCTTATGAGTTCAGAGACTGGGATGATGAGTTCTTGCCAAAAATGTCAGACTAGAAGCATGTTCATAAACATGTGGCATATAACCTCAGCCTAATGGGAGTGAGTAATAACAGGACAGTACACGAGGGGTCTATGAAAACTGCAACTAAAGTAGAGATTGTGATGTGGGGAAAAACAGAGAAGGCAGGATATATATTTGGGAAATTTGAACAGTGTGTAGAGTTCACACAGAAATATGACAAATAAGCCATTAAGAAAAGTTTGAACTGATACAGAGACAGTTCTGGAATAATGGGTAAGGATTTTGGATGTGGTGAGATCATTTCATGATTAGAGATTTCTTAGCGAGAGTTTTTCTTTGGAGAACTTTTGTTTCAAGGCAGAAAAAGAATTATAAATTAACTGCAAGATGTTCAGACTAATACTTGTGGTACAGATCCATGGCTTATTATAGTGACATGCTCAATAAACCTGTCAAAAATTAGAAGAAACCTTGTTAAAATGTAATTCAACGATATCCTTTTTGATATCTACTCATTTAGTCAAAACCAACAACAAAAGAAATTATCTGTCTGTGAGGAGTAGAAAATGGGTTAAAATTTCAAGGACAACATCAGATTCAAACACATCAGTATGTCAACCATATTAGGGATCTATCATGTACCATACAAATGGAAAAACAGGGTTTATTCTTATCTTCCTTTCTTGCTCATCTGTAACTTCCTTCTCTGACATTGAGAAACCTGGCTCCCATCTACTATCAATTCATTTACTGTTCAATTCCCGCATACATGTAAAGCAGTTTCTGAATTAATCCACACCACAATGAGAAACAAATTTCCAACTTGAGCCCAGTGTTTATGTACAATTCCTTCTGTCTTTAGCCTTACAATTTCCAGGCAAAACATCATTTTCCAGTTATAGATTTTACTATGAATAAGGCTGATATTAACAACTGTCTACAGACTTTTGTATGAACATGAGTGTTCAAAGGAAATGAGGCAGGCATTTAAAAAGTGGCGAATGCTTAAACAGGAGGAATGAGAGATCTAGGAACACTCCAAGTTATTACTTAGAATTATGTTTGGTTGCAAGAAAGAGAACACCTCAAATAGTGCTATAAATAATATAGAATTTTATTCTTTTCTCATTGGAAATTCTGGAGATGGTGGTTCAAGTGCTGGGTATGCTCTATGGAACCAAGCCTCTTCTTTCTTGCTGATCAGTCACTCAGTTCTCTTCTGTCAAGTGACTTCATAAACAAAAAATCTGCTTCAGCTCCAGCCCTTAAAGCATCATTCCAGCCAGCAGAATAAGGAAAGGAAATAAAAAGAATGTGACACTCTGTTTAGGAAAATTCCTAGAATTTGCACATACAACCTCCATGTACATCTCATTGGCCAAAACCTAGCCATGTGTACACACCTAGCACCAAGGGATGTCTGGGAATATAATCTTTATTCTTGTCATCTACATGATTCAACCTAAAATCTGAGGAATATAATACTACTGAAGTAGGGAAGAATGACAACTGAGGAATATTTCTCAGCTAGTTTTGTCCATATGGCTAAGTTCTAGCCAATGAAATATATGAAGAAGTGATAAAGGGAACATCTGGGGTAAAATTATATATATATATTTTTTTCTCTTTTCTGGTGGCTAGAATGTAAACAGGATGACTGAAGCTTGTATAAATAAATCTGTCCATAGGGTAAATTTAGGAATAGAAGCTACATGATAACTTCTATGAGACACAAAGAATTAGGAGACACTAGAAGTCAGTCCATAATTGTCTACTTCCAGAGTTGTTCATGAGAGAGAAATTAACTCTTGTCCCTTTTATGCTATTGTTATTTTAAGTTTTCTGTCAAAGGAAAACCTAATTCCAAAAAATACAGAGGAAAAAAAAATCACCTGTCTCTTTCACAGTAACTTCATCCAAATTGCTATCATGATAGGGAGACTGGTTTTGAAAGTTAGCAAGGACCAAATTAGGACTAGCTGGTACATTTACAAGTAATTAAATATCATTTCATAGATTGTTTACTGAATTTCTAATCAGTATCAGACACTGTGCGAGGCATCAAGGGTACAGTGTAAGCTAACCTAAAATGGCCCTGCCTTCCTAAAATTTTCTATCTAGTTAAGGGTAAATATTTTAATAAGGCAATTTTACAAAAAAAGAAGAAAGGTAAATGTATAATTTGGGAAAATCCTATGAAAGGAAGGAAGAGAAAGAACTTTCAGGCAGTCAGAGTTGCCCATATGTGGAACTGACTACTTTTATCACTTCTTATTGTTGGTTTTCAGGCACAGGCTGAATGACAGCTTGGGAGTGTGGTGAATAAAATGCATTTGTAGAAAACAGATTCCCTGAAATTGAAAGTCACACTCAAACCATGCATAGATTCTATGATTTGAAATCTTACAGAAATTATTCTATAAATCTTAAGGTTGTTTAAGGAATAAATTCAAAATGCTCTGTTTTATATGTTATCTTATGTATCTCATTAAATGCTTTTGTGTGCTGGCTGATGAGTACCTTGATAGATTTTATGGTATTAAAAGGAGTATATTTAATTCCAGATTTATACTTCAGCCTCCTCGGGAGTTAGGATGCCTTTTATCTTTCTCCATGAGATTTGATGCAGGTGTTGCGTATATTAACTACTTAATGAATATGCATTGCTGAGTTAACTCATCTGGTCTCGAGCTGGTGCTCAATTAAACCTCCAGGAAGCCAGCTAATTCCAAAAAGACATTTGTTACAGGTTCATAATGTAAATAATTTAGGAAATTCAAAGAAAGCAGTATAAAAATCTGATAATGTAATTGCCTTATTTATCCTGTAAGGTTTCTTACTCTGTTGAAACTAGCAAAATGCCTCACCAACAGGTGATATAAGTGGTTTTTTTTTTTAAAGCATTCTGCTGCAACATTCGGATGAAGATATATACTGATGTGGTCTTATTAATTCTGAAGTTGGTGTGTTTACTTTCTTTAGACAATCCAGTTATTCCACATTCTAAAGCTACTTGAAATTTAGGCTGGCAGTCAAAGGCTGCTTAAAAGTGATCTCTAGATTTACTTTTAGAAGCAGTTTTCATCTCTAAATGCTTTCCTACTAGCATTTCATTTTATCTCTAGGATTGGCTTTCCCCTCCACTACCAACTCAGAATAATGTAACAATGTGACTTAGTTGACTTATAAAAGAAGTTCTAATGTTTAAAATTACATTAAGGACTTGAGGGCAGCTAACAGTATAGATTTTTCTTAAGCAAAACATATCATCTAAATTAAAACTATAGCAAGTTTTCAAGGAAATCATCCAAGTGTTATTTTCATCTATAGCCCCTAACAGAGGAATGTGCAGATGAACATTATAGAGGTAATAGTAACGGACAGAAACTCAAGATGAGGGTAACTCAGTGAAGGGGATAGATGACTGATCTCATAGTGTTTTTCAAAGGTCACTAGCTATTTGGGATACTAGAACCTACATAAATACACACACCATGCTCACAAAAATGCTTTGTGAACACATCACTTTGGGAAGTGCTGGGTGATGGAGTATAAAATACTATTGCAAAATAAACCTCAGTTTTCTTTGTTTTTGCAAAGCATTCTATGTGAGTTATTTTGAATAAATCATCCAAAATGTAGCAAGTCTTACTTCATTTTAAGAATTTACTTAAACTTAATGAATTTTAGTTATCTCATGAGTTAAAAATAAATTAATAATAATAATGCCTACCTGATATAGTTTATATAATTTTTAGTTTAGAAAATATATGCAAGTACCAAGGATAATTTTTCATAAGTTATACATCAAATTGATCATCATAGATATTATGTACTTTACTTTCATGTTCATGACACTTTAATATATATTTAAACATATATTTTATTTATTTATTTTTTAGAGAAACATATAAAAAGATATTTCTGGAATAATATGGGTTTTTTCCTCTTGTTTTCTTTATGGTAAATTTAACTTCCAAGATAAAGGGTAATCTAGTGATTGTCATGCAAATGTCAGAACACACATGTACCGACACACACACAAACTGCGTATGTAGTTTCAACAATTATGTATAAACCAGAGTGGAAACCTCCCGCTCTTGGGAGCACACTCTTTACCATGGTTCTCATTATTTTTATGGCCAAGTTTGATGAAAGATATAAAAACTCTCACCAATATTTCTGGTCTCTGATCCTTTACAGAAGAGTATATATTTGAATCATTATGTATGTGGTCAGGAGGGGAGATTAAGTGGTGGTGATATATGATATGATTCTGATAAGTTGTCCAAGTATATTAAAAGCTTATAGAATTATAAAACCATGATTTGAGAAATCCATTCTAAATTGATCATCACAGCCTTTTTAATACTCAAAAGCTATGATTTGTCTTTCTGTAAAACACAATTAGATATATACTGAATCACTAAGTAATAGGTTTTAAGGAAAAACAGCTATTTAAGCAAGTTTTTGAGTAAAGATAAGGTTCACATAGAGGTGATCTTGGCCAAAAAATGATTCAATGTATAAAAGTGTAAAGCACACGATTCTGAAAATGACTTTTCATGTTTAGTTTAGAGAAAAAGAATGAGGAGATTCTGGTCAATAGAGAGAAAAATCTAAAGGGAAGAAGAGCAGCCATTTAGAGATATTGTGAAGGAAAAATATAATGGCTTTGAGCCATTTGGGGAAAAAATGAACTTAGCCCTTAAAAGCCAAAAAGGACTCAGGAAATTGAGAGTCTAAAAGGAATTTTTTCATGAAATGACTATAACTGCTCGTAATAACATTATTCTGATAACTGAATCAACTACAAATTCCCACAAATGGTTCTTAACAAGAATCAACTTATGTTAATTCTATATTCAGAGCTTCACTGAATTTTGCACTTTAAAAGTAGCAGGAATATGTTACTTAGGAAGAGTTGATTTAGGACATTAACTTGCTGGGAAGCTAATCAATAAAGAAGATTCATTTATAAGGAATTTAAACTCTCGCTAAGAAACAAAATACCTATCTCTGAAGAAAGATAATAATTATAAACATTTTGTGAAATGTTTATTGATTACTTCAAGACTTCAAGACCCAGATCAAATGTATCTTCTCTGTGAAACTTTCTTTTATTTTCAGAGTGGAATCATTTATCCCTTTTCTAATTTTTAACAAACTTTAAAATATTAGAGTCAGTCATTTGGTATTTATCAACAGCTATGTGGCACACATTATATTGTGTTGGAGCTATAAACAAACAACAGCAAAAAACCTGCCTTTAAGAAACCCAGATTCTAAGGGTGAGAAGAAAACAGCATTTTTCTGGGTAAGGCATACATTTTTAAGTCATTTTCTCTCTCTCAAAAAAAAAAAAAAGTGGACAGAGGCCTAATTCTATAGTGTACCTTTTGGGATGGTGGCGAGATGTGGGAAGTAGGATTGCAAAGAGATTTTCAGAGAGGAGATGGTGTCTGGAACAAGCCGTGAAGAAAGAAAAGGGTAGTTGGTGGGCAAAGTGAAAATGACCTATGTGCATTGATCACATTTTGTTAAAAATGTGGGTCGACTCCATAGACCCTTAACCTGAGGGCAAGGATATCATAACATTTCTCTATTCTGCTAGCACTTAGAAAAATACCTGGTTTTTACACATCACTCAACCAATTATTACCAAGTACTGTAAACACAAAGGAAAGATAAAACAGTTACCCTAATACAAGAGCTGATTTGTACTACAGGAACATCAAGGAACAAAGATGGGGGTTTTAACAAAAACTTCTTGGAAACAGGAATCAGGCAAGAAAACAGCCATGGCAGCATAGTTTTTGAAACTGTCTAAATTGTCCAATAAAGTCAAACAAAACTACCAGAACAAACAAACCAGAACACAACCAAAAACTCACAGAAGATGTATACAATAATATTAGGTAGAAAAATATTCTCATATAACCCAAAATAGTAGTGAAAGAAGTTAAACCACCACCAACTACAAAACCTACCTGAGTGTTTGTACATGAGGAAATAGCAGGAAGTAATGAAATATCTGAGACCTAAAATTTTCAAGATGACCATTAGTTATTTACTCAAAACCTCAGTGAGTTGATATGAAAACTCTAAGGGGTCAACAGTGTGTGAGTGCAAAGGGCTATACGGAGGTTTGAAGGTGATAAAGTTTGCATCTCATGCATTCTCAAAGTCAACTTGCCATAGTCCACTTCCAGGACAAAACTCCATTCTGACGAAAAACTGTTAAAAATAGATTCCAAATGTGACACAACAGGGATGACAGAAAGAAAAGGAAAAGAAGGCCCAGATAAAATAAGGCAGAAAACAGAGCCAAGAAGTCTCAAAAATATGTTAAAACTTTACAGATGAGGGAACTCTAGAGTTATGAAATTATAAAAAAAATTATGTCTTCCATATGAAAGTTCAGAAAAAAATAATTTTGCATACAAATGAACAACAGAAAGCAATGAAGTCAAATCCCATACATACCTAGTAGGTCTGGGACATGACAAAAGTCTAAACTAGAGAGAACACAAGAACACATACATATAGATTATGCATTAAAAGAAGTAAAAGAAGAAACACTGAATATAAAAAAGGGAATAAAAATAATTATAAAAATGAAAATATCAAAGACAAGCAAAATACACATAACTTTCATATATTAGGAATAAAGAGGGTGAAAAAAAGCAAGTAATCACATTGGAACTAAAATTTTAGGAAAGTTTATGAAAATAAAGCTAAAGAAGGTTTGAAACTCCATATTGAAAAGTATGACACATACTTGGAAAAAACTACCTTTAATACCTAACACTAAGAAATATCCTAGTAAATTATGGATGTTAAAGGAAAAGAAAAGAAAAGAAAAGAAAAGAAAAGAAAAGAAAAGAAAAGAAAAAAATCCTTCATGCAAACAGGTAAACAGAGAAGTGACTTGTAAAGGTGAAAAAATTCAAATGTCATCAAATTTTTAATAGAAAAATAAAGTAAAATTATGAACTTTCACGATACAAAAAAGAAATTCATCCAAGGATTTTATTTCTACCTAATCCGCTTCCCAAGTATAAACACGGCAGGTAAACTGTCTTCAACATACAAATTTTCAGGGAATATATTCCCCAGATTTCTTCCAGACAATGAGCATTTGAAATTAAAATGATTAAAGAATTACTGATACAAAGTGGTTTATGTTAAATATATATTCATAGGTAGAACAGAATAAATTAGGAACGAACAGAAATTATGCAATGGCTATATTTAAAATAAAATATTTTTAAAATATTTCACAAAATATTTAAAATTTTTCAGCAATCAAATGAGTGTTGTGTTGCCATTCTGAGAATGTTTTATGTATAATATAGAAAAAAGTAAAAAAAATCATATTTTTATCACATCGCCCTTTGAGTCCTTGAGAACCATGATTCTTTGTGAGAGAAAAAGGAATAGATAATGAGTTGAAGAGTTACATAAATACTATGTGGTCTAGAATTTTAAATAGGGAGTAGCAATTTGAACTCATGATGTATTTTATCTTAGAAAGTAATGTATTTTATATTAAAAAAAACTTTCCTATATCTGTCCACATAAAAGGGCTAGAAACTTTGACATATCTAGGGTCCGTAACTGCCTCTATCAGAAATATTAAAATGCCATTTTCTACTAAAATAAAACAAGCTTCCTTGAAAAAATGACTGAATTCAAGTATGGAACAGAAAATGGACCAAAGAAACTTAGAAAACATTATGGTTTTATAATGTATAGCTTTATGAATAATGAGGCATTTTTTTCCTTTTTCACTCTTTACCCAGTTGGTCTCTCTAACAGTGAAACATATTTTGGTTTATTTTTAAAATTATACAGTCATTTTTTTTCCTTTTCTTTGTTTTTTTATACAATTCTCCACATTCAAGATCTAGAAAATATCCATAATTCCCCCCCAAAAATTCCTTCAAATTACCCCCTTTATAATCCTCCACCCTATCTGTAACTGTTGGCAACCAATGACTCCATCATTCTATTTTGTTTTTTCAAGAATGTCATATAAATGAAGTTATATCATATGTAACCTGTTAAGATGGGCTTCTTCATTCAGTTTACTGTCTGAAATTCTTCCAAGTTTTTGCAAGTGTCAACAGTGGTTTTTTATTGTTATTATTCCATTGAATAGATATAATACCACATAGTGTTTATTCACTCACCTGTTGAAGAACATTTGGTTGTTTCTAGTTTGGGGTTTTACTAATAAGGCTTCTATAAATGATCATATGCAGGTTTTTGTATGAAGATAACTTTTCCTTTCTCTAGAGTAAATGTCCAGGAGTGGGACCGTGGGCTTATATGGTAAATTGGGAAGTGTTCTCTCCTTATGGTAGGCAGGATTTTAAGATGGGCTCAAGATTTCCATGCTCTGTATAATCCCTGTCTTTGAGTATAAGCAGGACTTGTGAATGAGATAGGTCCTACGTTATTTGATATGGCAGAAGGGATTTTGCCAAATTAAAATCCATAAGCCGTAGATTTTTTTAAATTTTATTTTATTATGTTATGTTAATCACCATACATCATTAGTTTTTGATGTAGTGTTCCATGATTCATTGTTTGCATATAACACCCAGTGCTCCATTCAGTACGTGCGCTCTTTAATACCCATCACCAGGATAACCCATCCCCCCACGCCCCTCCCCTCTAGAACCCTCAGTTTGTTTCTCAGAGTCCATACTCTGAGAAATGGTTCATCTCCCCCTCCGATTTCCTGCCCCTCTTCATTTTTCCCTTCCTACTATCTTCTTCTTCTTTTTTCTTTAACATATAATGTATTATTTGTTTCAGAGGTACAGGTCTGTGATTGAACAGTCTTACACAATTCACAGCACTCACCATAGCACATACCCTCCCCAATGTCTATCACCCAGTCACCCCCTCCCTCCCACCCGCCCACTCCAGCAACCCTCAGTTTGTTTCCTGAGATTAAGAATTCCTCATATCAGTGAGGTCATATGATACATGTCTTTCTCTGATTGACTTATTTCGCTTAGCATAATACCCTCTAGCTCCATCCATGTCGTTGCAAATGGAAAGATTTTGGTTTTTGATGGCTGCATAATATTCCATTATATATACATATATACCACATCTTCTTTATCCATTCATCTGTTGATAGACATCTTGGCTCTTTCCATAGTTTGGCTATTGTGGACATTGCTGCTATAAATATCAGGGTGCACGTACCTCTTCGGATCACTACATTTGTATCTTTGGGATAAATACCCAGTAGTGCAATTGCTGGGTCATACGCTAGCTCTATTTTCAACTTTTTGAGGAACCTCCATACTGTTTTCCAGAGTGGCTGCACCAGTTTGAATTCCCATCAACAGTGTAGGAGGGTTCCCCTTTCTCTGCATCCCCAGCAACATCTGTTGTTTCCTGACTTGTTAATTTTAGGCATTCTGACCGGTGTGAGGTGGTACCTCATTGAGGTTTTCATTTGAATTTCCCAGATGCCGACCGATGTTGAGCACTTTTTCATGTGTCTGTTGGCCATTTGGATGTCTTCTTTGGAAAAATGTCTGTTCATGTCTTCTGCCCATTTCTTGATTGGATTATTTGTTCTTTGGGTGTTGAGTTTAAGGAGTTCTTTATAGATTTAGATACTAGCCCTTTATCTGATAATGTCATTTGCAAATATCTTCTCCCATTCTGTCAGTTGTCTTTTGGGTTTATTGACTGTTTCCTTTGCTGTGCAAAAGCTTTTTATCTTGATGAAGTCCCAATAATTCATTTTTGCCCTTGCTTCCTTTGCCTTTGGTGATATTTCTAGGAAGAAGTTGCTGCAGCTGAGGTCGAAGATGTTGCTGCCTGTGTTCTCCTCTAGGATTTTGATGGACTCCTGTCTCACAGTTAGGTCTTTCAACCATTTTGAGTCTATTTTTGTGTGTAGTATAAGGAAATGGTACAGTTTCATTCTTCTGCGTGTGGCTGTCCAATTTTGCCAACACCATTTATTAAAGAGACTTTTTTCATTGAACATTCTTTCCTTCTTTGTCGAAGATTAGTTGGCTATAGAGTTGAGGGCCCATTTCTGGGCTCTCTATTCTGTTGCATTGATCTATGTGTCTGTTTTTGTGCCAGTACCATACTGTCTTGATGATTACACATAAGCAGTAGATTTTGAGTTAAAAAAGGGAGATTATCTTGGGTAAGCCTGACCTGATCAAGTGAGGTCCTAAACATGGGTCAGAGAGATGGGGAGAGAGAGGGAGAGAAAGAGACAGACTGACTGACAGACATTGATCTTCAAGCTTGAAGGCTGAAGAAACAAATGCCTTGTTCTGACATGATCACAAGTCAGGGACCAGCAGGTGACCTTGAGGACTTGAAGACCCCAATCCTACTACTTCTAAAAAGGACTCTGATCTTCAGATGACACAGCATTCCTAGGAGATACCTTGATTTCACCCTTGTGAGACTCTGAACAATGAACCCAGAGAACAGTAACTGGACTTTTTATAGAAACTGTAAGATAATAAATGGCTGTTGTTTTCAGCCACTAGGTTTCCGATGATTGTTACAGAGCAACAGGAAACTATTATATTCCTCTTCTATTTTCTGGAGATTATGAACATTTATGCTATTTCTTTAAATGTTTTGCTTTTGCTAATGTTGACAATAAATTGTTCGACCCTGGAGATTTGTTTTTTTGACAATTTTTTTTATTACAAATTCAATTTCTTTAATAGCTAAAGGGCTATTCAGTCTACTTAACCTTAGGTGGCTTTTTTCAGATTGTTCTTTCAGTGTAATTAGTTCAACTAAGTTTTTAAATTTGTGGTTCCTTTTGTAACTTTTTTAAATGTCTGTGGGGGCTATGACACATACCCTCTTTTATTCCTGATATTGGCAATTTGTATCTAATAGATAGAATATACTCAGGATATCTTTAAATTGATATGACAATCTCTATATTTTTATTTGTATGTTTAATGGTCTACATTTAATGTTATTATTTATATATTTGAATTTTGATCATTATTTGTTTTCCATTTTCCCACTCTTTTTTGTTACCTTTTTCCATTCTATCTCTTCCTTGAGCTCTTTGGCCATTTTAGTATTCAATTTTAATTTATCTGCTGTGAGTTGGACTGTATCTCTTTGTGAATGTGTTCATACATTTTTTTAGTGGTTGCTTTATGGACTACAAAATACATACTTAACCACCTTAATTATACTGAAGAAATTTTATCGCCACATATGTACCTTTACTCTTTTTTCTTTGCTGTAGTTGTCTATGAGATCTGTGTACTTATATATGAAATCTGCATTTACTGAAACTGCCATTTGACAATGTTACATATTTTAGCTATCTACTCTCAAACATGTTTTACATAACTCAAAAATAGAATTAGTTACTATACTCACCCAGATATTTGCTTTTTCTGTTGCTCATTATTCATAATGACCTTCCAAAAGTTATCTTCTGGTATGATTTCCCTTCCATCTGAAGATTTTTATTTAGCAATTATTTTTGAGCAGGTGTGATGGCTATAAATTCTCTTAGTTTTCATTCATCTGAGAGTATCTTTATTTCACTTTTATTCTTGAAGAATATATTCCCTGGGTTAAGATTCTGGGTTGATAGCAGTTTTCTTGTAACAATTAAAAAAAAAAAAAGTTTGCCACTTCTGGTCTCCATGGTCTCTAATGAGAAATCTTCAGTTATTCAAATCATTGTACCCCATAAGCAAATTTCTCTTTTTTTTTTCTTGATGCTCTCAAGATTTTTTTCTTTGTTTTGAATAATTCTGAACAATGTATCTGGGCACAGATTTCTCTGGGTATGTCCTGTTTAAGATTTGCTCAGCTTTTTAATCTGTCAGTTTATATCTTTTGACAAACTTGGGAAATTTTCATTATGTCTTCAAATATTTTTATATCAGTAATTGTATTTTTAGTTCTAAATTTCCACTTGATTCTTCCTTATTTAATCTATTTTTTTGCTGATACCTTCTATTTTGGTATTTGATTAAAAATGTTTCAACCATTTTAATAAAACCTATAGTAAAACCTTTTCACATAATTCAAATGTTTATGTCATCTCATCTTTGGTGTCTTTTGATATAATTTCCTTGTGTATTGAAATTTTTATGGTTCTTTGCACGTTGAGTAATTTTAGTTTGTACTCTGGATACTTTGAATATTCTTTTTAGACTGGATTCCTGTTTATATCCCAAAGAGAATACGATTATTTTTGTTTTAGTGGTCTGTGGGCTGTGATTCCAATGTCAATTCAAAATATTTTGCAGTATTATTTAGACTTGTTTCATATTTCTGCCACCCAGAACTATTCAGTCTATGACTTGGCCGAATTCTACCCATTAGATCAATTCTCAAAGTTTGTTAGGAGTAGACCCATGCATGCACAATACAACAATGAGCCCAGAAATTTTTAAGTAACTTAATAAGATCATTTTCTCACATTCCTCCTTCTCATCATCTATCTCCCCTATACATTCTGGTTCCACTGGTTCTCCTTTGGGATCCTCTAGACAAATGCTGCCTACTTCTAAAGAACAAGGGGGGAAAACCACCTAAAACAATGGATTTGGGCCCTATTCTCTTGGATCCCCAAGAAGAGATAGGAATGTGCCCTGACCTTAGACTTTTGAGTCTTACAGCCTCCCTTTTCCTGGCTTAGAGCCAGGAGCATAAAAGAACAGAGCATAAAGACAATAAAGGGGGGATTTCCCATTCTCTTGAGATTTGAAGTTACCTTTCCACCCAATGAGCCAGAATTAGAAGGTT
This sequence comes from Callorhinus ursinus, assembly GCF_003265705.2. Classification (NCBI taxonomy): domain Eukaryota; kingdom Metazoa; phylum Chordata; class Mammalia; order Carnivora; family Otariidae; genus Callorhinus; species Callorhinus ursinus. Next base: position 137,337,725 of record NW_027397066.1, read on the forward strand.
TCTCCTGGACCTTTCTCTTTACCACAGTTTTCACATCTGGGTTTTTGATTATATTGAAGTCAGTTCAAGCTTGGGGATGCTAGAGGGGAAGAAACAGTAACTCACCACTAGTTTAGTGATACTTCAAACTCTGGTCTTTTTTTACCAATCTGGCTACTAATACTTACCTTCCCAAGTTTCCAAATAGCAACCCATAGGTTGTGCCTGTAATATACTTGAGTTCAGTGGAAGATAAAGAAGTACAAGTTTAAATCCATCTACTCCACAACTAGAACACCAAACTTATATTTTAATGCTTTATATTAACAACAATAAAAAAGAAGAAAAATTTTATCTTTGGAATTTAGATAAAAGACAACATAATATACTAAAAAGCTTATAATGAATTCACACAACACTTAAATTCAAGTCATGCCTCCAACCACTCAAAACTTACTACTTTGGTCAAATTACTTCATGTATCTCATTCTCAAGGCTCTCATTTGCAGAATGGACAGAAGTACATAGGAGAAGAAGTTTCCAGTTCAAACATTTGGATTACATACAATCTACATTTTCAACAGTAATATATTGGTCATGCTAAACCATCTTTTCTAATAAAGTCATAATTTCATGCCTCAAATAATCTTTAATCAATCCCAAACAATTACATGAATTCTAATGTTTCTCATATTTTCTGCCTAGTAGTGATTATTTGACTACTTTATGACTCTTGTTCTTGCTATGGCACAGGGGTGAAGAGGAAAAAACATTAAAATGAAAGTCTTTTACAAGTATTAATACAATTTATTTAAAAAATAAAGTCTTCTACAAGTGTTAATACAATTCATTTGAAGTCAGAAATTATTATACAGGAAAACACAGTCACACATTTAGTGAAAGACAATAAGTAATGATAAAAAAAATCTGGAGATAACATTCACATAAAATAATACTCATTATCCAAATGTAAAGTGATGTGGATGGGCCCATATAGTTCTTGATATTGATACAATTTATCACTGGTTACTTCATAAAGATAACCAAACATTTAAACAAGTATCTTTCTCACTGAAGACATTATGACCACAGTTATCCTAAAATCTCCTGAAATTCCTCCTGTGCTCTACCTACTATTACCAATTCCCTCTTTTTTTAATTAAGATTTTATTCATTCATTTGATAGAGAGAACACAAGCAGGGGGAGCAACAGACAGAGGGAGAGGGAGAAGCTGGCTCCCCACTGAGCAGGGAGCCCAGTACAGGACTTGATCCCAGGACCCTCGGATCACAACCTGAGCCAAAGGCAGGCTAAATGGGTGATGAGCCACCCAAGTGCCCCCCAATTCCCTCTTCATAGTAGCAAAGTGCTGTTTATTAAGTGACATTACAAGTTAGCTGAAAATTTTTATTAGCTCATTTTCTTAGATCCATATTTCTATTGCTCATGCTGGAGTTTTCCCCACTGAGAAAACATAGAAGAAAATGTAATTCCTCTGATTTTTACTGTGATACTCAAGAGAATAAATTTCAAGAATAAATAAATATAGTGTTAGAAAAAGTATATAATTTTAAAGATAACATAGAAATCAATATGCATCATCAATATTTGATATTAAGAAATATTTATTTAAATGACCATTTATGCCTTTCTAATAATGTGAGTTAAGCAAATTCTGTTTAAAGATCTTATATTTTATTCTTATTCAAAATAGGATCCATCTGTAGTATGTAAGCTTAATGTGCCATTTTTTAATATTCAATTTTTAAAACAATTTTCAGAAATGCATTATGTATGAGCATGGGTGTTTGTCATTGCTCCTTTATAAGGTTGTCATTGGATCTAAATTAGACAATGTATTCAAATCTCAAAGTACTGAGCTGGCACATCCTATGTCTCAGCAAATCTTACTTCAATTTTCCCCAAGCTAACAATCACATTATCAAAAGGGTAATTATAATACTTTTAACATTACTTACTTATGGAAATAGATCTGCTGTCATGCTTTCATTGTAATTAAGATACTTCAAGATAGCAGATAATTTATATTTTTATTTTCACTTCCAACACCTAAAGAGATCTGACTATAGTCATTTATTTTTAAAAAATGCTTAAAGCTTTTAGCATTGTCTTCAGATTTTAAAAAAAGGGATTTTAAAAGCTTAAAAGAATTATACAATTATAATGTAAGAACTACTTTTTTCCTTCCAAAAGCTACCCTTAAAGTACTCACATACATTTACACAGTAATATTACTGAAACTTTTGCAAGAAAGCATGAATACTGTCTGAAAAATCAGTCTTCACTAATATTTTTCTTTACCTGTTCTTCATGCTTTAAGCCTGCTAATATTATTCTTACATATCATATTGAGATACTTTGAAAGGAATAAGGAAATTTAGAGGTTTTCATTTTTGTTATTAAATAGTAAATATATTTTTACTCCTTTTACTTTAGAGCTGTTAAAATCATATTAATGATAATTCTTGACATATATGTTTGACGTATAGATATATGTGTGTGTATATACACACACACACAGACTATGATGATATACATAATATAATAATAAATGAATACAACAAGCTGCAGAGTAAATTTCCTATTGAAAACAGTAAGAGAAATTCTACATGTAAAGATATCAATCTGAATATATTCACATGAACACAGAAATAATTGTTCAAAAATGTACAACTACCTGAGAGAGTTTAGTAATTCAGAGAAAAGAGGTATGAAAGACTGAGAGATTATTAAATTTTTCTCTATACAATCTTCATTGTTTGAATAGTAAAAGCAAGCATATATTACTTTGTTTAATGAACAATTTATTACCAAGACAAGTCATAAATAAACAACTGACAATCATATTTTTAAAAGCCACCTCTCTGGAGGCAAACCATTAAAAATTCATAACTACAGAGAACAAAGTGAAGGTTGCTGGAGATGAGGTGTGTGAAGGATGGGCTAAATGGGTGATGAGCATTAAGGAAGGCACTTGTTGTGATGAGCACTGGGTGTTATATGTAAGTGATGAATCACTCAATTCTCCTCCTGAAACCAGTATTACACTTTATGTTAACTAACTAGAATTTAAATAAAAATTGAAAACAAGAAAGAAAGAACGAAGGAAGGAAGGAAGAAAAGAAAGAACGAAGGAAGGAAGGAAGGAAGAAAAGAAAGAGAAAGAAAGAAAGAAAGAAAGAAAGAAAGAAAGAAAGAAAGAAAGAAAGAAAGAAAGAAAGAAAGAAAGAAAGAAAGAAAGAAAGGAAGAAAGAAAGAAAGAAAGAAAAATAAAAACCACCTCTCTGGAGCATTAAACATATTTAAATGTATCTCTTCATAATGACTGCATTTAACTAGTTAAAAAAAAAAACTTACATACTCCAAAGTTCTATTGACAATATCTCAGCATAATGTAGATCTTTAGTTAAAAACATCTATAAATCCCAGAGAAATCAGCCATCTATAAAGCACACATTCAGTTTCATAAACAATCTTATTTCAAGTAGTAAAAAATACTCAATTGTTATTACTAAAAATGTCTGTAGTAATCTGATGCTAGTTTTAGATTTTAATTAATATGAAAAATCTTCTTATGAGTATGGAAGGCAAATTTGTGTACCATTTTTGGTAACTGAATTATTTCAGTTTAAATTAACAATGCATTGTATTTCTAGTACTTATTCTACCTTCCAAAGAAATCACTGTATGGATCTGAATTATTTATCATTTTTAGAGAAATAGTTTTTATGATAAACTCATGCAAAGTATTTTATGGCTATAAACTATCAGTGGGCCAATCAGTTAAATAATATGATCCTGCAGTTAGATCCTGACTTAAACTTGCTTTATACATACATCTTTACTGACAGAAGAAAATCCAGCGATTGTAGGTTCCTTAAAAGTATAAACACTGCACTGCTTCATGGTGTGTTTATCTAGTAAAATATCACTCTACCTAAAATTGCATGCATTGATAACATTGACGACCTCTTAGTACTATGAATGAAAAGTCCCCTGCTCCCATCAAAAAACCTCACATTGGGAAATTTCCTCCATGATTAATTTCATTTTCCATTACCAATTTCTCCCTCTACACTGGGTAGTCTCATCAGTATGCAAACACTCTGCCCTTATTGTAAAACAAAACAAAACAAAACAAAAAAACCCAAACTATAAAAAAGCAAAAATAAGAAATTTCCCCATCATCCTGCATGCCTCTAGATACTACCCCATCTTTTTTCCTCTGCTTTCAGGTAAACTTTCAAAGTTTTTATAATTTCTGTCTCCACCCTTTATCTCATATTTCCTGCTGTAAGCACTCTCCCTGGGCTTCTTGCACAATTCCACTAAGACTGCAGTTTCATCAATGACTTCGAGGCGGTCAGTGCCATTGCTTTCTTTGGTTATTCTATCCTTGTCTGCACTCTTGGCATGACTGTTTCCCCATCTCTTTCCTCAACCTTGCTTTCTGCATACTTCCAGTATTCTTATTATCTTTCCCTGACTTCCACTCATCTGTCTCCTTAATTAGGAAGATTTACTTTTGTGTCTGTCCTCTTTTGTAGGCCACCTCATCAAGTTCTATGACTTTCAACACCATATTTGCGCCAATAACTCCCAAATCTATGAATTCACTTCTTACCTGTCCCAAGAACTCTGGATTACATCTGCTTTCTTTGCTTGTCCACTGGGATATATACCATGCAAACTTAAAGAGACTAAAACAAAACCTCTGTTTCCCACAACAACCTTCCACCTACACTAGGCTACTCTTCCCCACATCATCACCTCCCACAGCTGTGGGGAAGTAAGCAGTATTATAATCAAATAAATTACTATTCTGTCCCCTCCTCCTCCACATATCCATTCCCCCAGCAAAGTCCTGATAACTTTACTGCAAAACAAATCTCAACTCTTACCTCATCTCTCCATCTCTGCTTCTCCCTAGCCAGGCCACTAGTCTCCAGCTCCTTCCTGCTTCTAGTATTGCTCCCGTGTAACCCATTCTCTTGGAGAAGCCAAAGTGCCCTTTTAAAGATAGATCATGGGGACTATAGTTAATAATACTATATTTTATGCTTAGGAGTTGCTAGAGAGTAGATTTTATATGTCCTTACCCCCCCAAAAAAGTCACTATGTGAGATGACAGCTGTATTAACTAATCTCACTGTGGCAGTTTCTAAATATATGCATATATCAAATTGCACACCTTAAACTTACACATTGTTATATAAGTCATCTACATTTTAATAAAGCTGGGGGAAAAAAGTAAAGATAGATCAAATCAGTTATCTGATCAAATCAGATAACTTTCTTGTTTGAAACTCTCCAATCACTTTCTTGTCCACTTTAAATAAAATATAAAATATTTTCTGTAGTTTATGGTCTGGCTTCTCAGCTCTCATCTCTGACTACCATCATCCAGCTACATCACCTCTTATTTTCCATGAGCATGCTAAATGGGTCTCCACCTTAAGGTTTTTTCAATGATTAGCTTCCTGCCTGAAAGGCTATTGCTCTTTTTTAAGATTTATTTATTTATTTTAAAGGGAGAGAGAGAGTGTGTGTGTGTGTGCAGAAGTAGGAGGGGTAGAAGGGAGAGGCAGAGGGAAAGAATCCTCAAGCAGACTCCCCACTGAGCATGGAGCACTGGGCTTGATCCCAGGACCCTGAGATCATGACCTGAGTCAAAATCAAGAGTAGGCCACTGCAGCTACCCAGGCACCCCCAAAAAGCTATTGCTCTTATTCTTCAAATCTGTCTTCTTGGAATTCCGAATTTAGCTATAATATTCTCTCCTCAGTAAATACTTTGTAGCAGTAACATACAAAATGTTCACTTCATCACTTTCTATCACAGCACCTTATATGCATTCTTGATGCACACTTAATGTAATGTGTCACTTTATTTTTCATATTTTTAAATTTTTAATTAGTGTCTGTATTATTTTCCATATTAGAATGTAATTTCCAAGAGTAGAGACCTTATTTGTCAGCCTTTTTTTATTGTATCTCTAGTGCTTAGGACACTGCGTGGCAGTGAGTAATAGTAAATAAATACTGGTTAAGTAAATAAATCAACAAATAAATTAATGACTTAAATGAGAGTGCACCTAGAGGTTAAACAAGAAAATGTCTGACCTCTGTTCTTAGCATCAAGCCATTTTTAACCTTTTTCCTGTCTTATTTTAACCACTCCTTGGATCAGTTATATAGCTAAAATATCCATCTATCCTCTCTCCCTTTCCATTCCCTTCTCTCTCTTCTCTCTCCCTCTACCTCTCTGTCCAAGAAGGTATGTAGTCTCTCCTGGCTAAACACAACTATATGGATTGATGCCACTTAATGATGTCCATCAATATGTAGAATAATAAGTAACACTATTTCATAGTTGGATTTTAGCTTAAAGGGTAGTGGTCAGTAGGAACACCTGGGTGGCTCAGTCGGTTAAGCAGTTGCCTTCAGCCCGGGTCATGATCCCAGGGTCCTGGGATTGAGTCCCACATTGGGCTCCTTGCTCAGCAGAGAGCCTGCTTCTCCCTCTCTCTCCCTCTGCTTGTGCTCTCTCTGTCAAACAAATAAAATCTTTAACAACAAAAAAAAAGGTAGTGGTCAGTAAACTTTGGCAGCTGGTAATTTTAGACTCACAGCAACAAAACTTCAGAATGCAAACTTCAAGGGCTCAGTGCTTCAGGTCTTCCATTTGAGTTCAACAGTGATTTGCAGCCCCAGTGAGCTTTCCAAAGTCCTACACTGGACAGATTGCCTCCTCAGCCACTAGCTGCTATTTTTTCAACAAGACAAATTTATATCATAGTAGGTAGTTATTCTCTTCCTAGTATCTTACATCTTCAGTACCTGACCCTCTCATTAATGATCAGGAGAGGTAACAACAGACTGCAGTATGAAGTACCTGCCAGCTAAAGGAGAGGAGGACCAAGCTCAGGTTATATATATGCTTAAAGAGAAAGAAAGGGAAAGGGAAAATACCTATGTGTGAAACCAGGCACAGGCTGGGCCCTACACATGGACTATCTCATTCAGGACACATGACAAATAACTATGTGTGAAACCAGGCACAGGCTGGGCCCTACACATGGACTATCTCATTCAGGACACATGACAACATGACAAGGTAGGTAATAACGGGAGTCTTTTTACACATGGAGGAACATAAATATTTTGTGAATAAGTAACTTGCACAAGAACATTATAAAAAGCAAAAACAAAAAACAAACAAAACAAAACAAAAAACATGTAGATATCAAGTTCAAGCCCTTCAAACAGTAATGATCTTTCTGTAAGGATAAAAAGGAGTAGCAATACTTATGTATTTACTTCCAAATAAACATTTTGCATTTTCAATTTCAGAGCACATTGGAATTGAAAGATGTGTATCATATTATATATGACATTACCATTAGTATTTGTCTAAAATTTTAAAAAACAGGTTTTTAAAATTTTCATCTCAGCTCATTATCTTTTGCAGGGAACAACACTTCTTTTTGCTTTTCTTTTTGACCAATGATTTCATGTTCCTGCTTATCTTGACAATATTTTGTCCACACAAATCGACATTTTGAATAAGAAACTTGCATGCATATAGATATCTATGTCTTCTAATAAAAAATGCAGCTCAGATTCATTTTTTTTTTTGCAGTTTAGATTCAAAAACCAATTCCCCCCTCACCCTCCATCCCCATATACTTCATGGATGAATATCAAATGCTCACAGAAAGTCAATTATGCCACAATAACTAAAAAGCAAGTTCCTTCATTTTTCTGTTTAATGATAAAGATGGAGGTACACAGGACAAATATAGTATTATCAATGGACATTTTTGTATTTTGTATTTAGATGTTATCATGAATATATTTATATATTGCTGTGCTGCTTATAAAGGATCTTCTTTTGACTCGAATCTTGACAGTTTCAGATAAATATTTATGCTTAAATTCATATAGGTTATAATTACTGGGTATGAAAAAATATGCTGATTTTATCTAGACATAAATTAAGTATTTTTAAATAAACAGAAGAAATTATTTATGCCAATACAAATTAATGATAGTTATTTCTGAATGGTAAGATATTTTTCTATTATTTCTTAGATTTTCTACATTTTCTACATCTTCTAAAATGCATTGTTTTTTTTACTCAGAGATTAACATTGCTATAAATATTTGACTGTAGTGGTATTTACTATACTTAGCCTATTACAACTATCTAAATGTTATTATATTAAATAAAAACTTCCAAAATTTATTTTTGATAGAAACTTAGGTATTAGCTAAATGCCCATTTTATATAACTTATTTTGAAAAAGTGCTCATTTCAAGGTAGAATAAATAAATCTTCCACTTAAGATGAATATGCATCTTAAATATAAAGGTGGTATACAAATTTATATATTATAAATTATATATATATAATTATTTTATGCATTACTGAATGTAGTTGAAAGCCTTAAAAAATAAAGCAAAACAAAACAAAGCTACTATTTAACCCCTGCCATTTCTTAATTTTAGAACCATTTGCTCTCTGGAGAGGTTCAGTCTAAGACACAGTTTTATTTTTAAATAAGAAAACCCATGGCACTTCATACTATACTGTTCTTCCTTTAGCTAATTTCTATTCTCTCATCCTGTACTATAGACAGCAAGGAAAAAACAGATCATATCTTTCCCTCTCTTCCTGGAAATATCCTTCACTAGTTCATCAGTTAATTAGGTATATTTTCTCTCTCCACATTACTTTAGGCAACAGTGTTGCCAAATTTCTTCCACTTTGTTAACAAGGGACACCTGCCTCTCCAACTTCTGGTAACATTTACCTATCTTTCATTTAAGTCCTCAGCAATAGGCTTTTTTTAATTTAATTTAATTTTATTATGTTAGTCACCATACATCATTAGTTTTTGATGTAGTGATCCATGATTCATTGTTTTCTTTCTTTCTTTCTTTCTTTTTTTTTTTTTTTTTGCTGGTACAATCTACACACTTTATTCAGGTCTTATTTCACCAGCTTTTATATGTGCTCGTTTGTTGGGTGTGCATGCACGTGTGTTTCTTTTTTTTTAATTTTATTTTATTATGTTATGTTTTGGGTTTTTTTTTACTTTTTTTATTATGTTAATCACCATACATTACATCATTAGTTTTTGATGTAGTGTTCCATGATTCATGTTTTCATATAAGACCCAGTGCTCCATGCAGAACGTGCCCTCTTTAATACCCATCACCAGGCTAACCCCTCCCCCCTTCCCCCCTCCCCTCTAGAACCCTCAGTTTGTTTCTCGGAGTCCATAGTCTCTCATGGTTCATCTCTCCCTCCGATTTCCCCCCTTCATTTTTCCCTTCCTTCTCCTAATGTCCTCCACGCTATTCCTTATGTTCCACAAAAAAGCAGTCTCTTCAATAAATGGTGTGGGAAAATTGGACAGCTATATACAGAAGAATGAAACTCAACCATTCTCTAACACCCTACACAAAGCTAAACTCAAAATGGATGAAAGACCTCAATGTGAGACAGGAATCCATCAAAATCCTAGAGGAGAACACAGGCAGTAACTTCTTTGACATCGGCCACAGCAAATTCTTTCAAGATACATCTCCAAAGGCTAGTGAGACAAAAGCAAAAATGAACTTTTGGGACTTCATCAAGATAAAAACCTTCTGCACAGCAGAGGAAACAGTCAACAAAACCAAAAGACAACCGACAGAATGGGAGAAGATTTGTAAATGACACATCAGATAAAGGGCTAGTATCCAAAATCTATAAAGAACTTATCAAACTCAACACCCCTAGAACAAGTAAGTCAAAAAATGGGCAGAAGACATGAACAGACACTTCTCAAAAGAAGACATAAAAATGGCTAACAGACACATGAAAAAATGTTCATCACCATTAACCATCAGGGAAATTCAAATCAAAACCACATTGAGATACCACCTTACACCAGTTAGAATGGCAAAAATTGACAAGGCAAGAAGCAATAGGCTTTTGAGGGCAGTTAGGCTTTTTCTAACAGTCTCTTTAAAGCCTATGGGCTTTCAAACACTCTTCTTAAGGTCCCTCCAAGTTCTTTCTAACTGCAACCTAGTTAGTTCCAAAACCACCCAGTCTCATATTTAGGCTCTGCTCTGGTACCAACATCAGTTCAAATATAAGTTACTGTAGCTGGATGGTGGACTTGAGCAAATTGTGTTTTCCCATAAAGGACACAATATTTCCAATCCCACATGCCCTTCCAGAAACTTGCCTCTGCCGCAGCAAAAGGTAGAGACATTTCCTCTTTTCTTGAAATTGGGCGGGTCTTTGTAACTGCCTCAATCAAATAATATACAGAAATAACATGGCATAACTTATAAGACTAGGTTAGAATAGGAAATATAATCTCTGCCAAGTTCTGTCCTTTGGGACACCTACTCTAGGAATCCATTTATTCTATTGTAAAAAAGCCCCAACTCACTGAGAGACCACATGTACTTTAAGTATTATAGTTGAAGGCCAAGCTAAGGTACCAGCTTATAAACCACCAGCAAGTATCAACCACCATAATGTGAGTGAAAGGCTTCAGATGAGTTTAGACCCTATGTATAGAGTCAACTCAAGTCTTCAAGCTGCCAGCTGAGTTCCCAAACATCACTGAACAGAGATAAATGGTACCCCCTTAGGACTGTCTAAAATTTTGGTTGCTCTATAACTTCTTTGAGCATACAAAATAGTTGTTTTATATCACTAAATTTTGGTATGTTTTTACAAAGCAATAAATAACCAGAAAAGTAAGAATTGTCAGGAACAGATGAAATATATGAAATTAATTAATAGCAGTCAATTTGGGATGAAATATCATTGGTTCACCACGTAGTCAATTGTTTAAAGATGACCAATGCAGGTGACCAATGCTGGTGGCATGGTGGGTTAAGTGTCCAACTCTTGGTTTCAGCTCAGGTTGTGATCTCAGGGTCCTGAGATTGAGCCCCACATTGGGCTCTGCACTCAGCATGGAGTCTACTTTAAAGACTCTCCCTCTCTCTCCCTCTGCTCTTCTGCCACATGCTCTCTGTCTCTCAAATATATAAATAAATCTTAAACAAAAATTAAATTAAAAAGATGACCAATGTGTTACTTGTAAAAAAATATAGAATAAAAAGTTTATTTTTTTATTAGTCATAGTTATAAGAAAGGAAGAATTCAATGTTGGTCTCCCATGAGACTAAAAGTTCTTTGAGAGTTGAGATCATTACTGAGATTTTTATAAAGGTTCTCAATGTTATTATAATAAATGAATGAATGATTGGAACAATGACTGAGTGATGTAATGGCATTTCCTCTATACTGACTGGAATTAATATTGGGCATTTAGACCCCTAAAAGCCAGGAAGTGATTGTAGGAATTGCTGCTTCTCCCCGCCAGACACATAGAACACACACACACACACACACACACACACACACACACACGCACTTAAGATTCTAAAGACACTCAGCAAGATATATGAGGGTAAAGAGGTCAAACTTTTTACTTTTTTATTTTAATGAATAACAGCATGAGGTTATAATAATATTGTAAATATTAGTAGTTGTAGGATTTTTAAAGTTGGTAACATTACATGTTTTTCTTTTCACCATTTTTAAACCCATAAAATGAGAACTCTGGATCTCTACATATAGACATCCATCAAGCAAGGAAAAGAAAATATTAGAGTTTATTTTAATTTTTATTGAGGTATAATTGACATACAATATCCTATTAGTTTCAGGTGTATACCATAGTGCACCATATTAGTTTTACATACAGATATAGTACGTATTAGTTTTTTGGTCAGTAATAATTAATGTAGAGATATTTAGAATCAAACGTGTTCCTCTGTAAACATACATTTCAAATTATTCAAAATTCAAGCAATTTTAACAGTACCCATCTCTATGTCATCTGAAAATACTGTCTGTGCCTGAATTACTTCAAATAGTTAAATCAATCTCTTAAACTAAAAACATTTTTGTATATAAAGCTATTGGTGTGGTGCATCTGACATCTGGACCAATTGTCAGCTATAGATAATTATGTCCCTTAATGTTCCATGCATCTATTTTCAATCCAGTTCAGCCCTTGTAATTAAAAACTCTTTAAATAGGATACAGCTTTTTTGGATAATGCAAAATTCTGATTGAATTCAAAAGAGAGATGTGATATCACAGAACCTTTGTCTGTAAAAAGTCATTACATCTTAAAAGTTTTCAACCTTGTTGCTAAAGCAATGTAAGGTATTCTGTACATGTCTACTAAGATAGTAGTTTAGTAGGACCTGAAAATCTCTACTGAATGTATAAATATCTCTGGCCCATAAAACTTCCTACTTAAAATGCAATTAAGTATAGCTAAAATATTTGTGACTTTTTTTGATTGATAATAAAACTTACTGTGTTGATTATGGATAGAAAGCAACAGAACTATTGAAACTTAGATGCTGGGCCATTGGTAAGGTTTCTTCATTGTTTAAATAACTCTGGGCTTTCACGCATTTCATTCCCGGGCACACAATAAATGGCAACATGTAACAGACAATCAAATCCATTCATAAATGCTTGAAAATCTAAAGTTTGAACATCTACCAATATAGAGTTCAGGTTTTTGCATCACAGATTTCATTAATTGCAAATAATGTGCATTCTATATTATCATTTCAGGAAGTTCTTTCTTAAACTAGTTCCCCTCCACAAGAATCTCTATAGTAGAAATATATAATACAATATAATCTTATTGTATCTTATCCAATCTTCCTACCACCTTTCCCCAATCTATTCACTGCTGATGCAATAGTCAATCAAAGTATCTTTTTAGCCCCAGAAAAGTGGCAAGTTACTAAGTGCAGTAAGAGTCTCTCTCCTGCGCTTTAGAATCTTGGACAGAGGGCACAAAGAAAATCAAAAGAATTAATTTATTCCTTGCTACTATGCAGATCAGATGTCAGCAAACTGGGCAAAAGAATCAGTTTCCTATTTGTATAAATAGTTTTACTGAAACATAGCCATGCTCATTTGTTTACATATTGGGTATGGCTGATTTCACACTACAATGGCAGAGGTGAGGAGTTGCAACAGTAATCAAATGGCCCACAAACCTAAAATATTGACTATCTGGCTCTGTAAGAAGATTGCTGACCTTTGACCTAGATCATTAGAGGTGCTGTAATTTCTATCTATTCTGAGCCAGTCTGATCAGTCCCTATTTTTGGCTTTTTAAATACCTAGATTCCTCTTTTCTCAGCTTGGTCAGACTAATTATGTTTTGCTTGCAATCAAAAAACATAACTGTTCACCAAATGGGTTCCAGTAGTTGGGGCAATCAAAATATCCTCTAGGAAATGTGGAGTATTTGGAAATGTTTACTCACATTAAGATGGGGAAACAGCCGTGAGGCTGCTATTTAAAGACCAAAATGAAATGATAACTCCCCTATGATATGCAGTCACACAACAATGACTCTCTACCAACTGTGGCACCTGGATCTTTGAGATAACTAAGGGGGACTTCTACCCACTACTGCCAAATAATTTGAATATCATGAGGCATGTGGAAACTGTGAAATAGGATGCTTACTTATGTCAACACTGGATTACACAAAGTAAGAAAATTCTTTTTCTGCCTTAAGATGGAGTTGGTTTCTCCTGTTTACAACCAAAAACATTTAACAGATTCACCCTAACTCAGGGCTGATTAATATGAAATCCTCCATAATCCAAGGCTGACATCATTGCTCCTGCTTCAAAGATCTAAAATGACCACTGTTTGTTTCTAATATGTGAAATGCAAACCATTGGGAGTCTCTTGAAACAACTGCATGAAAAGTTATGTTTTACCTACAACAAACTATAGCAGTTATAAGGAGACTTCTCTATATAATACAGATTAATAAACATCTTAATTATCTGACATTATAAAGTATAGAGCCAGCCAAAGAACCACTGCACTTACCCATTTCAATGAAAATAATAAAAATGGTGCTTTCTTATCTCATAAAAGTATTAAAATAAAAAATGTGTTTTCTGTTAACACTGCTGTATTTATTTTCTCTTATCCATCTCCAGAGTTGTCTAAAGCACTGCTTTTCCTTGCTTCGGTGGCTTTCATGTTACACAGTAAAAAGTAGCAGTTTTCAAGTATGCATAAGACAACTCTCTTGTTTGTGTGAGGTGGACATGTTAAATTATCCAAGCAGATGGAGGATGGAGAAATGTGCTTGGAGTTTATAAGGTATCTTATGCTGAATGCTGTGATCTTGGAAGCTTCAGGAAGAGAGCTCATTCATGTGTTTGACATAGAAATCAAATAGCTGCCAGGCTTTATGGGATCGTACTGGTTTACAAATTGAACATGCCTACAGTGTCTGATATAAACTGAGGATGACAGAGCCCTTTCTTAAATACATTGGATTACTTCAAACATTTAATGCTATTAAAGAAAAAAAAACTGAGGATGCTGGGTCAAGCAGGCTTGGTAACGAGGAGATTGAATATCTTACAAACATGGAATGATAAAGAATCAGAAAATTAGGATGTCTTAAGAACAAAAGAAGGGCAAAATTCCTTGCATCCTAGTGTCAGAGTAATATGCTACATGACTGATATAGGTTCTATAATATTATATAATCTTAGAATTATTTATCATTTCTGTTTATAGATGAAAAACCAAAAGTGAATCATGTTTTCTGACAGTTACAAGAGTAGACAAAGGGACCAAAGTTTCTTAATAAACATAATAGATAATACTTAATGATCACTGGATACAAAGTCAGAGGTAGCTATAAAATTTTAGAATGGTCTTTAGGTTTCCGGACACTGGTAATATTTTTCTTATAATAAAGAACATAAAAAAGAAAATATCAGTAATGGAATAAAGTGGCTGACTTCCAATTTAACCCATTCATGTTTAAGTTACATAAGCATTCATTTTCAGATACAGTATATACATCAGTCTGTGTCTATTCAGGGCAATAGAGAACTATATTAATTTAAACAGGGGTGCTTAATATAAAAGAATTATTAAGCTCTGATAGGAGGGCAACTACAAAGTAGTAAAGAGAACTCAAAAGAGTACCCTAGGAAAACAACAAGTAAGGATAAACTTGGAAGAGGGGCCCCTCCTTAAGGCTGGAATTTAGCCTTTAATGGAGAATATATGCTTGTCACCCATTAGATAGTAGAGATATTTTTTGGGTTTCCCAGGTCAGAGGTGGTCCATAATTTCACCCATTAGATAGTAGAGATATTTCTTGGGTTTCCCAGGTCAGCAGGAAAAAACTTTCCAGGGAGCAGAAGAGTTAAAGCTGGTTTATGGGCACACAGACAGGCTTGGGTGCCTCTATGAGCATGATTCCTGGAGTATGTAGCATCTGGATCACTAGGGCCTGAGGAAGGCGGTCACTGTGTCCAGGCTAGGGCTACACAGTCACTGACAGAAGGCATGCTCTGGAATGCAGCTGAAGCAGGGCACTACCAGTCTCCACACACTCATACCACTGATCAGTCATTCAACAGGAGCCATGACATACAAAACTGGAAAAGCAGTCTTCTTCTTCCTGCACTGTCTCTCTGTGACCTTTACGGACAAAGCTCAACATCCTATTTGTGAATTAGAAAGACTTAAGCATCCACTTCAGAGCAGGTGTGAAAGGGTGAATTTGAAGCAGAGAAGCAATAAATTGATAATGGGCATAATATGAGAGGAGATAAAGACATAGGTCTCAGTGTTGTCAGTTAATTGGTGATTTTTTTTAAGCATAGCGGTTGAAGAGAAACCTTATGAAAAGTGTGTAGTTAAGAAAAGCAAACTGATCCGCAGGGGACATCAATATTTAATAAATGGGGAAAGGGAAAAGAACAAGCAAAGGATACTAAGATGCAAAGTGTCAGAGAAAAGTCAAAAATCAAGAGGGCACAATGCCCCAATAATAACTTTCATGAGCTTTTCCTCCTGCCCCTCAACCTTCCATTCACATTATCTGCCTCAGATTATAGCCATACTGGAGTTTTCTCAGTCTTCAAATAGGTACTGCTCTTCTGGCTTCAATATATACATTTCTTGTTTTTTAAGATTTTATTTATTTATTTGACAGAGAGATAGAAAGAGAGCACAAGCAGGCAGAGAGGCAGGCAGAGGGAGAGGGAGAAGCAGACTCTCCACTGAGCAGGGAGCCCGACGTGGGGCTCGATCCTAGGACCCTGGGTTCATGACCTGAGCCGAAGGCAGCTGCTTAACCGACTGAGCCACCCAGGCGCACCTATACATTTCTTTTTTTAATCCCAGGAATTATCTTCTTCCTCAGATCACACCACCACCCAGCTCATACCCATTTCCTTTGGCTGTTTACTTTTACTCATTTTTTTTTCTGGCCTCAGCTTAACTGTCATGAGATTTAGGGAAACTTCCCATTATATCTACCTGATATTGCCTTTGTCACTCCTGAAATGTGATCTCAGTTTAGGAAGTCTAACACTCATATACAAAAGAGAGTAATGAGTTCATGGCACAGAAAATACAGCCTGAATTAATTAGTAAATAAATAAAATAAAGGGAAGCAAAAACTCAGAGGCAAGCCACTTTGGAAAATTAAGGAAATGTAAATTAAGATGTGGATTAATCTTATTCATCAGCTTTATACAGTAGGGAATCATTGATAAATTTTGATGTCTTCTTCATTTCTTTACATCATTTGTAAAAACAAACAAACAAACAAACAAAAAAACCCACAAAAAACAAAACCTCTTAAAAAGAACTGTCTGTACCAAGTACGGTAGGATGAATAATGCCAATCCCCCAAAAGGGTCCATATCCTAACTCCTAGACCCTGTATATATGTTTCCTTATAAAGCAAACAAGACTTTGCAAATGTGATTAAATTAAGGATTTTGGGACACAAGGATTATTGGATGAGCCCAATGTATTCACTAGAATTCTTTTTTTTTAAAGATTTTTATTTATTCATTCATGAGAGACACACACACACACACACACAGAGAGAGAGAGAGAGAGAGGCAGAGGGAGAAGCAGACTCCCTGCTGAGCAGGGAGCCAGATGCGGGGCTCGATCCCAGGATTCTGGGATCATGACCTGAGCCGAAGGCAGATGCTTAACCATCTGAGCCACCCAGGCGCCCTTCACTAGAATTCTTATGAGAAAGAGGCAGTAAAGCTGGAGTCAGACAGAAGGCCATGTGACAAGGGAAGGAGAGAGAAAGAAAGAGATATTGAAAGATGCATTCTGCTGGTTTTGAAGATGCAAGACAGGGCCATTAGGCAAAAAAATCCAGGAGGCTTCTGGAAGGTAGAAAAGTAAAGAAAGCAAATTATTCCCTAGAGCCTCCAGAAGGAACACAACCCTGCTGAACCACTTTAGAACTCCTGTCCTCCAAAACTGTAAAAGAAGTAAATTGTAGAGTTGTTTTAAGCCACTAAATTTGTGATAATTTGTAATAGCAGCAATAGAAAACTAATACACTAACATTCTTTAACTCTCTCATTCCAACTTTCTCTTAAAGCCACTATAAGCAGGTGTTTGCCCTAATTACTCCACCCCAAATACTTTTGTCAAAGACACCAATTAGTTTATTCTACTAAATCTAATGATCAGTTCACAATCTTTATTGTACTTAACCAATCAGTAGCAGAAACCATATTTAATTACTATAATTACTAATGGAGAAACAGTACATTTTATAGAATATTTCACAAAAACTTTTAAAATCTTTATATAAAATATTCTATAAAATCTTTAAATAATAGCAGTAAATAAAATATTAAATGAAAAACACAACTTCTATCTACATAGAATACACATAATAATCTACAGCCGTAGGATTATGGAATAATTTCTAGATGCAATTTCACTATACAAAGAAAGTTTCACTTCTGTATATAAGAAACAATCCATTAGAAAAAGTAATTAATACAGAATTTATGATACAGAAAAAGGTACCTAGGAATAAATCAAAATATGATATAAAATTCATTTTATAAAAGTAAAAGGTTTTCTTATAGAACATTTAAAAATATACCAATATATCATCCTTTGCAATGGGTATTTATTTTTACATTGCTTTATTATTTACATTCTATTTTTTTAATTACTTACATTCTAAATGTAAGTTGTAAGACTTGGACCATGTCATGCTACCTAATAAATATGTAAAATTAATAATTTAAAAAAAGATACCAATAGAGTAAAGGCATACCATGCTCACAAACTGAATAGAAAGATTTGATATCATGCCAACAAGAAAAAAGTTGAGCAGAAATACCATACCAAAGACTTAAAAATGTTCATCTTGGTGCAAGAATAGACCAAAGTGGTGTCACAAAATAGAAAACTGATATATACACAAACACTCTTATTGAAACTTCATATTTCAGAAGGGCCACTGCAGATCAGTGGGAAAACTCCTATTCAAAATTCAGTCCCCAAAATTGGGACTGAAGGGGCGCCTGGGTGGCTCAGTTAGTTAAGCGTCTGACTCTTGATCTCAGCTCAGGTCTTGCTCTCAGGGTTGTGATTTCAAGCCCTATATTGTGTTCCACTTAAGTAAGTAAGTAAGCAAGTAAGTAAGTAAGTAAGTAAGTAAATAAATAAATAAATAAATAAATAAATAAATAAATAAATAAAATTGAGACTGGAAAGGTCACACCTGAAAAACTAAACAGTAAGTCTTTAAATATATATTTGATAAATGTTTAAGAAATGCAAGTGAGGTAAAAAAATAAAATTTGGGAGCATGAATAAAAATGAGCAAGTAAAGGAAGCAGATTGGCTTGAGAAGGAGCCCACTATGGGCTTTTAAAACATATCAGTGCACCATTGGGTGGTAAATAGGAATTTGTTTGAATGATTCTTTTAATTATACACACATGCACACACACACACACACAGATAGATATACAAATGCACATATAAAGGCATTCCATGGGTTTTATATGTTCAATGGCTTCTATGATAATAAATACAGAATAGTCAATAAAATTTAAAGATAGAACTAAATTAAAGTAGGGATTTTAGATGGTAAATCCAGAGACAAAAAGGTGGTAGTAGAAATAAGGACCTCAAAGGAGTAAAGGATTGAATAGATATTTACTTAAACCAAGGAGATGGATTTTAACTCTTTATATGCTATATAGGAGTTTAATTTAAAAAGAGTTTAAAAACACAAAACAAAGTAGGTAAATTCAAGTTCCTTAAACATACAATATTGGTATACACAAAACATAACTCCCAAGTTCCAAAGGGCAAATATCTTTGTCTGTTCTTTTCACTGTGAAATCCCAATGGCCTAGAACAGTGCCTGGTATACATTAGGTACACAATTGACATTTGTGGAATAAATAAGTTGAATAATTAATGAAGAGTACAAAATACACACAAGAACACATGGTTTTGGAGGGTTTGTCTTACTGACTGGGCTGTAGCTGGTGGTTATTTATGTGATTGTGGATTTTTTCTCTCTGCTTACATTGTTCCTTCTGTTTGGTGTGTGGGTGTATACTTTTTCTTTATCTTTGAACCTATTACACCTTCTAATTTCTTTTTAGCCTTTTTACTCTGAACAGATAGACAAGATGGTAGAGAATGGTACCCAGAAAAAACACAATGTTAAATGCTGAGGAATATGTTCTAGATTTAAGGGAGTAAAAGCAATCTTAAGGGTTCTGGATTATCTAATTTGTTTCAATCAAAATATGAATAAGATAAATAATGACAAACATAGTCTACTTGCAACCTGAGTAGTTACCTAATCATTATATTTATAGCAACAAATGTTTACTTCCATTAGCAATTTAGACATTATTTTGTATCAATCATAGAGTCTAAGAAAGCCAGACAAGTAAAATATTTCTTTAACCAGGTGAAAACATCCTGATTTTAAGCACTAAAACATTCTAAAATTACTTTTTCCTTTTATTTCCAGAAGTAATAGCTTTAAGATCAGAAAAGGATGTTGATTCCAAATTCTTATTTTTGATGTTTGTTTTCAGAAGATAAAAGTCCACCCTTAGATAATTTAGAAGGGAAAACATTTTGTATAAAAGGAAAAGCAAATGTAGAATATAAGAAAGTGCAGAGGGGAAGGGAGGAAAAACTGAATGGGAAGAAATCAGAGAGGGAGACAAACCATGAGAGAGTTTTAACTACAGGAAACAAGCAGGGTTGCTGCAGAGGAGGTGGGGTGGGGATGGGGTAACTGGGTGATGGGCATTAAGGAGGACATGTGATGTGATGAGCACCAGGTGTTATACTAATGAGTCACTGAACATTGTATCAAAAACTAATGATGTATTATATGTTGGCTAATTGAATTTAAATTAAAAAAAGAAAAAAGGAAAAGCAAAGAATTATTTTAAAAAACAGTATGATATTCTCAAATGAAAAATGAAGATAGATCGATTTTTTTAAAGTTATGCCATATTATTGAGAGACATCCGAAAATTAAGGAAAAAATAATTTTATCAACTTTTTGATAAATTAATTGGTTCTTTACATAAGAAGAATGTTCTTTTATGGATACAAAATCAGAGCTTTCTGATATAAGAAAAATGGTCATTAGCATATGTCCTATAAATTTTTTTCTAAGTCAGAAGTCAAAAACTGTGTTTAATCTGCTACTGATGGTTAATTACTCAAACTGTTGGTAGTTCTTAGAACTACTAATTTAAATCTCCTTATGTTCTACATTCGGAAACACTCAAAGGAGATATAGATAAGAATTATTGCTTTTGACCAAATAAAAACAATCTAGATAATTAAGAAATTGTTCCCTAATTAATTTGAAAACTATGTTTTAGCACACTTCAATAAATTGTCAGGCAAAATATTATGTCATTACTGAAATATTCAGAAAGATCTACCTAAGTCCCTTACATATATTTTTCCAGAATGTAAGGAGTGATAAATAACACTAAAAGCTCTGAGTGTACTAGGGTATTTACAAATTCAAAACAATGAATGAAAAGACATGAGAACCTTTGGCGAAGATGCAAGCTTCAGTCTCAGACTTCTTTATTTGATTAAATTTAATCAAGCTGTTATTTAGATAAAATTAATATATTTCAAATAGAAGTTAGTTTTGAAATGTAAGCAAATATTCTTTCATTTAAAATTGAGGAAAGGAGGGCACCTGAGTGGCTCAGTCGGTTAAGCATCCAACTCTTGATTTCAGCTCAGGTCATGATCTCAGGGTCCTGGGATGGAGCCCCATGGGGCTCTCCGTGCAGCGTAGAGTCCACTTGAGGTTCTCTCCCTCTCCCTCTTTCTTCCTCTCCCTCTGTCCCTCCCTCCACCCATGGATGCTCTCTCTCTCTAAATCAGTAAATAAATAAAATCTTAAAAAAATAAAATAAAATAAAAAAGAGGAAAAGAAACTCCTAGTCAGATTTACCCTAAAAGTGTAACACATTTTAAAATACATTATTAGCATGAATTTCCTTTTATTTTTAAAGAAAAGGGGTATAAGGTCTTTTCCCCTTAGATTGGAGAGAAAAAAGTCAGATAAAAAATACTATTTCCAAGATAAATGTTTCATCTTTATCATATGCTTGGTAATACGGCATATAAAGAAGTCTTTAATATAAAGCAACTACAATGTAAATTGTTTCTCTTTAATTTTGATTACTATTACACACAGGAAAAAGCATTTGGCTGGATAGTACTTCAAGATATCTACCTGAAGGCATATATATATATATATATATATATATATATATATATATTACATTATATGTGTGTGTATATATATGTCATATATGTTACACTTTATATTACATTACATATATAACATTTATAGAGAGACAATATATAGTATATTTTGGTAGTGTTTTAAAATTGTTGATGATTTTCTCCACTTTAAAGCATTTAAATCTATAACACTACATACTCTTGATAAAAATAATCATACTTCTTTGAGCTTTCCTTTATATTATTTTAAATATTAGAATTCTTTAGATTTTTTAAGCTAGGATTTTTTTTTATTTCTAACATAGGCATTGCTGTCCATAAATTCCAATCACACTTTGTTAATTTTCACTTAATCTTCTGAGAGTTGACAGAATTCTCCTCTTACTATTGCAAACTGAAATCAAAGAGGGATTATGGATGACAATGTTTTCTTCTAGAAAATTAGAACACAGGATAATTTAGCGGTCTGTAAAATCCTTAAGGTAGGAATGGAAGGATTTGGACTCAGGATATGAAGATACTATTCACAACAAACCAGTTCAGTTTTTTTTCTTATTATTATAAAAAACAACTAAGAGTTTTCACAGATGTTAGCTAATATCAGGAAGGAGGTAAAGAGAAGGACAAAGCTAGAATATAAATGTTTTCAAACCCATGGTGTCTAGTCTAGAATTGTTTCTTAAGTCATATTTTCTTTGTTACTCACTTACATACCAACTATGCCATAAAGAAATGAAATTGCCTCCAGAAAAAATAATAACTATGTGAAAATAAGATAAGATGAAGTCAGCAGAAAGATTAGAATGTAAGAATGAAACCTGTAAATGAATGCTTATTTGATTAATATGGGCAGAAAATATCTAAGTTTTAAAGACAAAGCAAACATACAAATATAATTACAAAATATTAGGACATAAGTCATACACACAGTGTCAAAAACTTGAACAAGCCGCATGAGATAAAAAGTGTCTAAAGACAGAAATCTAAAAAATGTCATTTTTCCCCTATAAACAAGAGGCAAAAATAAGACCTTAGGTCATTTATGTTCACTGTATTCTATACATTTCACTTCAAAAATTGGTATCATAGCAGTAACAAGAGCTAGTAAAACTATATTACTAGTGGGGGAAAACAAGAGAAACATGCTAAAAGAGAAACACAAACAAAAAACTCAGGCTCATGTAAACTGTCTGTAAATGTGCACTCACTGTTGTGAGTCATATGAGAAGTATTATACCACATACATAGATACACATTTGGATAAATTAAAAATACAATTTTTGCCTATTCTGATTCACAGAATTATATTCTCTTAAAGCAAACCCTATGATTTGACAATTTCACTGCCTAGAATTAGAGATTTTCAAGGAATCTTATAAAAATGAGAGAAAGACTCCTGAAAAAGCACAATTTGTCCTAGATAACACATGTCCTACTTGGCAGAAATAGAATTTGAATTTTAATCTCTACTCTTTAATCTAGTATTATTTAAATTATACCACGGACAACAGAAAGTCAATTAACAGACCTTTTTACTATGAACCGAGGCTATCTTACTTTGTGACCATGAAATACGTGTCTTGTTTCTGTATCATGACCTTTCCCCCATCTTTTCCATTTTCAGTCCTTCAACTTTCATGAATTATGTTCTTTCTCTCTTGTTTCATTCTTCACATTTTAATTGTCCCTAATATGTGGCAGGGTTGTCTGTCATATGAGATAACAATGATAGACTATCTCTTTAAATTTATCATAGTATTTAGTACCTAAATTAGACATAAAGTCCTATTTAAGAGTATAGATTCTGGAATCAGAATACCTAGTTTCAAGTTCCAGGCTTGCCATGTGCCAAATGTGCAACCATGGCAAATTACTTAATCTCTCTGTACTTCAGTTTTCTCATCTTTAAAATTAAAATAATAAGATAGGGCACGTGGGTGGCTCAGTCAGTTAAGCGTCTGCCTTCTGCTCAGGTCATGATCCCAGGGTGCTGGGATCGAGCCCCACAAAGGGGCTCCCTGCTCAGCAGGAAGCCTGCTTCTCCCTCTCCCACTCCCCCTGCTTGTGTTCCCTCTCTCGTTGTCTCTCTCTCTGTCAAATAAATAAATAAAATTTAAAAAAAAATACAATGAAAATAATAAGAATAGCTTATCCACAGTATTGGTATCAAGATTAAATGAGTTAATATTTATATAGCACATAGTAAGTTCTGTATAGATGCTGAACACAAATACATAAAAAGATGACAATCTGCTAATCTTTACATTGCAACTTTCTCTATTTACACAGCCTTTATCTGACGTTTTGTTGTCCTATTAATGGATTCTCAGAAACTTTCAGAGGTTGGAATTTTGAAAATACTAGTATTCATTTTCTGTACAGACCTTCATCTGATGTTGACTTCTGAAATAATTACAATAGATTATAGATATAGCTAATTTCATGAGGCAAAATTTACTGTGGCATCCTTTCAGCATAACATTATCATTATGAAAAATATTGTTTCACCTAATGCAAAGCCATTTAGAAATAATTTCCTCCTCAAATAAAGATGTTTTTCTTTCAAAATTCAATGCACATCATTTTGGCCAAAGCAACAGTGGAAGCTGATTACATGTCAGCTACATTAGACAGTGTCCTGCTTTATAATTGCTATGCTGTAGTGAAAATCCTGGAGTAAGATTATGTGACAGTTGTTCCCTTGGTTTGTCTATAAAATTGAGATATTTGTTTCATAGAGAAATCCATGTGATCAGAGATTGTTTTTAACATGCAGTTAATAGTTTTATTGAAATAAGGGAAACAGAAAAAAATGATACAAAATGGTTAATTCTCATTGCTTCTGTCCCAGCATTTGTATAGACTTACTTGGTAATAACTCTGTATAGAAGAGTATATTTATGCTTGTGTTTGCAGAAACATTCTTATGTAACATGCATATATATGTAAATGCGTATGTATGCAAATATGTAAATGTATATATGAAATATATACATATTTTCTTCTGTGACTTAAGATCAGAAAGATATGAAGAGGCTGTAGAGAAAAATGATACAATAGAGAATAGAAATATATCACTATATGGACATTTTACCAGTCCTCTACGATGTACATAAAGTATATTTCTGTATAATGCAAAAATATACCATATACATTTTAAGTCAACAATTAAATCATCAATCTAGACATCTAACTTTAATTACAGTTATGCAAGACAGTATTCATAGAATTCAATACATCTATTGAAAATACTATTTAAAAGTATATGGTAGCAATCTTCCACATGCTGAAGTCTTCTCACTCTCTTTCTGTCAACATCCCTAACCCTACCTTTTTATATTAACATGTATCATATTGTGTTGCTTTAAGATTTTTATATAATTAAGACTTCTTTTAATCTGTCATCTAGCAAAGTAATTTCTTCTCTTACTAACCAAGCATTTTAAAAGATAAGGTCATCTCTTTCTCCAACTTTATATTTCCATCACCTGAAAATTGTATGTAGAAGCCTTCAGATCAAGAGAGACTCTTGGCTAAAGATGCTATCAGGCCATATAGATGGCATTTAACTGGCTAACATCATCATGGATGGAAGAGATGAATCAGTGAGATGAATGGCAAGCATCAAAGAAGACTGAACCAACATGTATATAAAGAAAACTACAGTGTGATGTTCTTGAAGCTAAGTAAAAAAGGCATATAAGAAAGCAGATGTAAATGTTGTTGAAAAATGAAATGAGATGAAGCTAGAAACAGTTTAATGGATTTAACGATGCAGAAATCATTAGTGTCACTTATAAGTGCCGAATGGATGGAACTGTAAAGATAAAAGCCTCTTGGTGTATGTTTAAGAGAAAGTGGAGAGAGAAAAATTAAAGACAGGGAATATAGAGAATTCATTCCAGGCATTTTATTGCAAAAGGTAGCAGAAAAATGGGATGGGAATGGACGTGCATTTCAGGTCAAAAGAAGAGTTTGTATTGCTTTTATGTATATGTGTATATATATATATATATATATATACACATATATATGTATATATGATATGTCATACATATATATGTAAAAAATAGAGGCTCCTTATATATTTTATATTGTGAATTATGTAGTATAGAACGAAAATTCAATGAAATGGGAAAGAAAGCAGAACTGAGGTTTTCCTTAGTGTGACTCTCAGCATATGCAACATATACATAACAAAAAAATCCTGGACAACTGAACTGTTTAATCACTGAATGTCCATGCCAAAGAAATACAGCCTTTTGTTTTGACCACTGATTATTTTGTGATCAGTAGGATACAGTGGAAAATAAGTGTTGTAGTCAACATTTGTGATGTGTGTGACAGTGATAATTTTTACAACACATGCATGCCTATCCACTACCTCATTCACTGAAAACACTTGGTGATCATTGATATGTCTCCTGGTCTTGTGTTGAAGAAAAATAAATGGCAAAATACAAAAGCAGTCACAACACTTCCAACTTGTTATATATAGAAATCTTTGTATGATCTAGAAAAATACTTTTCAGTCATTTTCATCTTTTTACTTTAACATTTAAACACATCTGTGAATCCACCATAGCTGTACATAATTTTCATATCATGAATTATAAATCTATCTTTATTTTCTTCTGAAGAATGTGTATAGAATGCAAGTGCTTGAAAGTGACACAATTATTAGTATAACCTTGAATTTATTCCACATAATAAAAATAATAAAGCAATCAAACTTTTTATCAGTGACACAAATTTGGGAGGCTGCAAATAGCAGCCTCTATGCCAGAGCCAGCTCAACAAATACATTGTGAGAATTTTATAGCAAAATAGAACAGACCCAGAATTTTAAATGTAAAGGTATTCTGACAACACATTTTTGTCCAGTGAAATGTTATAAACCTAAGATGATATATAATGGTTTTTGTTATTATGTTATGTTAGTCACCATACAGTACATAATGGCTTTTCAAGCTAAAAATTTTTGATGGACTTTTGCAGTATATATATCAAGTTAGAGATGTGCTCAAAACACCAAAAAAAAAAAAAAAAAGACATTGGAGGACATACCTGTAAATACCTCAAAAATTAACTTCCAGTGTTTCTCTTCTTTGAAAAATCATTGCCCATATCTGTTATAACCCACAAGAATTCTAAGAAGATCTGAATGAGTTTTGGGAATTTAAATCAAATAATAACATGAAATTTACTATTATTTGTCTACAACAAGCTAAATTACTTATGGCAAAGAAGATAGGAATATGAAACAAAAAACAGCTAAATATTAAATTTTATTAATTTGGTCATAGTAATTTAAGTATAATAGATAAACATCAAATTACTTTTAAGGAAAATTTCAGGGATTAAAAATGAAAAGAGAAAAAATGATTTTTCTATATTTTTAGTCTGCAACAGTTTATAAACATTGATATAAAAATTCTGAAATTTGATACAGATAAAAAATACATGAAGCCTACTTAAAATGATATGTCCCCAATTATCACCTCCATCTCTATACCAAGTATACTGGGTATAAAAAAAGAAAACTGAAAAATTATTTATTCTGAAGAACAAAACAGTACAAGTGACCAACCCATGAGGCTATATTAATATAAGTCTCTTTACGTGATGTTAGTCCAAGTTCCTTAGAGAACCAGAGCAAGTAGGAGAAAGGAGGTATACATATTTCATATACATATATGGGGGTGGGGAAGGGAAAGGGAGAGAGGCTTGAAGGAACTGGCTCATGCAATCATGAAGGATGGCATATCTGAAATCTGCAAGGCAGGCTGAAGAACCAGGGAAGAGCTGAGGTTGAAATTCAAGTCTGAAGACAGTCAGAAGAAAGAATGCCCTCCTCCTTGAGGACTTCAGTCTTTTCTCTAGGCCTATGAAGAGGCCCACCCAAGTAAGGGGGCAATCTGCTTTACTCAAAGCCTACAGTTCTAAACATTAATCACATCGACAAAATACTTCACAGCAAAATCTACACTAGTGTTTGACCAAACAACTGCATACTGTAACCTAGCCAAATTGACAGTTAAAATTAACCATTAAAAAAAAAATTAACCATCACACATGGAAAGTCATTGACTGAAGCAGATACAGCTCAGAGGCTAGAATTCGAACTAAAACTTTGCAACAAAATCTGTACTATTGCCAATATCACCATAGTTGGGTAGCATAAATACAAAAATATGATTTAATTCTGGTCAGAGAAACCTAGCAAAGCATATGAAGATGAGAACAAAATTGTAGCATCAGGAAGCATAATCTAGAAGGTGAAAATTATACATTTAAGAGTCTACAAAATACAGTCCAAAATATGTGATGAACTTAACAGTAAGATGGCTAACAAATAAAAATTTGATGAATTAAATCTATATAAAATTTATTTATTTATATAATAAATAAAACAATCTTAAAAGAGCTATATGAGAAACATATTTTTATCCTCAAAGAGATAAAGAAAGAATACCATTGATAAAAACAATTAGTTATGGGGAAGATGGGGAAGATGGCAGAGTAGGAAGATCCTAAGCACACCCTTATCGCACAGATGCAACTAGATAACACCAACATCATTGTAAATAACCCAGAAAATGACCCAAAGACTGACAGAACAGTTTCTGCACAAATAAACGTAGAGAAGAGACCACATCAAGTAGGGTAAAGGGTAGAGACACAGTGGGGAAATAAATGGACCCATGGGACTGATGACTCGGGCACAGAGAGGGGAGAGAAAGACACCCTCACAAACAAGCACTGAAGGTATGGGGGAGCCCCCACAAAGAAGACAAATCTCCATAACATTGGCTTTGAAAATCAGAGAGGCCTAATTTTTTACAATCAGTGGGACTTAACAACTGGAACTTTAAAAAATCAGCAAAAATGGCTCTGGGAGAGCCAGAAGGCAAGAGGAAATTGAGTCTCCATCCTCAAAGAGACAACACAACAAACAGCCCCACTGAGAAATAGCAAAGAAACAGTGGTTTGAAATATGTTTACTGTATACAAGAGAGAAATTTGTTTACCATTCTCAGAGTGTGTGCAGGAGAGGCAGGATCTTTAGAAGACTTCTCTAAAAACAACAAAGCTGATGGGCACCATTTCCCTCACCTACCCCCCAACCTAGACACATGGATACCTGGGGCAACTAGCACAGTGCCACACTCTCTTCCTAACTTGCTAACAGCACACCCTACCCTAGCCACTTTCCTGCCACCTTGACCCATCTAGCAATGAGACAGGAGTTTTTTAAAGCAGCTCCAGGTCCCCTCCCACAAAAGACCTGTGCAAACCTTATTAACATTGTGTACCCTGGCCCTGCATGCTTCTATGGACCTACCCCCTCCAATATGTCCTTGGCCAGAGCTCATCCAAAGCAGTGTCACAAGCCTGAAGGTGTGTAAGCACCCCTGACAGGAGCTAGCACCAATCCAAAATGACTAGTGCCCTGGGGAGAGGAAAAGATAACCACAAATGACAGTCTGACTGCAGCCCCAACACTGAACTAGGGGCAGACATTGGGTCTGACTGCAAGCTTCTCTCACCAATGAAAGCTTCTCAGAGGACAACACAGGAAAGCATGCTGTAGTTCAATGCTACTACATCTCTGGAAAACACCGGTCTAACTCAAATCACGCCCAGGGTGGCCCTATACTGGCCTACTAACAATATAGGGATCAAACCCTGCCCACAAAAGGCAAAGAAAGCCATTGCAGATTACTGGACTAAAGGCAAATGTGACTCAACCGCAGAAGTAGGGCCCATACAACATACTTAGGAGATATCCCTGAAGCCGATGTTCACATGAACAGGCAACACTGCACTGTAGGGTACTACGGGACCTACTCTCAAGAGCAGGAGCTGTAACTGACTTTCCTAACAAACAGAAAGAGACACAGAGAGTTAGACCAAATGAAGATATAGAGAAATATGTCCTAAGGAACACACAAAATCACAGCAAGAGAAATATAAATGAAAATCAAATAAAGATAAGTAATATGGCTGATGGGGAATTTAAAGTAATGGTCATAAAGATACTCACAGGACTTGAGAAAAGAGTGGAGGACCTCAGTAAGACCTTCAACAAGGAAAATATAAAAAAGAACCAATCAGAGATAAAGAACTCAATAACTGAAATTAAAAATACACCAGAGGGAATAAAGAGCAGACTAGAGGAAGCAGAAGAATGGATCAGTGAGGGGTTCCTGGATGGTTAAGTTGGTTAAGCATCTGCCTTCTGCTTGGGTCATGATCCCGGGATCCTGGGATCAAGCCCCACGTCAGGTTCCCTGCTCAGTGGGGAGCCTGCTTCTCCTTCTGCCCCTCTCCCTGCTCATGCTTTCTCTCTCTCTGTCTCTCTCTCTCTCTTTCTCTATCTTTCCCTCCCTCCCTCAAATAAATAAATAAAATATTAAAAAAATAATGGATCAGTGACCTGCGACAGAGTAATATAAAGCAATCAAGCTGAATAAGAGGAGAAACAATATAATAAAAAAAAATAGACTTTGGGAACCCAGCAACACCATCAAGTGTAATAACATTCAAATTATAGGGATCTCAGAAGGAGAAGAGAGAAAAAAGCGTGCAGAGAAAGTATTTGAAGAAATAATAGCTGAAAACTTCCTGAATCTGGGGAAGGAAATAAAAATCTAGATCTGGGAGGCACAGAGAGCCCCTAACAAATCAATACAAGGAGGTCTGCACCAAGACATATAGTAATTAAAATGGCAAAAAGTAGTGATAGAGAATTTTAAAATAAAAAAAAAAAAACAGTTACATACAAGGGAAACCCCATAAGTCTATCAGTTTATTATTCAGACCAGTAGGGAATGGCATGATATATTCAAAGTGCTGAAAGAAAAAAATATGCAACAAATAATATTATTTCCAACAAGGCTATCATTCAGCTAGGAGACAATAAGAGTTCCTTAGACAAAAGTTGAAGGAATTCGTGACCACAAAACCAGTCCTACAAAAAATGATAAGGGAACTCTGAGTGGAAAGGAAAGACCATACATAGAAGTAAAAAAAAAAAAAATAGGAAGTACAAGATTAGTAAATTTAAGTGTATCCATAAAAATCAGTCAAGAAATTCACAAAATAAAAGAATATAAAGTATGACACCATTTACCTAAAACATGGTGGGGGGCAATGGGGTAAAAATTTAGTGTTTTTAGAATGGGTACAAACTTACATGACCATCAGCTGAATATAGACTGCTATATGCACAAGATGTTATATATAAACCTAATGGTAACTACAAATCAAAAACCAATTAATAGGGGTGCCTGGGTGCCTCAGTTGGTTAAGTGTCTGCTTTCAGCTCAGGTCATGATCTCGGGATCCTGGGATCGAGCCCCATGTTGGACTCTGCTCAGCAGGGAGTCTGCTTCTCCCTCTCCCTCTCTCCCTCCCACCCTGGCTCGTGCTCACTCTCTCTCCCTTTCCCTCAAGTAAATACATAAAATTAAAAAAAAAAACAGTAATAGATAAAGAAAAAGGAATTCAAGTACATCACTAAAGAAAGCCAGCAAACCATAAGAGAAGAGAGCAAGAGAGGAAAGGAAGAGAGAAGAACTACAAAAACAGCCCATGAGAAAAGTAACAAAATGGCAATAATTACACACCTATCAATAATTACTTTGAATGTAAATGAACTAAATGCTCCAATCAAAAGATATAGTGATAGAATTGATAAAAAAGCAACACTTATCTATAATGCTGTCTACAAGAGACCCATTTCAGACCTAAAAACACATGAAGATTGAAAGTCAAGGGATGGAGAAGAATACTTCTTTACCATGCAAATGGAAGTGAAAAGATAGCCAGGGTAGAAATATTTATATTGGACAAAATAGACTTTAAAACAAAGACTGTAACAAGGGACAAAGAAGAACACTATACAATCATAAAGAGAACAATCCAACAAGAAGATATAACAATCATAAATATTTATGCACCCAACACAGGAGTACCCAAATAAACAAAGCAGTTAATAACAAATATAAAGGAAGTAGTCATTAGTAATACAATAATAGTAAGGGACTTTAACACCCCATTTATCTCAATGTATAGATCATTCAAACAGAAAATCAACAAGGAAACAATGGTTTTGCATGACACAGTGGACCAAAAGGATATAACAAATATATTCAGAACATTCTATCCTAAAACAGCAGAATACATATTCTCTTCAAGGGCACATGTAATGTTCTCCAGAATAGATCATACATTAGGCCACAAAGCTCAACAATTTCAAAAAGACAAGTCATATCATGCATCTGTTCTCACCGTAACTCTGTGAAACTAGAAATCAACAACAAGAAAAAATCAGCAAGGAGCACATACACATGGAGGTTAAAAAACATGTTACTACACAATGAATGAGCCAACCAAGAAATCAAAGGGGCAATCACAAAACACATGAGGACAAACAAAAATGAAAACACAATGGTCCCAAATATTTGGATGTAGTAAAAGCTATTTTAAGAGGGAAGTTTATAGCAATATGGGCCTGCCTCAAGAAGCAAGAAAAATCTCAAATAAATAACCCAACCTTATAAAGGAGCTAGAAAAAGATGAACAAATAAAACCGAAAGCCAGTAGAAGGAAAAAAAAAAACAAAGAGCAGAAATAAATGAAATAGAAACTAAAAGCCGGTGTGCCTGGGTGGCTCAGTTGGTTAAGCGACTGCCTTCAGCTCAGGTCATGATCCTGGAGTCCCTGGGATCGAGTCCCACATCGGGATCCCTGCTCCTTGGAAGCCTGTTTCTCCCTCTGCTTCTCTCTCTCCCTCTGTCTCTAATGAATAAATAAATAAAATCTTTAAAAAAAATAGTCTTAAAAAAAAGAAAAAAAAACTAAAAGCCAATAGAACAGATCAATAAAACCAGGGGCTGGTTCTTTAAAAAGATCAACAAAATTGATAAACCTTTAGCTAGAAACATCGAGAGAGAGAGAGAGGAAGAGAGGGACAGAACTCAAATAAAATCAGAAGTGAAAGAGGATATCTAACAACCAACACCACATAAATACAAAGGATAAGAGAATATTGTGAAAAATGGTAATGCCAACAAATTGGACAACCTGGAAGAAATGGATAAATTCCTAGAAACATACAACCTCCAAAAATGGAATCAGGAAGAAACAGAAAATCTTAACAGACATATTACCAGCAATGAAATTGAATCAGTAATCAAAAAACTCCCAACAAACGAAAGTCCTGGACAAGAAGGCTTCACAAGTGAATTCTATCAAACATTTAGAGAAGAGTTAATACCTAGGTTTCTCAAACTATTCCAAAAAATAGAAGAGGAAGGAAAACCATTCTATGAGGTCACTATGACCTGATACCAGTGGTATCAGATAAAGACACTACAAAAAAAAGAGAACTATAGGCCAATATCTCTGATGAACACAGATGTAAAAATCCTCAACAAAATATTAGCAAACCGAATCCAACAATGCATTTAAAATATCATTCACCAAGATCATGTGGGATTTATTCCTGGGATCAAAGGTGGTTCAATATTTGCAAATCAAATAACATGATATATCACATCAATAAGAGAAAGGATAAAAACCATATGATCCTTTCAATAAATACAGAAAAAGCATTTGACAAAGTACAACATCCACTCATGATAAAAACCCTCAACAAAGTAGGGTTAGTGGCAACACACCTCAACATAGTAAAGGTAATATGTGAAAAACCCACAGCTAATATCATACTCAATGGTGAAAAAATGAATGAATGTCCCTGAGATCAGGAACAACACAAGGATGTCCACCATCACCATTTTACTCAACATAGTACTGGGAAGCCTTAGCCACAGCAGACAGCAAAAGGAAATAAAAGGCATCCAGAATGGTAAGAAAGAAGTAAAACTTTCACTATTTGCAGGTGACCTGATACTCTATATAGAAAACCCAAAAGACTCCACCAAAAAACTGCTAGAACTGATAAATGAATTCAGTAAGTTTGCAAGATATAAAATCAGTATTCTGAAATCCATTGCATTTCTACACACTAATAATGAATAGCAGAAAGAGAAATTAAGAAAACAATAACATTTACAATTGCACCAGAAAGAATAAAATACCTAGAAATGAACTTAACAAGGAGGTGAAATACCTGTATTCTGAAAAGTATAAAACATTGGTGAAAGAAACTGAAGACGACACAAACAAATGGAAAGACATTCCACGTTCATGGATTGGAAAAACAAATATTCTTAAAATGTCCATACTAACCACAGCAATCTACAGATTTAATGCAATCCCTATTAAAATACCAACAGCATTTTTCACAGAACTAGAAGAAACAGTCCTAAAATTTGTATGGAACCACAAAGGACCCTGAATAGCCAAGGAAACCTCAAAAAAGAAAAACAACACTGGAGGTCTTACAATCCCAGATATCAAGACACACTACAAAGCTGGAGTAATCAAGACAGCATGGTCCTGGCAGAAATATAAAAAAAAAAATAAAACAAGCAATTATGGAAAAAAATACCTAGTTCAAGTGAAATAAGCAAATACCCATGAAAAGGAACAAATTAAAATTACTGGAAATACAATTATCATAATAGTGGGGTATTGGTGAAAGAAGAGACAAATATATCAACTTAACAGAATAGAGTCCAGAAACAGACTCACACAAATACACTCAACTGATGTTAGACAAAGGAGCAAAATCAATACAACAAAATGTGCTGGACACCTGGATATCCACATGCAAAAATACATAAATAAATCAATCAATCTAGACATAGACTTTAAACCCTTCAGGAAGGTTAACTCAAAATGCAGCCTAGAACTAAATGTGAAATGCAAAACTACAAAACTACTGGAAGATAACATAGGGGAAATTTTAGATAGACCTCAGATTTGCCATAGACTTTTTGGCTATAACACCAAAAGTGCAAAAAAAAATGATAAGCTGGACTCCATTAAAGTTAAAAACATTAAAGAAAGAATTGAAAAAAAAAACATGATAAAATTAAAAACTTCTGCTCTACAAAAGACACTGGCAAAAGAATGGGAAAAAAACACAGACTGGAAGAAAATATTTACAAAAGACATAGCTGATAAAGGACTCTTTTCCAAAACATGTAAGAAACACTTAAAACAAGACAATAAGTAAACATGCAATTCAATTAAAGAATGGCCCCGATACTTTAATAGACACCTCACCAAAGACGATATACAGATGGCAAATATGTGTATGTAAAGATGCTCCATATCATACGTCATTAGGAAATTTCTAATTGGAACAACAAATTTCTAATTGAAACAGTATGATACCACTACACACCTATTAGAATGGCCAAAATTCAAAACACTGACAGCACTACACAACACTAAATGGTGAGGATGTGGCATAAAAGGAACTCTCATTCACTGCTGGTAGGAATGCAAAATCGGCACAGCCACTTTTGAAGACAGTTTGGCAGCTTCTTACAAAACTCAACATTCTCTACCATACAATACTACAATCATGCTTTTTGGGTATTTATTCAAATGAGCTGAAAATTTTGTTGACACAAAAACCTGCACACAGATATATATAGCAGCTTTATTCATAATTGCAAAAAAAATGGAAGTAACAAAGATTCAGCAGGTGAATAAGATAAATGAATGATGATACATCTATAGAATCGAATATTAATCAACACTGAAAAAAAATGAGCTATCAGCCATGAAAAAAATTGAGGAAACTTAAATGTCTATTACTAAGTGAAAGAAACCAACCTCAAAAGACTACATATTGTATGATTCCAACTATATGGCATTATAGAAAAGGCAAAACTATAGAGAGAGTAAAAAGATTAATGGTTGCCAGGGTATAGTGGGGATAGAGGAGTTTTAGGATAATGAAAGTATTCTGTATGATACTGTCATGGTGGACCCATGCCACCATGCATTTGTCCAAATCCATAGACTGTACAACATCAAAAGTTGTATCCTAACATAAACTATGGACTCTAGAGAATGATGATGCATTAATGTGGATTCAGTGATTATAAAAAATGTACCACTGAGGGATGCTGATAATAGAGTAAGTTGTGCGTTTGTGTAGGAGGTAAGTATACCTTCTTCACAATTTTGATTTGATTCTAAAGCTGCTTTATTTTCCTATTTCATAATGTGAAGAGGTGTAGGAGAGCCCACTCAGAAAAATCTCTGTAGGACTGGCCTCTTATTCACCCACATGTCTCTTCCCCTTTCCAAAGAAAAATCTGTACAGCTAGAAAAGCACCATGATATTTAAGCATACGTTTCTTTAAAATGTTTTTAAAAAGTGAAGCACATTGATATGTGTTCTTGTTTTCAAAAGAACAATTTGGGGCTAACAAACTAATCACCATTCAGAGCCAAGGCACAGCTCTCCAGAGGAATGCTCTTCCTTTGCACCACACTTTTGTTTTTTTGACTTTGTGACAGTGATCTTGTCTTGAATTTTTCCCCTTCACTCAGATTTTCAGTTTCACATTTACTATTACAATAGCCTTCAAATTCCACTTTACACAATGGTCTCCCGGTACCATGTTTCTCCCATTTATAACTACACTCCCAAGGACTGCTATTAAGGAAAATTATTCTTGAAACATAACCCCAAATACTACATTTTTCAATGATTCTTTTTGGTTTAAAGGATGTCTTTTAGACATCCTTTAGAATAGATCTTTTGCGTCTATTCTAGGTCCTTCATAAGCTGACCACAACTCATTTTTTCATCTTCATTTATAACTACTTTCTACCCTGCATTTAAGACTTGCTCTCACATCTCTGCTTCCATTCACCCATTTTCTATGCTTGAAGTGCCCTTACCTCGCATTCTTCCAGGACTATATAAAATATTGGTCTCCCTCAATGTTTTCCCTAAGAACATTACCTTGATGCCCAAACCAGACAAAGACCCCATCCAAAAGGAGAATTACAGACCAATATCCTTGATGAACAAATATGCAAAAATTCTCACCAAAATACTAGCCAATAGGATACAACAGTACATTAAAAGATTATTCACCATGACCAAGTGGGATTTATCCCTGGGCTGCAAGGTTGGTTCAACATCCACAAATCAATCAATGTGATACAATACATTAATAGAAGAACAAGAACCATATGATCTTCTCAATAGATGCAGAAAAAGCATTTGACAAAGTACAGCATCCTTTCTTGATCAAAACTCTTCAGAGTATAGGCATAGAGGGTACATACCTCAATATCATAAAAGCCATCTATGAAAAACCCACAGCGAATATCATTCTCAATGGGGAAAAACGGAGAGCTTTCCCCCTAAAGTCAGGAACACGGCAAGGATGTCCACGATCACCACTGCTATTCAACATAGTATTAGAAGTCCTAGCCACAACAATCAGACAACAAAAAGAAATAAAAGGCATCCGAATTGGCAAAGAAAAAGTCAAATTCTCACTCTTTGCAGATGATATGATACTTTATGTAGAAAATCCAAAAGACTCCACCCTAAAACTGCTAAAACTCATACAGGAATTCAGTGAAGTGGCAGGATATAAAATCAATGCACAGAAATCAGTGGCATTCCTATACACCAACAAGACAGAAGAAAGAGAATAAGGAGTCAATCCCATTTACAATTGCACCCAAAACCATAAGATACCTAGGAATAAATCTAACCAAAGAGGCAAAGAATCTGTATTCAGAAAACTATAAAATACTCAGGAAAGAAATTGAAGAAGACAGAAAGAAATGGAAAAAAGTTCCATGCTCATGGATTGGAATAACAAATATTGTGAAGATGTCAATGCTACCTAGAGCAATCTACACATTCAATGCAATCCCCATCAAAATACCATCCACTTTTTTCAAAGAAATGGAACAAATAATCCTAAAATTTGTATGGAACCAGAATAGACCCTGAATAGCCAGAGGAATGTTGAAGAAGAAAAGCAAAGATGGCGGCATCACAATTCCGGACTTCCAGCTCTATTACAAAGCTGTCATCATCAAGATAGTATGGTACTGGCACAAAAACAGACACATAGATCAATGGAACATAACAGAGAGCCCAGAAATGGACCCTCAACTCTATGGTCAACTAATCTTCAACAAAGCAGGAAAGAATGTCCAATGGAAAAAAGACAGTCTCTTCAACAAATGGTGTTGGGAAAATTGGACAGCCACATGCAGAAGAATGAAACTGGACCATTTCCTTACACCACACACAAAAATAGACTCCAAATGGTTGAAAGACCTAAACGTGAGACAGAAGTCCATCAACATCCTAAAGGAGAACACAGGCAGCAACCTATTCGACCTCAGCTGCAGCAACTTCTTCCTAGAAACATCGCCAAAGGCAAGGGAAGCAAGGGCAAAAATGAACTATTGGGACCTCATCAAGATAAAAAGCTTTTGCACAGCAAAAGAAATAGTCAACAAAACCAAAAGACAACTGACAGAATGGGAGAAGATATTTGCAAATGACATATCAGATAAAGGGCTAGTATCCAAAATCTATAAAGAACTTATCAAACTCAACACCCAAAGAACAAATGATCCAATCAAGAAATGGGCAGAAGACATGAACAGACATTTTTCCAAAGAAGACATCCACATGGCCAACAGACACATGAAAAAGTGCTCAACATCGCTTGGCATCAGGGAAATCCAAATGAAAACCTCAATGAGATACCACCTCACACCAGTCAGAATGGCTAAATTAACAAGTCAGGAAACAACAGATGTTGGCGGGGATGCAGAGAAAGGGGAATTCTCCCACACTGTTGGTGGGAATGCAAGCTGGTGCAGGCACTCTGGAAAACAGTATGGAGGTTCCTCAATAAGTTGAAAATAGAGCTACCATACAATCCAGCAATTACACTACTGGGTATTTACCCCAAGATACAAATGTAGGGAT
>NW_027397066.1:137381339-137443769 GCF_003265705.2 Callorhinus ursinus
GAGGGGGAGATGAACCATGAGAGAGGATGGGCTCTGAAAAACAAACTGAGGGTTCTAGAGTGGAGGGGGGTGGGAGGATGGGTTAGCCTGGTGATGGGTATTAAGGAGGGCACATTCTGCATGGAGCACTGGGTGTTATATGCAAACAATGAATCATGGAACACTACATCAAAAACTAATGATGTAATGTATGGTGATTAACATAACGTATTAATAAAAATAAATTCACTTTACTCCATACACCCATAACTCTCATGACCAGCAGGAACTTTCCATTTTGCCCTAAAG
Source organism: Callorhinus ursinus (assembly GCF_003265705.2). Lineage (NCBI taxonomy): Eukaryota > Metazoa > Chordata > Mammalia > Carnivora > Otariidae > Callorhinus > Callorhinus ursinus. The sequence goes on from NW_027397066.1 coordinate 137,381,628, forward strand.
CTGGTTTTTATTGATGTATAAGCCTTCCATCTAGACTATGGGATTCTTAGAACAACAATATTTTACCTTCATGTCTGCCACATCCAGTACATTTTCTGACATATGTGTTATGATGATAGATCAAACCCTCTGCCTTTAAAGAGAGTGTGCTTTATTCTCAATTCCTTGTCTAAATGTATAGTTCAAATCCCTGTGCTTTAAGTTAAGCTTTATATAATACCCCATGGTGATATATTTAGATTTCATTCACTATTTTTAGTTATAACTTATATGAATAAGCTCTTAAGAACAGTGTCACAGTGGCGCCCGGGTGGCTCAGTGGGTTAAGCGTCCAACTCTTGATTTTGGCTCAGGTCATGATCTCAGTTTGTGAAACTGATCCCTGTATCAGGCTCTGTACTCAGCACGGTGTCTGCTTGAAATTCGCTCCCTTTTCCACTGCCCCTCTCCCCACTCGCTCTCTCTCTTTCTCTCACTCTAAAATAAATAAAATCTTTAAGAAAAAAAAAAAAACAGTGTCACAGCCAGTATCATTGAAAAGATGTGACAAGGTATCCCAAACTTCCTAACGGAGGGATGTACATTTCTGAGTACACATGGCAGGTGTTAGACAAACAAGGATAGGTGGAAAATTTTTAAAGTGGCTCAATTGTTCATAGATCTTCAAATAACCAACCAATATACAAACATGTATCCAATAGCATATGGTATTTATTGGTGCCTCTCTATAGTAATGATGGTCCAAGAGCTATTAACCGTTAATCCTCTACATTATCAGAAACCCACTGATTCAACAGTCTTACACTCTGAAACAAATAATACATTGTATGTTTAAAAAAAAAAAAACAAGAAGAAAAAGAAGATAGCAGGAGGGGAAGAATGAAGGGGGGAAATCGGAGGGGGAGATGAACCATGAGAGACAATGAACTCTGAGGAACAAACTGGGGGTTCTAGAGGGGAGGGGGGTGGGGGGATGGGTTGGCCTGGTGATGGGTGTTAAGGAGGGCACGTTCTGCATGGAGCACTGGGTTTTGTACACAAATAATGAATCATGGAACACTGCATCAAAAACTAATGATGTAATGTATGGTGATTAACATAACATAATAATAATAAAAAGAAGGTGATGGGAAAAAAAAGAAACCCACTGAGAAAATAAATGCTTTAACCATAAATAACAAACATATTTCCTGTAATCATGGCTCTTGACAAAATTTGCTAACCAAATTTATAATTTGATTTAACATGTAGGGAGGTTATGTGCTCCCTACATGTTAAAGGGAGGGAAATGAACATGTAACTGATTATGTTATATAAATTTGATGCAATATTTATTAAACTGGCCAAAAGTAGGTTACATGAAAAATAATATATTCATTTAGAATGCATACCAGTAAAAGAATATTATTAATACCATATTCCAGAATCCTCATATATATGCACAATTTTAAAAATGAGTAACATTCTTAAGACGTAATATGGTTCCTGACGGTTATATTAGCATGAGCCCCCAACACAGGCTTAATAAAGGCTTGTAGTATGCAGGAAATATTACAAAAGTCCATCTGACAGAGGCTTTAAATTTCATACTATTTTTCTACTCCCTTTTTTACCATAACCTCTGCAAATTAATTTATCCGGGGACTAGCGGTCATGACCTAAAATTATTCACGACAAAATTGCTCGTTGTTCTTTGTTCCCATGGAAAAACTGAAATTAGTATTATCATTTAGTCATTAAAAAATACTTGCTTAAGAATAATCAGTGAAAAATAAAGGCTGTTACAGTGCTCTACTGTTAATCCTAAAGTGGCATTGGGACACCTCATCCCCAGCCACAGACCTGATATTATATGCCTCAAGAAAATCAAATCAGAATGTCAGTACATAAGAAAGTAATATATTTTGGGGTACCTGAGTGGCACAGTCGGTTAAGCGTCTGACTCTTGGTTTCAGCTCAGGTGGTGATCTCAGAGTCGTGGGATCAAGCCCTGAATCAGGCTCCGTGCTTAGAATGGAGTCTGCTTAGGATTCTCTCTCCCTTTCTCTCTGCCCCTCCCCACCATGCTTACACACACACACACACACACACTCTCTCTCTCAAATAAATACATAAATAAATGATTTTTAAAGAAAGTAATACATATGTATAGTAAGACAAATAAATACATATGGAATTTTATGTGGGATGGTTAAAATGAGATGGAATAATATATTTATTCCTATTGCTATTACTTTAGTTCAGTCATCATTTTTTTCTGCAATAAAGTATGTACCTATCTATGTATATATGGACAAATAGATACTCTGTTTAAAATGCAGTTAACTCTTATCTAACATAAAATAATAGGGCCAGAAACAGCTCTGGGAAAGGTAAATTTTACCATCAACCCAGATACATGCTAATTATCCTTCCAATGAAGCTGACTGCATGTAACTCTTGGTGACCTCTGGATGAAACTCCTTCTAAGTTAAATTTTCCTCTGTCTGTTATTTTTATACAAAGTTAAGCTCTGTGCTTGAGCTCTCCCCAAAATTCATTTTTAATTATACTCATGATGCTCAGACAGCATAGTAAATTTGCTGATCTTATCAGTCATAATTTCTCCTTTTACTTGTAAACTGTATAACTAGTAAAAAATAACTTTTAGAAACATAGAAATAATGCTTATGTTGATGATAAGACAAAAACTGTATACAACCCTTCTAAATTCTACATTCTTCACCCACCACTAAGAATGAGCCTTAAGAACTTTTTGACAGCATATCAATCAGACAACTAGATGTGCTTTTTAAAATATGACCTAGAGATTTAGTTATACAAAGATTTTTACATAACCTTTGACTTTGGTGATAAAAGCAAGACATCTAAGCAGGAGCAATAAGTTATCCAATTCGTTCATTCATTTTACTTCTATAGTTGAACTAGCACCTTTAAATTCGGTATTCTCAGGATCTTGTTTATTAATTTAAGGCAAGGATTCAGGCCTTTTTAAAACTAGCTTAACAGGAAACTTCTGCTTCTCACTAAAACAGAGTGGCATGTGGCCAAACAATTCTTCATGGAAATTAACTAGAAAAGCTAGAAAATTACAAATTTATTTATTACTAATGTGTTTCCATTTTCTTATTTAAAGGCAGCAGAATTCTGCTGCGGTAATGATGAAAGGCCTACCTAACACAGAGGGGGGATGCCAAGAGGTGAGGGGATAGTCTGCAGATATTTGTTTCAAGATAAATGGGAAGAAGCCAAGTGTGCAGGCAAAGGGCCTGGGAAGAGCACTGCAGCTGAAAATCAGAGAAACCAGCAAATACTTTGGTATTGTTGTATGACTGGTGACATGACATTTAGAGATGGGAGTGACCAAGGTTCTGATAAAAATGGGAGTCACAGAACAAAGCCATAAATACAGATGATTTGTCTCTCAGGATATTTTCAAAATTATGAATTATGTAGGTAAGAGGTACAGAAGGTGAGCCAAAACTTTCTGAAAAACAGAACAGCATTCTCCATAGTCTCGCTGTACTGAAAAGACAAAGATTATAAAATTCAGAGCCCACTAGGGGACCAACCTCATTGACTATCTCAGGCTCTCATCTTGAATCACTGGAGGGCCATGCCAAGAACTGAGTATAAAACAGATGTAGATACATTACTACTGCAACTCTAGCCCATCGCAAACTCAGCAAGTTCATAATTAGAGTAAGTTTATCAATCACCTGCTCTATCTTCCTAGCAGAGTAAGGAGTAAGCCCTCTTTGAAGATGGCATAACTTAGAACTTCTATTTTTTCAAACAATAATAGATACTAAATAAAATTACTAGGCTTGCCAAAAGGTAGGATAAAATAACCAAAATCCAAAGAAAAGGCAGACAGTAGAAGTAAATCCAATGGTAATATAAATATTGTAACTAGCTGACAAGAATTTTACAATATTTATGTTTATTATTTTTACAGTACAGGAAGAGATGGAAAAAAAACAAATGAAGAGATAGAGAATAACGCCAGAGACCTGAAATCTGTAAAAGTGGAAGTGATGCACAATGCTTTAGATAGTTTCTTTTAAAGTTTTAAATTGGTATACATTAGCTCAAGCTATATTGTTGAATCTGTAATATAGGTGCATGACAGTTTTAAAATATAGCATTATGAGTTGTATCCCTCTTGAATTGAAGGACTAAGTGGGGAAATTTGAAATATATTTTGAGTGCTATTGGATTATATCAGTTTACTAGGGAAATCTGATTCAATAAATGTTTCAAATAAAACAAAACCAAGATCCTGATTGGCAACAATCTTTCTGTTAGCCTGGTGTTTTGTTGTGAAAAAATTTAGTTAGGGTAAACTCTTGACTTCTCTCTTCATCTCATATTAACTGTTTAAAGGAAAGAGCTAATTTTATGTTTGGTAAGTGAGGTTGGAAGAATTCTAAGATGACCTCAAAGACCCAACCCCGAGTTTTAACACAACACATGCTATAATCTCCTTCCCCTTGTTTGTAGGAAGAACCTATGAATGTGACAGGATCCACTTTCATAACGATGTTATATTATATAGCAAAGGTGAAAGCATTTTGCTAATATAAATAAAGTTTCTAATCAGGTTGACTTTGAGTTAATCAAAAGGAGGATTATTCTGTGTAGGCCTGACGATATCAGATGAGTTTTTAAAATACCATTTAGGCTTCTGTTGAGATCAGAGAGATTATTCATCAGGTCTTAAATAAGCAAACTGCCATAGGTTCTATAACAGTTATAGGCAAATGAATTTGGAAAAGGATCCTGAGCTTCAATCTTGGCCAACATATACATTGTGGAATGTGATATTTGGATCATAGGACTCATGAGCCATGCCTGAACTTCTGACCTACATGGGAGGTAATACTTGAGAATTGTTTTAAGCTGCTAAATCTGTGGCAATTTTTATGCAGCAATAGAAAGCTAATATAGTAATCTGAAGAAAAGTTAGTTAGAAAGCACTGCTGAATCTTTTATTCTCTGGGACTGCCTGACCACAAGATGCATGGGACTATTCCTGCATGGAAATCCTGATTTTTCTAGTTGTACTCCTAAGTAGGTTGATTACTAGCTCAAACCAGGAATGCATAATAGCAAGTTCTCTTCCCACATGCCCTTCACTCAGCTCTATTAATAATAAAGGTAAACTTTGGATCTGAATCTAAATCCTGAATCTCTCTTATATGGTTCTGAATTAATTTGGACAAAAGAAATACACATTCTTTATTGGATGTTTACAAACTCAAAAATCTACAATATTTTCACTTGTTCTACAATAATAACATATTACTAATTCTGTACATCATTACTGCTAACCAAGACAACTGAAAGAGAAGTGACGCAAGCAGAAAAAATAAAGTGCATCACGGGGAAATGGGATTTCTCTATGATCTCTAACAATTTCAATGTTACCATCAAAACAATCACCCCTGAATTTCATTATTTTCTTCCTGATGTTAAATAGGTTGAAAATATAACTTTTCTTTTTAAATTACAAAGATGGTCACAGTAGAAGAAAATCTTTACAAACTCACTGTCCTTGAATGATGTCAGAGTTGCCGTTTGGAATGAATTTGCATAACTGGCAGCTTTGAGCTTCCTAAATCTCCTTGGCAGAAATAATGTCCCAATTGTTTTTTCCGTAACCAAGATGACAATGTTCTTAAATAAAATTGTCACTAAATTTCCTTTTGAATTCTGACTGCATCATTGAATAAATCTTGTCTGCTGAAACTGGCTGTGAAGATAAGTATTTCATGACTGTTAATATATTTCATATGCAAATGTTTTGGTCTCTTTTGATATTGGAAGCATGGGAGAAAAATTTTGTTATCTATTTAATTTAGAATGTACTATCAAATCAGTTGCATAAGTCCCTGAAATTAAATAGCCATTTTATTGTATCATGTTATTAAAGCAGCACATTTTGTACTAAGGACAATTCAGTGATAATATGCTGATTTCAGTGTGCATGAAATACTACCAGAATGAAATATGTCCTATTATATATGAATTATTCAAGTAAAATCTGCAGTCTTTACAAAACTCATTATATACATACACACACACACACACACACACACACACACACTTGAACTTGCACTAGCACCAAATCCACGCTTGTGAATTTGTGAAACTTGAGCTATTTCCAAATTTTCATTTAATTTCTCCCCACAATTAAATCATCATATATTTTATCATAAATATGCCTGGATTCCTTGAAACATTGCAAAAACATGTGTCGCTTCTCATTTACATACAATGCCTCTGTTTAGATTATTTTAAATTATACCTGCTTTTTGGTGTACATACTGTTGATTAACATCATCATAATTTATCACCTTGACCTAAAATTATATAAATAATTTCCTTGTTAAAAAGATTCATAGGATTTATTTTCCCTCATACTATGAGCTTTAAAATTAATAAACATTTTAAATTAAAAGTATGTTGGATGAGAAATATGTGAATTATTTCTTATACTCTAAAGGTAGTTTCAAATTTGCCAATTCAGAAATACAATACTTCCATGATTTCTTGATAGCAATTGCCCTCCCTTCCTAGAGAGGCATGATGTTTTAATAACCTTTGTACAAGTAATGAACAATTTTTTGTGAAAATTCTCACTCATCTTTAAATCTGTACTTCTGTTGTTAGCCCATTCATGGTGGACCTACTTTGAGTCCACCCCAGACTTTCCTCTAGTACTAGCTGCTAGCCTCCTTCCTTATTACTCTGATTTTTGATATTTTGAAGTAAACCAATATATTCCCTCTTGTAAAACACAATTGCTTTTTATATTTCTGGAACTAAAAACAGATGATTCTGAAAACACCAAAACAGAAAAATACTTAAATTCTTAGAAACATTAAATCACTGACAGAAAGAATTATAGGAAGATAAAAAGCCAAGGATCGAGAGGTAGGGAAAGACTTGCACTTAAGTAACAGAAAGTAGAAGGAGGGGAAGTAAAAGAATGAGGCTGTAGCGGCCAAGGGCAGGCCACCCAAAATATACCGCAATGGTATATTGATTAATTTGAATTGAAGTTACCTGGGAAGCAGCCAGTGCAAGGACCCTCAGGCTTCTGAAAGCAGGAAATAAAATCTCCCATATGAAAGGCACACTCCCTGTACTGAGAAATAAAAAGACATCCCTATTACCAGAGACAGGGACTTTAAAACCCAGAAAGCTGTAGACTCTTTTACTTATCTATTATCTCAGCCAAATTCCATTTAGAATTCCTCACTAATTAAAGCTCCCAAACATCTGTTTCCTTTATCCTGTCAATTCCTCACCAAGTTATTGTCTCTCTGTCTGAAAAGTAGAAAAACTGCCTGCCTTGGTCATTTCCCTAGGTCTCAGTGTCATTATTGGGCCTCCATGCGAATGTAATAAAACCTTGTTTTATTTTTCTCCCGTTCATCTGTCTCCTGTAAATTCAATTCTTAGTCCAGCTGAAAGACCTTGAGAGTAAAGGAAAGTTTTTCCTTCCCTACAAGGTGTTAGATGCAAAAGAATATAATGATAACCTTGAGTCCTGGGATAAAAGCAAAAGGGGAGGAAGAACAATAAAGCTTTGCGAATGCTAAGAAATGCAGCAAAGAAGGCATAAAAAGTGACAGTGATCAAAACAGCCTCATTGTATTTGGAAAGAAAAAAAGCATTTTCTGCAAAATGTAGACAAAAAAGTTAAGTTGTATGGAAAAAAACTGAATGAATATTTAATCTATTATCTCAAAGTTGGTCTCTACCTACTCTTCTCAATTAAGTCCTCTTATGCAAAATAAACATATTTTAATAGTTATTTTTCTGTTCTGTCAACAACTAGAAGAAGTTTTGTGGTCCCCTAATGAATCACATACTTATTTCTGTATCACTCTATTCTCAGAAAGTCACAACAAATATTAAATGGAAAGTGAGAGATTAAAAGGAGAGTTTTCCCTATAGTTTTAAGTCCTATCAGTCTAGTGCTTTATCAGAGCATAGATCCCTGCATCAGTCAAGGTTCTTCCCATAAACAGAACCAATAATATGTATATTGTATGTATGTGTGAAGAGATTTATTTTAAGGAACTGGTTCATGCATATGTGGGAGCTAGGACGTTCTAAATCTGTAGGGGAGGCTAGCAGACTGGAAACTCTGGCAGGAGTTGATACTGCAGTCTAGATTCTGAAATTTGTAAGGCAGCCTGGCAAACTAGAAATCCAGGGAGGACTTTTATGACAGTTTTGAGGCAGAATTCTTTCTCCAGGGAACCATAGTTTTTGCCCGTTAGGCCTTCAAAGTCTGGATGAGGTCTATATTCTTAAGAATAATCTCCTTTATTTAAAGTCAACTGATTATAGATGTCGCGCACAACCAAAAATATGTTCACAGCAACATCTAGACTAATATATGACCAAACAACTGTGCACTATAACTTAGGCAAATTTGTATAAAATTAACCACCACAAAAAAAAACACAAAAACACATTAAAAAAAACATAAAAAATTAAAAACAGAAGAAAGGAAATAAGAATGGAAAGAATGGGATCTTAAAAAGAGGATGAAAAGCAAAATTACAGAATATAATCTTTTAGATGTATGAAATAGAAAATAAGCTAGTTATACAAAATATATTAGTTAATAAATAACATTTTCAATCTTAGATATCTGTGTAGGATTATTTTTCTGGAGCATTTCATGTTCCCCTGAAGATGACAACGGGCTTGGGTGCTGGCTTCCTCTTCTCAACTAGTGTCTTGAAGATAATGCAGAAAGCAGAAATAAGTTGAAGGATCTATCACATTAACATAAAAGCTATGAAAAACTTCTGTAAAATGGTTTTGGGGTAACAGACTGAAAGGGAAACATTAGCCTAAGGTGAAGTAAGTCTGGGTAGGGTATGAAAACGAGTATTTTTTTTTAAATGTGTCATTTTCTCTCCTGTCTACTACCATGGACACAGAAAGGCAGAAAAGTAATGGTCAACCCAGCACTGCCAGGATCCCTAAATTGATGGAGAGGCAGTATCCAAGACTAACCTGGATTAACCTTCCTACTCCCTCAGATTATCGTCCTCCCCCATTTGTCCACACTCTGAAAGCCAGGTTATCTTAACTAAGGAGAACAGCAGAGGTACAGAGTGTAATCCTACAGGGTCTATTATAGGGTACTATTCATCCCTACCTCAAAATTCTGACACAAGGCCCGAGCTAGCAGCTGGCTCTAGCTGCTTCTCTGTGGTACACATCATCCGCCACTGTGTATACAACTCCAAAAATATAACTCATAGGGCAGTAAGATAAATACTCTATGTACTGCAGCAGAAAGAGAAAGAGAAGCTAGATTGGATGAGGCAGAATTAACATATGCAATAAATATAACTTAAGCATATTCAATATCTACAAAGAGTTAAGAAGTTATTGGAGCAGTAAGAAGGCACCTGAAGTCATAAACCACAAACAGTATTAGTAATGAAAAGCAATAGTTAATATAGAGAACTCCACAGATGGGCTAAGTTCTAGAATAAAAACAAAGACAGATGAATTACTGACCTGCAGGATTAGGCAGAATCATTTTCTCAGAAGGTGATAGGAAGAGCCCAAGAAATTTTAAAAGAAAAGTAAAAGAGATATGGAAGTTGAAAGTATAATTACCAATACATATATCACAGATTTACTAAAAATAGAGTAATAAGGAAATATTTTAGAAAAAAATTACTAAGAAATTTCTCAGAATGAAAGAATAATGTAAAATTCACGGGATCATAAAATGCCAGCACAATTCAACTCTAAAGTTAAATTCATGAAATTTCAAATCATCAGAGAAAAACAGAAAGCGCCAGAAGAAAAAGTCAATTAGGGAGCAAGGAAAAAGAATTCATTTGACATTATAAATTACACTTGTTGCAAAAGGAGAATGGAGTCATATATATAGGTGTTGAAAAATGAAACCTCAGAATTAAAATTTTCCAACTAGTTCTGGGAAGGAGAAAAACACGGCTTCAGGAAGCTCACCACATAAAGACCTAAATGCGAACTCCTGCAAGAAAGAAATAGCATCAAGGAGGATCATATATGGCAGTGGAAGTTATGCTTAATAAACAAATTTAAAAACACTTAGTTGTCTTAATAAGCATTAAGAACAAGGGGGGGGCAGAAAGGGGAAAAGAGAGGAGGTGAGGAGGAAAAAGACACTTCTTTTATTAATAGTTTATAATAAAATTTTTTGAAAATTACAACATGGTGAAGGGCAGGAGGTAGCGTGCGGGAGACCACAAAATGGTGCTTAGTGCGTTAGTTTTCTCACTTAAGGATACTTATAGCCCTATAATATTGATAGGAAAATAAATGTACATTCGGGTAAACACCAGAATGGATTTCAAGGATGAGCTCTAAGAGAATAAAACTAGTATAAATGCATTTTGAAGCAGAAAAAAACATTTGAACTACACAGGAAAGCAGAAAAAAATGTTAAAAGTAGAGTTGATATAACACAAAGATTGTAAATAAATCAATATAAATCAGTAATTACACTAAATTTCAATGACTTAAAGATAAACATTACATCAAAATTAAGAAATTTTGTTCAGAAATAATCTACAATAAAGAAAAGCTCTTCATGCATAAAATTAAGAAAACACAAATTGAAAAACAATATGTGCAGTACCAAAAATTATAGAGAATTAATATTTTACAAATGCAAGAGACTTTTGTAAACCAAAAAGAAAAAAGCACATTGCCAATAGAAAAAAATGAGCAAAATTATGAATAATCAAAGAAGTCCAAGTGATGAACATTATTGATTAGCATATTTTGTTAACTATCAGGCTGACAAAAATCAGAAAACTTGATAATGCCAAATGCTAGTGAATAATGAAATAAAGAAATTTTTCTGCATAGTTTGTACAAATCTTTCCTCCTATCAGTTCATTTCCTGTTGTTATTTATGACTAATTTTGAGACATTTAATTTTTCATGCTATATACTTTTGTTTTTTAATTTTTATTATTGAAGTATAGTTGATATACAATGTTATATTAGTTTCAGGTGTACAACATAGTGATTTGACAATTCCACACATTATACAGTGCTCACGACCACAAGCACAGTTACTATCTGTCACAATATAACCTTGTTACTATAATATGGACTATATTCCCTATACTATACTTTTCACCTTCATGCCTTACTTATTTTATAATTGGAAGTTTGGTCCTCTTTGTTTTTTATGTTTTAAGAAAATTAGACTCTTGTGCATAATATTTGTTATAGTTACTTTCCCACACTCTGTCCCTTTTTGCTTTACTTTGTAATATGGGTTACAAATAAGGATCTTTTTACCTCATGTAGCTAATTTAACAATCTTCTGTGTTTGGGGTTTTTACAAAATTTCTTATGCACAGAAAGCCTTCATTATTATGATTTTTTAAATATCCTATTTTTCTATTTTCAAAAGAACATGTAGTAATTTTTATTAGGTTTAGTGTTGGCTCCATTATTTGATTTTAGTTTTTCTATCTAGCGGGTTTGTTTTTGCACGTAAACTTTAGATGATTTTGTCTCATTTAAATTTTGATATTGGAGTCACTTTCAGATTTTCAGATTCATTACCGAATTTTCTGACAATTTTGGTCTAAGAGTTTTCTGTTCTATAACCTTTCTTTGCAATTAAATATGATTTGAATTTATTATATCCAGTACGATAACATTTTTCTTACCCAGATATGTTAACAAGTATCTCTCTCACAATATTAAATAACAGTGGTAATAGGGGAGAATGTCATCAGTGAGAATATCAATGGTGTTTTCAAGCTCATGTTAGTTTTAATTGAGGAAAATTTATACATTCTTATTTCACAGTTTTTTTTAATCTAAGAACAGATTTTAACTCCTATTTTTCTGAAGGTATAAACATCTTCATGTTATTATATGCGATTCTTTTTAAAGCATGGCTATTTAAGACTTGCTAATATTTTCTCTAAGGTTTTCACTAGCATTATTAAGTCCTGTTGATCTATCATTTCTATTTTTGTGTATGCTATCTTGGTTAGATTTTTGTATCAATGTTATAAAGTCTACATAAAAAGAATTCAGAAGGGGCGCCTCGGTGGCTCAGCCGTTAAGCGTCTGTCTTCAGCTCAGGTCATGCTGGGACCAAGCCCCACATCAGGCTCCCTGCTCTGTGGGAAGCCTGCTTCTCCCTCTCCCACTCCCCCTGCTTGTGTTCCCTCTCTCGCTGTGTGTCTTTCTCTCTGTCAAATAAATAAATAAAATCTTAAAAAAAAAAAGAATTCAGAAGCTTTCCGCATTTTCTATGCTGTGGTACAATTTAAATAGTCTTAGCTTTATATGTTTCTTTTTTTTTTCTGCTGGGATATTTTAAAATAATATCTGAGAGGGGAAAAGGGGATAGATAATTCTTCACTCCACCATATCAAATCAGAAATAAAACCAGAAAACTACTTTTCATTTTAATAGCATAAAGAATATCTGGCAGGTTTGTAGAAACTACAAAGTAAAGCTATATTTTTTTTTGCATTACAGTTATTTAATAGAAAGTTATTTACTCTCAATAAAATAGTTTTTAAAGAGCAAAAAATAGCTAGGAAAGATCATTAGAAACTTATACAAGTAATGAATTTAACTTTAATATTAGTAACATTTCTAAGGCATTTAAATTAAATCCAATCTCCAAAAGTATTACAAATACAAAATCCAAATCCAAAAAGGATTACATAAGTAATCCTTTTTAATAATAGAATTTATCAAGAAAATAAAAAGTTGGCAAGACTTGAATAATTTACCAGCAATAGGAGTCTACCCTTTGAAAATTATTGGCTTTACCAACAGAACATCTTTGCTCAGCATTTTTTACACTGTAGCTACAAACAAACAAACAAACAAACAAACAAAAAACCTGGCAAGAAACTTGAACAATGAGCATTTTGTACTAAAGTTTGGTGACTAAGACCAGCACAGACCTTTTCCCCTATATTTTTCTCTTAAGAAAAATCCATCCTCCCCACCTTTATAAGAAAAAGGAAGAAGGGGAGAAAGAAGAGAAAGAGGAAGAATAGTAGGAGGAGGAAAACAAGTAGGGGAGAGGAGACTAAGAAAGAGAAAGAGAAGAAAAATTATTATTTGTCGTAAAAATTATTCACAAGGGGCGCCTGGGTGGCTCAGTCGGTTAAGCAGGTGCCTTCGGCTCAGGTCATGATCCCAGGGTCCTGGGATCGAGCCCCGCATCGGGCTCCCTGCTCCGTGGGGAGCCTGCTTTTCCCTCTCCCAGTCCCCCTACTTGTGTTCCCTCTCTCGCTCTTTCTCTCTGTCAAATAAATAAAAACCTTTAAAAAAATTATTCACAAGATAAACTGAAAAGAAAGATATAAACGTCTTCTGCAAATGTAGATCATAATTCCTGGACAGATTATTAATTCCTTAGCATCAAAGATCATGCATGACTTATTGATTATCAACTCAGAAAGCCTAATAAAATAGAAATAATAATAATAATAACAATAATAGGATCACATTTTTAGGAATTTCTAAATGATAGAAAAAACACAAATCATTTGAATAAGACATATAGGACTTTACTGACCACAAACAGAACATAATTAATTACTGTTGTGCTTAAAATTATTATTTACCATTTAATTCTCATAATGTCTTTTGAGGTATTGCCTTTTAACAAGAGGAAAACCTGAAATTCATAGAAGTTTATTAACTTATTCAATATACCAATATATCATAGAGTGTAAATTGAAAAGGCAGATACTAACTCAGTTCCCCAGTCTTCCCACAGCTATGCCAAATATACTGTGTATGACTGACTAATTTTATGTCAGCATATCTTCTTACTCAAATATACCTGGAGTTCTGAATCCAGAAGGATTTCTCTCTATAATGATAAAATACCTATCATTTTCTCTTCTCAGGCCTGGAAGCTCTTCCAGCACACGCCACTCTTCTTTAATGAATATGCAAAACTTCCCACAGAAAAAGTCAGAATTTACGGAGTGAATTAACCTATCCCACTCCCAAATTCACATCAACAGAAGAATGCACTGCCATCTACATAACTGAACTCAATAATGATAACTCTTCTCTAAAGTAGGCTAAAACTCTCTAATATAAACTGTTTGATATCCATTCTATGATGTATTAAATCACCCAAAATGTACAGCTATGAACTGTACATTTCCCACAGATCTTAACTGAAACCTGACTTTCTCGTGAGAACATTACTTTCCCTGCATCCATCTCAGGTGGCAGCTGAATGTTCTTTTACATCTTACATCCAACCCCTCCTATAATAACATGTTCAGTTCACCCTTATTACTGCCATCCACTGGGCTTCCGCTTTTTCCAATCTTTTATTGGAGGTTTTGATATGGCTAGAGTCTTCCTCTCTATAAACTGTATATTCATTTTGAGTGATTTCAATGTCCATGAAGATAACCCACTTAACATCCTGCATTTTCAGGTATTAGCCTCATCTCAAAAGTTTCCTACTACAATTCAAGGTCACCCACTCCCATGACTACCCTCCTACCTTGTCATCAACTAGAGCTGACCATATGAAAACATAAGTTTAAATGCATCATTTTTTACTCTAGTTGCTTAGCCTTTTCTCCTGTTTTTTCAACTATTCCTGCTACACAAGTTTTTGGGTTTTTTTAATAATTGAAACATCTAGCCCATTTACCAAAAGCACATTCCTGCTTCACTTCATCCTGTCGTTACTACCCCCGCCATATCACTTCAAATAATCTCAACTATATTCCAAACTCTTTTGTCCAATTATCCTTCTACATCCACCTGGAACACCACAATTAAATATGAAGTGCAAATATCATGTTCTCTCTTACCTACACAGAGGCTATGGTTTGATCTTGAAAAAAAGAAAAACTGTAGATTCCTCCAAAAATTTTGATCCTATATCTACCCATGTTTTCCTAGTCAATCTGCCATTATCAACAATAAATATTTCAAAACTTTTCACTTTCTTTAAACCTCCAAACCCTCACCTCTCCCCTCACTGTCATTCAGTAAAAAGAATTTCTAACCGTTTTACAATGGAAAAAAACCAATTGCTTCAAATTCACTATGAATTCTTTTTGGCCCAGAGAGATGCAGGAAAAAACCTTTATGTATAAGAACACACACTGACACAAGAAAGAGTTTGTCTGCCAGGTGGAGAAGAGGGGACACAAAAAAGTAGCTTTCACTCTAGTCTCTGCACTAAGTAGGAAAAGGCAGTGTCTCTCACTAGAAAGGGGCAGAAATGTGGAGAAAGACATTCCCTTAAGGTTCAGGTACACAGAGCCTGCCTAAGCCTTTGGCTAAACAGGAAAACCAACAAACACCTCCTGTCTTGATCCTGAGCCATTTACTGAGTAACTATCAAGACTAGTCTAGGGGCACCTGGGTGGCTCAGTGGGTTAGGGGTCTGTCTTCAGCTCAGGTCATGATCTCAGGGTCCTGGGATCAAGCCCCATGTTGGGCTCCCTGCTCAGTGAGGAGCCTGCTTCTTCCTCTCGTTCTGCCTTTCCCCTCTGCTTGTTTTCTTTCTCAAATAAATAAATAAAATCTTGGAAAAAAAAAGAAAAGAAAAAAGAACAGTCTACTATCGGAGAGCAATAAAAGGGGAGAGACTCTCTCCTCTTTATGGTACAAAGGTACAAAACCTGCCACAAGATGAGAATGAAAGAACACTGACAATCCGCATACTAGGCTTCATACTAGGCAGAAGGTAGCTGCAGCCCAGGAATGTGAAGCCTGCTGTGCACTGGAGATAACTATATTAAAAGCAAAACAACAAATCAGGTCACCTACTGACAAGATGACTCAATTCCTATGCTAACTGTCTGATAAAAGATAAGGTGTTAAAAAAAAAAAGATAAGGTGTGACCATTTCCAAACAGAAATATAATATACATAACTATCTACTCTTTTTTGTGTGTGCACAAAATTCAATATTTTACAGGATTTACAAAAACCTAAATTAAAAAAAAAACAGGATTCATGTTAAAAATAGCCAGTGGAACCAGACGCAGAACTGTACATAATGCTACAACTATAAGAATGATGACTTTAAAATAACTATATTTAATGTGTTAAATGTTATAGTGAAAAAGGTAGAGAGTAGGCATAAACAAATGGGGAATTTCAGCAGATAGAATCCATAAAAAGAAGTCAAATAAAAATGTTAGAATTTTAAAACTCAATCAGAAATGAAGAATCCCTTGATGAGTTTATCAACACTTGAACACAGTAGAGGAAATAATCATACAACTTGAAGATAGGTAAATACACATATTATCAAAAATAAAACAAAAAGTAACAAATAATGCAAACACGTAGAACAGAGCATTCAAGACCTGTAGGAACATATCAGGCTTATCTATGTGTAACTGAAGTTTAGGAAAGAGAAATTAAAGAACAGATCAGAAGAATCATTTGAGTAGAAAATAGCTAAGAATTTCCAAAACTAATGAAAGCTCACAAACCACAAATTCGAAAACTACAATCAGGCTAAATACAAATAAATACTCATCTAATAGGCACATGATGCTAGCTGCTGAAAAAGAAAATTTAAGAGAAAATCCTGAAGGCAGCAGAGAAAAAAGAAATATTACCCACAGAGGAACAGAGAACCACAGGAAACTTCTTGTCAGAAGCTGTTCTTAAGCAGGAAGAAAATATCCATATCTTTAAGGTACCTTGGGGAAAAAGTCATCTCAGAATTCTTTAACCCAGAAAAAAATGTCTTTCAAAAACTTCAGGCAAAATAAAGACTTTTGTAGAAGAAAAGTTAAAGCGAGTTCTTTACCAGCATACTTGTACTAAAAAAAACATTGTAGAAGTTATTCCGGCAGAAAAAATATGATACCAGATGAAAATCTGCATCCACAAAAAGGATTAAAGAGCAGTAGAAATTATAAAAATTTGGGTAAATGTATTTTCTTCATTTTAAATTCTTTAAATGATAATTAATTGGATAGACAAAAACAGTAAAAGTATAGTCTGAGGTTTATAACATATACAGAAATAAAATGTATGATAACAATAGTACAAAGGACTTGAGGGAAATATGAAAATCTGCTGTAAATTTTTTATATTATGTGAGAAGTGGTATAACATTACCTGAAAATAGACTATAATAAAAGTTAAATTTGCAATATGTAAACTTTAAGTAACCTCTAAAAATAAAACAATAAGCTAATCAACCGATAATGGAGAAAAAAACATACAATCTTAAGAAATACCCAGTCCAAAAAAAAAAAAGTACCTAATCCAAACAAAATCAGGAAGAATAGAAGTATACTATACAATTGGCAGATGTTATTTCTCTCCAAATTTACACATGAGGGGCTGTATATGATAAGGAAAATCTATAATGGATGCCTGAACATTATTATTAAAAGCAATTCTAGTAGTAAGCTTATATAAGAGAGAAGAGCACAGTGCTTATAAGCATAACTGTTAGCGTCAGGAAAACTTGGATTCGAGTCCAAATTCTGCCTCTTGTAAATTGTGTAGCCTTTGCCAAATTCTTAACTTCTTTTACCCTTGTTCTTCTTATATTAGGGGCCCTTTAATCTTCATGCAGAAATTTGTAAGAATTTTTTAAATGTAGCTTAGCTGTAACTCCATATAAGTTTTATGTTAATGCTATCTATTATTTTTACACAGTAGACACTGAGTGTCAGAAGGTGACGGTCATCAATACCTGCTCTTTTAATTACACAGTGGCCTCCCTTCAACATGCTTGCCTTGCCCAGACCCCAAAGTAGTACATTTAGGTAAGAGCATTTTGGTTAACATTGCCATATTTTAGTGTCTTTTGACTAAAGTCTTCTTATTGCTTATCCAAATATTAGGGTAAATATATGGTGGGAAATTACTCATAACTGTGCAAATATCATGTCATCTCATGATTTATTACAGATTTGAAAGGAAATGTTTGCCGGAGCTCAGACAGGACCTCTCAAAACAAGGTAAAAACAAAAACAAGAACCTAATATGGCAAAAAAAAAATTAAAAAAAATAAAAAATTCAAGGTCTCGATATCAAAAAGCAAACACAGAAACTCTCCTTTCTTTAATTTTTATTTTCCCTGAAGACGGAACTAAAACTACCAATATGTCATGGAGATTTACTAATAAACTATGTGCAAATTCACTGATTTATAATGGGGAGGAAAACTGTAGTTTCTGAGTGACCGGAATACAAAAACACTTTTCTTTCAGAGAGCATTCTCTCCATTCTCCAAATTTCCAACAGACTCATTTATGGAAACAGAAGTGAAGGATGGTCTTTGATTTTATGTAAGCCCATTATTAGAACAAATATATTTAACATACCATGAGCGACGCTTAATTAGACTACGGCAAAAGGCTGAAATATTCCTGCCCCCTGTGATGGGCTGAATAATGGCCCCCAAAGATATCCACATCTTAATCCCTGGAAACTGTGGATGTTGCCTTCTATGAATTATCTGTGTGGGGCTTGGACATAGAACTGTCTTTAAAAGAAGGCAGCAGGGGGGATTCGACACAGAAGAAGGCAATGTGACAACCTCAGCAGACAGACATCTAGAGAGGCTACACTGCTGACTTTGAAGATGAAGGGACAGACAGGAGCCAAAGAATACAAGGGAGGCAGCTCCAGAAACAATAGGACAAAGAAACCAATTCTCTCCTTAGAACTTATGGAGAGAGGATGGTCCACCTGACACACTGATTTCAGCCCAACAAAACTGATTTCAGACTTCTGACCTCCCAGAATGATAAGAAAATAAATGTGTGCTTAAGATAATAAATAAATGTGTAAGATAGTAAATGAATATTGCCAAAAAGCTTATGGCAATTGGTTACAGCAGCCACAGGAAAATCAGACAGCCCCCTGCTACCCCAAAATAAATTACAAGTAAAATTCTCACGCCCGCAAGAATGCGTGTGCTTCCCCTTAGGCACAAGGCTGCCAACACAGTCACACAAATTTTAACTTGGGAGTTTTCTTTTCTAAGTCCCTGTTTGTTGCACGTATTATTAACCAGACTTGCTTTGAAACCTTACAATAAAATTATCATTTACGGAGAATGCCTTCTCCATGCACTTGACAGTTTGCAACTCCAATTTACAAAATACCTCTTAAAGATATTAGTTTGCCAGGTGATTGAGTCTATCCAATTTGTGTACCAACTTGCTAGTTTTATTTTTTATTTTCAGGAAATCACTTCCTTTCAATGTGGCCCAAAATTTGAGAGACATGACAAATTTATTGTACTCCCTCAGCAATAAAATAGTTGCATTTGTATTTTTATGTTTTCCAAGTATTTCATAGTAATGAAAATATTTTGATGTTTTTGACAACCATGCAAGATATGCATGAAAAGTAATATTATTATAACTAAAAACACAGCTCATTGATATAGAGGAAGCTTAAGCCATTTAGTCATTCTTCTCATTAATGTGTTACACCTGAGTCAAGAACCAAATCTCTGGCAGCTAGTTACTTTGCTAGACACTGCCCAATATATCAAGACCTGAATTTTATACCTAACAATGACATGAAGATTTGGAGTAGCAAGATTGGTTCATACTAGCAACCAGATCAAAGATGCCAGAGATGTTGGCACTAATAGGTCATTCTGGAACTAAAACCTCAATTTATTTTATATTAAGAAGAGTTACTATTTTTAATGCCAAATACTAAATAGCATGATATAACAAAAATATATTTCCTTTTTTAAAATTTATAAAAATAAAACACTGAGAGTGATTAATAAATTGCTTTCAGTAATTTAAAATTAGGTATGCCTCATTCAAAATAATATGCTATTCCTATTAGGTAATAGTAAGAAATCATACCTGATAGTATTAATTAAATCAAAGTATTTCAATTCCCAGCTCCCATTATTTTATTTTATTTTATTTTATTTTTTCCTACTCAGTAATTCTATGGTAGATAAGAATGGAATAAAACGGGTTCCCAAACCCACTATCCCATAAGGCCACAAGGCATCTCTGGATAACACTCATCATAAAGTTCTAAGAAAGCCTTTTTTATCAGAAATGCCTCCTGAAATTTAAAGATATACTTTATTATTTTTAAAGGTGCTTGTGAGAAAATGCATTATTAATTCAGTTCTCTCTTATTTCCTCCAAAGAATCACAAATGGAAAACTTACGTATCCAAGATTTTACTAGAAATTGTTTCATAAACATGAACATCTAATTCAAGTGTCTGTGCAGGGCGACCCCTGGTTCTAAGCATCACAAATGGCTTCTCTCTGTTTTAATTTTCAACACCTCTGATCCAAGGATGGGATTCTCACATGCAGAGTTAACAGGGTAGACTTTTAAAAATGAAACTCCTATAAAATTGTATCTGTAGACATCAGCCACAATCATAAAACAAAGATTGAGATTTCATCCCCAAGTGGGGATTTCCTTTCATTTGAATCTGGAATAACTTCACCATTCAATTGGGTGACAAGTGAAAATTTTCAGAAAAACCATTGTTTTTCAGTTATATTACATGGCTTTTCACTTCTACCTTTCAATCCTGTGGGGCTCTTCAGTTCCAGATGCCTGCTAGAGAATTTCTTTGCCTGCTCTTGGTCCAGTCAGCTGGCGTCCAATGGGCTCTAGTCAGAAGTGCTCTGGAGGAGCTACACTTTATCCCAAATACTCTTCCTTGTTTTGGATGAGGGTGCCTGACAATGGCTGTGTTCCTGACTGAGGTTGGTTAATGGCTTCTAAAGCAGTAGTGAACAAGGCAGCCGCTACCAAAACTAAAAAGTAAGTGACTGTTACTCAGAGAGCTGGGCCATTAAGGGGCTGTCGTTTTGTTGTTGTTGTTGTTTGTTTTTTGTTTTAAATAGTGATCTGGGATCCCAAGGATGTTTCCTTCTTGTTAATTTCTACTGTAATTTAGTCTACTGGCTGGGGCTACTGCTCACAATAGTTGTTCTTCACTGTCATTTGCATCTTTTTGAGTAGCATAATCCCCAAACCTCAGCAAAGGTGGGAACTTGTTTAAAATCAGAATAAAGTTATTTTACAAGCCTCCCTTAAATAAGCCAAGATGTGCTCCAGCGGCATAGCACACAGCAAACTTGACTTCACACAACAAAATAAATATGTTACCAGAGTCAGGATGTGTCTGCCATGTGATGCATCCTCTGAACATAGCAAAGACCTTTTTGTACAACTACAGTCAACGTCCTAAGGGGTACACACCACAAGAAGTCCCTGCTCTCCTGGAGGAGTGGCTCTGAGTTGGCTTCACAAGGTTTTTAAGCTGCAGTTGGTCCCCTGGCAGGCTGAGTGACAGAGGTTCAGAACAGGTCTCAGATGGAATGTCCCAGGCCTTTCACAGGAAGCATATCAGTGACTCACTAAATGTAGGTTCTAGCTGCAAGTCATGATGGTAACACTAGCAGAAGGCCACAGCATGGCCAATCTCCACGGTATCCTGGGAAAGATGAGCACTCCAAACAAGACTCCACACTACTCTGGGCTCTCTTTTGTTAATTTCTTCCATGTGGTGAACCAGTTACTTCTGAGTATCCTCTCGAAGAGGGTGGGTATGTTCAAAGGCAGGATAGCTTTTTCTGGAACAATCCTCAGGCTGTGTGGCATGCCTGTGAGGACAAGCATGAGGCAAAGAATTGTCTCAGGGGTCCTGGCTGTTTTCCAGTTTTGGGCTGAGTATGGTCAGAGCTTTGGGCAGTAGGAGACACCAGAGACCCTGACAGTTTTGGTCAGAGGAGGCTGCTCCAAGGAAAGAGGGCACAAGAGGTTCAGCTTTCCTCTGAGCTAACCTTTCTGAAATGTTCTGTTCATCATTCCCCACATCCCACTTAAATGGACTGGCAGTGCCCAAGTCTCCTGTGTAAGTGAAAGGTCTGAGTCCATTGAGGAGTTTTTTTCCTCCTGCCCCTGCCCCATGAAAATTCTCTCTGCCGGTGCACAGTGAACCTGCAGTCTGTGCTGGACATGACCTGGGGTTCCTAACTCATTCTCAAGCTTTCAAAACCAGTCAGACCAGTCTCATGGGTAACAAAATGAAGCCTTAGGTGGTGGGACTTGACTTGGTCACAGGGTTAGCTGGAGGACTGGCTGGTCCCAGCACTCTCTCCCTCAGCCCTGGCTAAAGTCAGTTGTTTTGTCAAATGCTGATGGAAGTAGGTAGGCCCTTACTGCAGACGACTGGCCTCTGTGAACAAGGCAGAGAGGCCATCAAAGGTGAGCTCTCTGTGGTAGAAGGAACAGGCCATAGAGAACAGGAAGATCATCTCCTTCTTGTCCTAAGAAAGAAAACAGGATTCATCTGCTCCAAAGGAAAGATGGTTTCTGGGTGTCAGGTACAGGTGAAGGAACAGGAAGTGGGCAAATGGGGTGCTTCCAAATCTGGCAGGTGACTAGTAGGGTCAAGAAGTGAACAAGGAGCAGATTCATGAATATGTCTGATTACACTTGAGTTACAGACTTTTGTTAAGAAGGTTCTTATCCAAATTATGATCATTAGTAAACAGATCTGTAGGTGAGGCAGAAACTTATTTATATAAACAGAGACAGGCCATCAGCTAAGGAGTGAGCCCTAATGGTCAATGCACAACCTTGCTTTTTAGTCATGGTATCAATGTTAACCAGGATCTGGGCTTTAGCCATCCATATATAGATAGCCACTGCAGGTCCTCAATATATGGTGAGTTCTGTTTTCTGGATTATCTTCAGTTTTGATTCTTAGGGTGATGTTTTGAGCTGAAAGGCCTGGCTGAGTGAAGGGCTTTGCTTGAGGACAAGTATTACCCAGACAGGGAAGCCAAGAGAAAAACTAGTGAGAAGCCTCTCTGCAATTGTTGAATTCTGGGACAACCTCAAACTTACTGAGGCAGGAAGGGACAAAAGCATGAAGGAAGAGGCTGGTTGGGAACCCAGGGGCCCTCCAGGCATCTTCACTTTCACAATGGCTCAGTGGCCTCCTTTTGCTGGGAAGACCTAATAGCCTCACAAGGTCTGGCCAGGGCATCCAGGCCTGTGGTCACTCAGGTGCCCCAGGAGAGGCTGATGGCTTCCTAAGTATTTAAATATTTGGCAGAGGGTCCCTTTGGGTATGAGAACAGCTGGGTCCTAATCTAATCAATGGAAATGTGGTTTGAGCTCTTCAAGGCATGGGAGCTAAGAGTGATAGTACATCGTACTGAGTACACAGAGCATCAGAATAATGAAGCTTTGACGAGCAGTTGGACGGCCTATGGCCCAGGGTTGCACAGATGTTCAGCTTTAGAGCAGTGGCTTTTTTTTTTTTTTTGTAGTTTATGTGACAGATGAGGAAGAGTAATGTTTCCTGTGGATAAAGTAGAAACTATTAAAATCCAGGTGCTTGAGGCTATGGAAAATCATTTCTACTGTAGATCACAGACCATTTCATACTGTTTCAAAATATCCACTTAGGTATTAAAAGAAGAGCATTAAATGGTGAACTGAAGGTTAAGCACACAATAAAATTAAAAATAAGTTTTAAGGTGAATTATCAAGAAATAAAATGTTGATAAAGTCAAGTCGTCGTGTTATCACAAGTGAAACAGACTGTGGTTTTGCATTTTGAACAACGGTCCTGATGATATTAACATTAACTTACACATAACTTTAGAAAGGGAGTCAGCAGTAATGAAAAAAAATGTTTAGTTGTACATATTAAGCAGTCATCTGGATATATGGTGAAAGTAGATCTTTTATTCGCTAGCAACAGCATAATAATCACAAAATTGGTTTAATTACTTATTACACTTGATAAAATTGCAATGATATTCATATTATGATCATAAAATTACATTGAATTAGCGTATGAGAAGTTATAGATGAAGGAGATTTAGACATCTGGTGATTATAAAAACATATAAAAATAATTTTCAGTGTATACTCAGGCTAAGCCTATTACTCTTACTTAAGAGTTTTATAATACAACAACTCATTTTATAAGTCAGACTAAAAATAACATATGTTCACCTGCATTGTTACATTTAGTCTTTACTATCCTCACATTTAAACTGTCTCTTCAAGTTATTTTCCCAAATATTTGACAAAGTTGAATTTGAATGTCTGTTTCAAAATCCCATTTCTTTGCCTTTCAACAAATGTCTCTACATTAATCTCCAAATTTATTTCTACTATTTACTCTTCGTGTGTTTAAATAATAAAAATTTCCATTACCTCTGAAATGGGAAATACGGGAAAATTAAAATTTTTAACTAAATGCAATTATCATTTACCAAGTTTACAAAAAAAGAAGAAAAAGGAGGAGGAGGAGGAAAAGAAAGAAAAAAGGAAGAAAAAGAAAAAAGTCCTTGCTCCCTCCTAGGATTCTTAATCTAGTTTGCCAGGAACGTGGACATGTAAATTTGGTCAGGGTTGGGAGAATGCTGGAAGTAGACACTACAGACAAAGTACAAATAATATCATTTGCATTGATATCAGACAGTACAAAGTGCAAATAATATTTATATTCACATCATGAAAAAAGTGTTATTTATTCACAAGAGAAAAAAATAAGTTAGAAGGGGTTAAGTTTTTATATTAGGCAATGTGGTAGTTATCTGTTGTGTTACCTCCCACCATTCATCCTACCTTCTGCTGAGGACTCCCTGAACAAACACACCTTTAATCTCTCAGGGGAGGCTCATGATTAGCCCTGAACCATACCTGCCACAGGAATCTGCTCAGTGATGCATAGGTGATCAAATTAAATGTTGAGGCAGTAAGTTGTCATGGTATGTTTGAAGAAATGTTGGGAAGAAACACGTTGTCTGCTTTTGTTAGACTTGACAAGGAAGAATATACTGCCCCTATTTTTTCCCAACATGGCTCCTAAAAATGAAACTAACTTAGAGAATATCACAGCAATAAGGAGCTGCAAAACAAAAGAACTCAAAGAACAAAATTTCTAGACAACACTTAACGCAATTTTAGAATCAGACAATGCAAACTAAAAAAAATCCAGTCAATTGTTAAGTTCATTAAAATATATTATTAAAACACGTGAAGTAGAGCAAATGAGTATCTTCATATATGGGCAGAAACATGAATAGTAATTCAGGGAAATGAATGGTGTCTCAAAATGCAACTATATTACAGACATTAAAAGCCTGCATGTGATTAGATCTATCAAAATTATATTACCTATAGTTACAGTTACTAAGAACAATTATAAAGGAAACATTGTAAGCACAATAAAATTTATTAATTCATTAGCCAAGCAGTAAAAAGTCATCAAGGACTCTGGTGAAGAATGTCATGAAAAATGTTCCCCAGTGGCCCTCCTCATCTTATCTAAGTCTTTTATGTGAAAGAAAATCTGGACACACTTCAACATGAAATTTCCTTTGGCACCAAATCCAGTGAACTATATAATAGATAAATTTATTGTGGCAGTTCATTTCTCCACCAATGTAAATTTCAAAGGGAAAGAGTGTGGTAATTACACTACTCAGGGTTCACTTCCATGAATACAAAGCATTGACATTTAAGCAGAATTGTCTTTGAAAGAGGGAATTAGGAACTTGAGGCATGGGCTTTACATTAGGTCTCTTAAAATAACTACCAATATAGCTAATATTGGCCTCTGGAGACACCAATGTAACTTCTACAATTCCACCACAGCAATGCTACCTCTACTACAATCAGAAAGGCATGGATGTTAGGAACACATGAACTTAATTTCAAATAGATCAGCAATTGGGAAGCAAGTGTGTGGTACACACAACACAACATACAAATTTCAGAAAAATGAAAGAAGCCAGGCATAAAAGACTATATAACGTTTATATGAAATTCTTAAGAAATAAAACCTAGATTGTGAAAAGCTAATCAGTAGTTGAATGGACAGGGGCAGGATTGACTCTAAAAAGGTACTGAGAACTCTATAGGGTAAAGAAACTTGTCTACCTCACAAATGTGGTGGTGGTCCCAAAATATGTATTTGTCAATCTTATTGAATTGTATCCTTAAAATTGGCAAATTGTATTGTATTTCAACTATACCTCATTAGCAAAATGAATTCAAAAATATATTAAAAGGATCATATACCATAATTAAGTGGGATTTATTCCAGGGATGAATTAAAAAATACATTAAAAGGATCATATACCATAATTAAGAGGGATTTATTCCAGGAATGCCAGGATGGTTCAACATCCACATATTAATCAATGTGATACATCACATTAACAAAATGGAAAATAAAAATCATATAATCATCTCAATACAGAAAAAAATGAAAAAAATTTCAACACCATTTATGATACAAAGAAAACACTCAACAAAGTGCATACAGATGGAACACACTTCAACACAATAAAGGCCATATATGATTAGCCACAGCTAACACTATAGTATTTTTTCTAAGATTTTATTTTTTTGACAGAGAGAGAGACAAGGAGAAAGTGAACACAAGCAGGGGGAGTGTGAGCAGGAGAAGCAGACTTCCCACTGAGCAGGGAGCCCAATGCAGGACTCGATCCCAGGACCCTGGGATCATGACCTGAGCCAAAGGCAGACACTTAACGACTGAGCCACCCAGGTTCCCCTATAGTATGGTTAAAAGCTGATAAATTTCCTCTAAGATCAGGAACAAGACAATGATGTCCACCCACTCTTACCACTTTTATTCAACAAAGTATCGGGCATCCTAGACAAAGCAATTAGGCAAGAAAAAAATAAAAAGCATCTAAATTGGTAAGGAAAAAGAAAAATTGTCACTATTTGCAGATGACATGACATAACATATAGAAAACACTAAAAACTCCACCCCAAAACTGTTAGAACTAATAAATGAATCCAGTAAAATTATAAGAAACAAAATCAGTATACAGGAATCTGTTGTTTTTATAAACTAATAATGAAATATCAATAAGAGAAATTCAGAAAACAATTCCACTTATAATTGCATCAAAAAGAATAAAATACTTAGAAATAAATTTAACCAAGGAGATAAAACACCTGTACACCGGGGCGCCTGGGTGGCTCAGTCATTAAGCATCTGCCTTCAGCTCAGGTCATGATCCCAGGGTTCTGGGATTGAGCCCCGCATCAAGCTCCCTGCTCGGCGGGAGGCCTGCTGCTCCCTCTTCCACTCCCCCACTTGTGTTCCCTCTCTCACTGTGTCTCTCTATGTCAAATAAATAAATAAACAAATCTTTAAAAAAATAAAATAAATAAAATAAAATATGGATGGAAATTGCACTGGTGTTTTTTGCATGTTAGATACTTTTCTGCATAAAAATACTTAATGATTAAATGTTATTTTCCAAATGTCTAATTCTTGTACAAATATGGCAAGAAAATAAAGGGAAAAAAATGGTTCTTTGTTTTTCTAGAGAGCACAAATACATATTTTGAAATGCATGGAAGAAAACCAGAGTTGATTCATTAAGAATCAAGAAAAATGTTTCCTTAGCAAAAAGTAGAATTACACTACTTATAACTAACATCTGTAATGTGAAAAATATTTCAAGATGGAGGCATGGTCATTATTCTTCTCTGTTCAGAATCAGAAAATTCTTAAGATATACAGAGAATAAAATTAATTTTAATATATTTATTTTATTTTTAATTTAATTTTACTATGTTATGTTAGTCACCATACAATACATCATTAGTTTTTGATATAATGATCCATGATTCATTATTTTCGTATAACACCCAGTGCTCCATGCAGTACGTGCCCTCTTTAATACCCATCACCAGGGTAACCCATCCCCCCACCCCCCCTCCCCTCTAGAACCCTCAGTTTGTTTCTCAGAGTCCATCGTCTCTCATGGTTCGTCTTCCCCTCCAATTCCCCCCCCTTCATTTTTCCCTTCCTTCTCCTAATGTCCTCCATGCTATTCCCTATGTTCCACAAATAAGTGAAACTATATGATAATTGACTTTCTCTGCTTGACTTATTTCACTTAGCATAATCTCCTCCAGTCCCAACCATGTTGATGTAAAAGTTTGGTATTCATCCTTTCTGATGGCTGAGTAATATTCCATGGTATATATGGACCACATCTTCATTCATCTGTTGAATTTTAATATATTTAAAACACTAAATGAAGAGTAGGCAAATTGAGAGAAATTTGTGAACATTTTCTTAAAAGCCAATGGACACTCATAGGCTCTAAGTAAATAAAAGTCACTAATAAACTACTACCATTGGTTAGAAAATATAATGACCTCACCAAGGAAACCTCTGCAATTAGCAATGAATTCAAAGACAGGATGAGAAAATAATACTATAGAGAAATTAGTCTTTAAAATTTACCTGGACTGGGGCACCTACCTGGCTGGCTCAGTTGGAGGAGCATATGACTCTATCCCAGGGTTGTGGATTGGAGGCGCACCTTAGGTGTGGAAATTACTTAAAATTAAATCTTTTTTTTTTTTTTGAGAGAGAGAGTGCTCACATGCATGAGCGCATGGGATGGAGGGGAAAGACAGAGGGAGAGAGAGAGAGAGAGAATCTTAAGCAGGCTCCACGCCTAGTGAGGAGCCTGATGAGGGGCTCAATCTCACGACCCTGAGATCATAACTTGAGCTGAAATCAAGAGTCAGATGCTTAACAGACTGAGCCACCCAGACACCCTGAAAATTAAATCTTTTTAAAAAATATTTACTTGGACTAGATACCACTGGAAAAATATTAATAGGCAATGTCTTCCGGAAACTAAGTAAATTCATATGGATCTCCTTTCTAGAGGTTTATCTTAAGTATTTCCAGATATTAACATTAATTATTGATTGGTATCATTACTAATATACAACCCCAAATAAGGAAGGACTAACAATAAACTGTACACAACTTCAACTGAAGTTAGTATTTCAGTATGTCCCTAACACATTTCTTCTGTGCTTTGTACATAAAGTTGTCCTATTTTAGCTGAGCTGTCATCTACTTTTTTATCTCTAGTCTCTGCTGTAAGGCTGTACATCAGAGAACACTGCTGCAGTGTTCCTAGTATAGCTGTTTTCTGAGTGTTTTCCCATTATGGGTTATAACCACAGTATTCAGAAAACAGAGCATTTACTGAAGAATAAAAGACAAGCATTTTTTCTTGAACAAGCTATTTAAGTTCTTTATTTCCTCAACTGTAAAGTAGCAATAACATCAATGACATAGAGTTGTTTTAGGAGTCAAATAAGATGGCTTATGTGGAGTACATGGTAGGTACTGGATGTATAATACCTATAAATAACCTCTCCCACGTTATTGCTGATCATATGTATGTAGATGTCTTCAATAAAAGCATGAGAGCTTTCTTTAACTATAAAATAGGGATTTAATTACACATACTACAAAGGGCTACTGTGAGGATTCAAAGAAATAAAGTATTTAAATCACTCAGAATAGTGCTAGCACAGTATAAAACACTCCATGACACATACCCTCCCCAATGTCTATCACCCAGCCACCCCATCCCTCCCACCCCCCACCACTCCAGCAACCCTCAGTTTGTTTCCGGAGATTAAGAATTCCTCATATCAGTGAGGTCATATGAGACATGTCTTTCTCTGATTGACTTATTTCGCTCAGCATAATACCCTCTAGTTCTATCCACGTTGTTGCAAATGGCAAGATTTCGGTTTTTGATGGCTGCATAATATTCCATTGGAACAAATAATACATTATATGTTTAAAAAAAAAAAGAAGAAGAAGAAGATAGCAGGAAGGGAAAAATGAAGGGGGGAAATCAGAGGGGGAGATGAACCATGAGAGACTATGGACTCTGAGAAACAAACTGAGGGTTCTAGAGAGGAGGGGGTGGGGAGATGGGTTAGCCCAGTGATAGGTATTAAAGAGGGCACGCATTGAATGGAACACTGGGTGTTATACGCAAACAATGAATCATGGAACACTACACCAAAAACTAATGATGTAATGTATGGTGATTAACATAACATAATAAAAAAATAAATAAAAATAAAACACTCCATGAAATGTAGCTTTATTCCATGAAACTAATTTCATAACAAGTTTAGTTTGCAAAAATATAACTTCATATATATATATCATGGTTACTAAAAAATGCAATATAAATTTAACATACAAACATCATAAATAACATACAGTGTAAGAATGTTATGAAATAAATAGCCATGAAAAAGTCTATGAAAAAGAACAAGAAATTTTTTAAGTCATCTATGTGCCTATTCCAGTTATTGCAATACTCATCCTTCACCACCAGAAACCAGTGTCCTAAAGTTTGTTTTAATTACTCTATTATTTTCCTTTAAAGATTTGCAACATAGATATCTTGAAACAATATGTTGGTTAGTTTGACATGTCTGTTAACCTTTACATAAGTAAGAGTCATATTGTTTTGTATTCTTCTGTGACTTTTTTTTTTAAAGATTTTACTTATTTACTTGAGAGAGAGACAGAAAGAGCACAAGCAGAGGGAGGGGCAGAGGGAGAGGGACAAGCAGGCTCCCCGCCAAGCAGGGAGCCCTACGCAGGGCTCATTCCCAGGACCTGGGATCATGACCTGAGCCAAAATCAGACACAACCTACTGAGCCACCCAGGCGTCCCTGTGACTTGCTTTTATCAGCCAACATTGTTCCTGAGTCATACATGTGGAGGAATATATGAGGATACTCATTTTCTGTGCTTTGTATTTTGTTTTTGTTTTTTTTTTAAGATTTTATTTATTTGACAGAGAGAGACACAGCGAGAGAAGGAACAGAAGCAGTGGGAGTGGGAGAGGGAGAAGCAGGCTTCCCGCTGAGCAGGGAGCCCAATGCGGGGCTCGATCCCAGGACCCTGGGATCATGACCTGAGCCGAAGGTAGACACTTAAGGACTGAGCCACCCAGGCACCCCTGTGCTTTGTTTTATATCACATTTAGGAACATTAAATTATGTATCCACTCTTTTGGTTTATACTAGTGTTGTTTACAGTTTTGTATTCTTTCTATCAATGCTGTTATGAATATTCCAGTTCATATCTCTTAGTGCATATATGCAGTAGTTTTTATAGGGCAAGGTTGGCAAACTTCTTATAAAGGGCCAGACAGTAATTGTTTTAGGATTTGAGGGTGTATGTTCTCTGCCACAACTACTCAATTCTGCCACTGCAGTACAAAAACAACCCTAAATAATAGGCAAATGAATGAGCATGGCTTTTCCTAATAACATTTTATTTACACAAAGAGGCAGATGGATTTGGCTGGAGGGACACAATTTGCCAACCCCTGCTCTAGTGTAGGAGAGGTGGCTTGGAATTGTTGATCCAGGGTGTATGAACATCTTCACTTTGCTGCTTTAGAACAATCTCTTTTCCAGAGTATTTCGACCAATTTATACCCTCTCAAGCAATACAAGAGCGACCCCCTTGTTCACATTGTCACCAATACTTTTATTTTTTAGTAAATAAAAATGTATTTTTAATTAAGTTTATTTTATTAAAATTAATTAAAATTTAATTTTTCCAATAAAGTGGGTTTGAATTGGTATACTTTATGGTTTTATTTGTATATTTATGATAATTAATTAGGCATATTTTCATATGTTGATTTGTTATTTATAATCCCTCTCCTATAGAAAGCCTATTCATATCATTTGACTATTTCTTCTGCAGGAGTGTTTATCTTTTCTTATTGATGCATAGAATTATACATTCAAGATCGTACTTCCTTATTAAGTATGTTGCAAATTTCTTCATTTTTCTGGCTTGTGTTGCCATTCTGTATGAATTCCTCTAATGAACACAACTATTTAATTTTAATGTGGGTAAATGTATCAATCTTCCCTATTACCATTTGCAGGTTTGCAAATGTGTGTGTCATGTTTAAGAGAACATCTCTGTTCAAGCTCATTAGATATTTCTTTTATATTTTCTACTAATCTGATGGAAATTTTTGTGAATGGTTTAAAGCAGTTTAATTATTCATTATCCATAATCAATATCTAAGAAACATCAGATAATAAGTTCACCATTTTTCCTTCGATCTGCAATACCACATCAAATTTCTATACACATGTGAGTCTCTATAAACTTTCTTTTGTGCTCAATTAGTCTACTTATCTATTCCACAAGGCTGGACCCTAATATCTTAATTACTACTCTTTTATTATAAAACCTTGAAGTTCAATAAGGTCCTATTATTCATTCTTGTTCTTTTCTCCAAAATTATATTATCTATTTATTGACTCTTACACTTCTATATTAGTTGTATAATCAGCTCTTCAAATTCTACGAAAAAAACTGTGATTCAAGTACAACTGCACTGAGTCTATGGACTAATTTAAAGACAGCTCAAATCTTCAAATACTGTCTTCTTATCCATAAAATATCAAGTTTTGAGAGGTTTTAAAGGAATCAATCTGGCTTTTGGTATGAGGAATAAATATAAGAGTGGAGTCAAGGGGGCCAGCTTGGAACTCCACAGTCTTACAGATCAGACTGTGGTAGTAGAATAATATCCCTCCCCCAGGAGGGTAATGTCTTAATCCCCCAAACCCGGTGTATTTGTTACGTTACAGGACAAAGGGACTTTGCAAAGAGGTTAAGTCAAGCATCTTGACATGGGTAGGGTATATTGGATTATCCCGGTGGGCTCAATATAATTACCAATGTCCTTAGAAGAAAGCAGAAATGTTGGAATGAGAAAAGATGTGACAGTGAAAGAAGAGGTCATAGAGAAAAAGATGACGATGCCATGATGCTGACTTTGAAGAAGGAAGGAGATTCCCTAAGCCAAAGTACACAGAGAAGCACTGGAAGCTGGAAAGGGATTCTCCCTTAGAGACTCTAGAAGGAATGAAGCCCTTCCAGCACTTTGACTTTAGGACTTTTGAACTGCAGAGCTATATAAGATAGTAAAATTTTGTTGCTTCAAGCTGATAGGTTTATGGTATTTGTTATAGCAGCTATAGGAAACTAATTCAAAATGGATGGCAAAGTGGATTAGGAAGTCAGTGGTGCAAGGGCTGAAAACTGGGTGAATTCATCAAAGAACTTCAAGTGAGAATCAAATATGACTTTTTCATAGATTCATGTGAATTATGAGAGTCAAAGACAATTCTAAGGTTTAGGGCTTGAGCAATGGAAAAATAAACTACAATTTATTTTCTGGCATATAACCGATGTGGAAAGAAAGATTAGGAATGGGAAAATGAGTTTTAGTCACTTTAAAGTTGAAGTGCCCATCAGATAACCATCCATTTAGAAAAAATCAAATTGGCAGGTGAATACAGGAAAAAGGGCTAGAATGAAGACATATGTTTGGACATTATCAGTATCTAAAACCTCTAATGATAAATCAGATCATACTGAGTTGATAAAGGAGAGGATGGACCATGGACTGGGTGCTAGATAGTTTAAAAGTCAGGAATAGGAAAAGGAAACACTAGAGAAAAATAGTAATTTCAAGCAGGAGGAAAACAGACTTTGGTCCTGAAAGTTAAGTGAACAAAATGGAGTTATCAACTGTAGCCTATGGTGTTGATAAGTCAGGAATGATGAAAAAGGTAATGGCGACTTAGACAACAGTTGTTTAAATGGAGTGATAGGAATGAAACCTGAATAGACTGGAATAAGAAAAAGTTGGAGGATAGAAAGTGATAGTAAATATTGGCAATTTTTTTGTAAAGTTTTCTAAAAGGTGAAACGAAACAAAGAGGGTAGCTGAACAGAAAGGTAGAAGTATTTCTAATTCTAAATTGAGATCAGTCACAGAACAATTTAATGCTAAAGAGAATTACTTAGTAGAAAATTATTGAATGATGAGCTTGGACAGAAGAGAGAGTGTAATTTCATTAGAATATGGAGAAGTCTGGCTTACACAAGGAAAGAAAAGGAAACAGGTGCTCAAATTCAGTGCTGAGAGCCTGTGGATGTTCTCTATGGATTCAGTTTTTTCCAGTTTTGTTGAGATATAATTGACATTTAACACATAAAATATATAACAGGGATGCCTGGGTGGCTCAGTCGGTTAAGCATCTGCCTTCAGCTCAGGTCATGATCCCAGGGTGCTGGAATCAAGCCCCGCATCAGTCTCCCTGCTCAGCGGAGAGCCTGCTTCTCCCTCTCCCTCTGCCGCGTCCCCGGCTTGTGTGCACCCTCTCTCTCTGTGTGTCAAATAAATAAATAAAATATTTTTAAAAATAAAAATATGCAACATAATATTTGATACATGTATGTATTATTATGTAATTATCACAATAAGTTTAAAATCTATCACCTCGGGCCACCTGGGTGGCTCAGTCGTTAAGTGTCTGCCTTCGGCTCAGGTCATAATCCTAGGGTCCTGGGATTGAGCCCCACATCGGGCTCCCTGCTCGGCTGGAAGCCTGCTTCTCCCTCTCCCTCTGCCATTCCCCCTGCTTGTGTTCCCACTCGCGCTCTCTCTCTCTATCAAATAAATAAAATCTTTAATAAAAATAAAATAAAAATAAAATCCATCACCTCATATAAATTTTTTCTTGGTATGAAAATGTTTAAAATCCACTCCTTACCAACTTTCAAACATACAATACAGTATTATTAACTATAGTCACCATGCTATACATTACATCCCCAGAACTTATTTATCTTATAACCAGAAATATGTACCTTTTGACTACCTTCATCTAATTCCCTCAACCCCAACCTTCATCTCTGGCAAAGAAACAATCTGTTCTCTATTTCTATGAGAGCGTGTGTGTGTGCGTGTGTGTGTGTGTGTGTGTGTGTGGTTTGACTATTTAATTTTCATAAGTGAAACGGGCAAGAAAATAAACAGCTGAATCAAATCAGAATCAAATACTGGCTGCCTGGGAAAAAAGAAGGAATATAATGATATAAGAAAATATTGTTACAAAATTGTGGTAAGATTGTTTGGCAAGCATGCTGGGTAAACATGAATGAACACATGACTGGGATTCTGCCAGGTTGGTATGACAAAGAGAGAATAAGTCATGAGTACTGAGTTCATGTAAGGGTTCATGACCTAGAGTGATAATACATATGGCCAACAGCATCTAATCTCAATAATGAGAGAAACTGAGGACATGAGGAAGTGGAGATACAACAGAAGAGTGGTAGAACCAATGAACTGGAGGACTGAGCTGGGTTAATAATTATTGAGAGTTTGGTAAATAGAAGCTACGAGTTGGAGAAATAGGAGATTGGTAAATGGAGAGTAACTAACTTGAAGACTGCATTATGGAGGAAGTACAGTTATTGATAATGACATTTATAGGTATAAGTCATACAAGTGTAGGTATAAATGGCTGAGGTAGTAGGAAGATACCACTGAAGGAGAGGAACTGAACAACCAATATGTTTAATCACTTTGTGGATATTAAAAGCTTCAAGAATTATGACAGCAAAGATCTAAGGCCAAATCTTCAAAGACTGGGATATTTTCAAGAGGAGGATTGGGAAAAAACTAGAATTATCAAAGTGAAGCCAGAAGACACCTATCAAACTTCCAGGGCTAATGGTGTGTGGGGGTGGCAGAGTCATGTGACTGCAGCTTCAAAGGCAGTAGTGCCTTCCAAAGCACAGCAGTTCTAACACAAAAGTGAGCAGAACTTTCAGAGAGGATGTGAGTGACAAAGGGAACATGTTGATGAAGGGCTTGAGTTCCAAAGTGCGCAATGAAAGCATTAATGAGAGGTGTAAAATGGGGCTGGGCTGGAGGATGCATAAACCTGCAAGCATGGCATCCTGATGAAAAGAGGGGCTGAGGGTCTTGGGCTTGTTATGGTGACCCATGAAAACGGGGTAAAAGGCATAGTGGGATTCCCTTAAGCAGATTATGATGACAATGTTCCCCTTGGGAGTTTTTTAAAACTGATACTGTAATCATGAAAAAACTAAATTGTTATGGAGAAAGAAAATATGTCAGTGTTGAGAGAAAATTTAATTGCACTGAAATTACAAATTATGGCCAAAGGTTCATAAATAAATAGTCACTAATTAATTCTAAATTCAAAGATAATGTATTCAAGTTTTATTAAAAAATTATAACCACCTAAAGGTTTCCGCCTAAGAATTAAAATTTACTATATCCAATTTTATTTAAAGATCCAGATTAGAAGGCCAATAACCTTAATAAATCTTTAATATACAATTCTTACACTCATTTAAAACTAGATAATATTAAGTCTAAGTAACATACTATTAAGCAACTTAATTAATAAACTCAATTGAATTATTCATTAACTGGTGTACTATTTTGAGCTGTGGTGATCATTTTTATTTATTTTTAGAATCAAGGATTTTTAAGTGTTTGGGCTCATCTTATTCAGTTACAATAATGCCCTGATATTTAATGAATGTTTGAGATTCTAGTCTAGCTAGAAGAGAGCTCAATGTGAACTGAGTCACCTCAAACAAAAGACAAGTTAGCAATAATAACTGTAAAAAATGCTAATATCCCAAAGAATGTGGGATCCTCTCTGAAACTTCATACAAAAGGGATGCAATCTAATTGTCAGCATATGATAGAAATATGATTCTGACAAAAAGAAACCGCTTGTTTCTTCATGTCACCATTATACTGAGTGCTGACAATGAGCCCTTTGCCTGCTCACTTAT
Source organism: Callorhinus ursinus (assembly GCF_003265705.2). Lineage (NCBI taxonomy): Eukaryota > Metazoa > Chordata > Mammalia > Carnivora > Otariidae > Callorhinus > Callorhinus ursinus. The sequence continues at coordinate 137,418,214 of NW_027397066.1, forward strand.
CACTAGTTCACTTTCTAGTGGAATTCTAAACATGGTGTGAAAATGCTACCGTAGGGCGCCTGGGTGGCTCAGTCGTTAAGCGTCTGCCTTCGGCTCAGGTCGTGATCCCAGGGTCCTGGGATCGAGCCCCATATCGGGCTCCCTGCTCCGGGAGAAGCCTGCTTCTCCCTCTCCCACTCCCCCTGCTTGTGTTCCCTCTCTCGCTGTGTCTCTCTCTGTCAAATAAATAAAATCTTTAAAAAAAAAAAAAAAAGAAAATGCTACCGTAATAGTTTCCAAAATTCTGAGGAATTCTCTATTTTGTCATTTTGTTTCAAAGTATTTTGTGGAAGAAGTATTGATGATTCCAGGGGGAAAATATCTCAGGGAATACTGTTAAAAATTCAAAAGTGGTTTCTAAAAGGCATATATATGCTTAATATGATGATGGAGGCAACCTCACTTACTAAGGACATATTTGGAAGAGGAAAAATCAAGCTCTTATAGCTTCCTTTTACCTTTCAGTATCCCTCTGTAAAACACTTCCAAAATGGACGCCACTTCTGCCCACAATCTCATCTCTCTATTCTGTAGCGTTCCAATATAGTCATGCTTTCAAATAGCTGCAGATCAACACTTAAGCAAGTGAACTTAAACGAATAGCAGATTCATTATTTAGCTTTCCTAGGAGTTATGTGTATCTTCACAGGGAAATCAAAGATAAAACAAAACACCTAATCACCATCACCATCATCCCAATAAAAATAATACCAATCTCCACATAACCAAAATACATATGGAATTCTCAAAACTGTGATGAGGACTACCTAATATGCCATTTACCATACTATGTAAGCTATGTCTTGGTTTGCTGAATCTTTGTCTTTTTCACTCTGTTGAATTTATCTAAAACACACACTTTTACTTATATATCACTTGAGTGATAATGGCTTTTTGTCTTTTTTAATTCTAAGAAATTAAATCTTGTAAATAGAACTGTTTAAGCATGCTAATTTAGTTCAGGGAATCTTCTCACTTAAAGCTCTCACTAAATGACACTGTTTTACTGCCTAGAAGTGCTTCCAATTGTATGTACAACAGATGGCCAAAGCTTTTCCTTTCTTTCTAATAAAGGAACTGCATTTTTAAGGATTTCATCTTTTTAGGTTTTGTACTATGCAAACTTTAAATGAAAATTGTTAGTCTTTTACAACTCGAGAGAAAGAATCTTTCTGGACTGTTGAAGTCCAATATATTTGTTCACTCGCAAGGTATGAAAAGTTTCATGCTCGCTCTCATGTTCTTAAAATAAATATTCTAAGCAGTAACCAGTAACAACAGCTGACACGTGGCCACTTATTATGCACCAAGTACTGTCCTAAGTGCTTTACATATATTAAATGATGTAACCTTCATAGGAAAATTTTTTAAAAAGTAATCCAACATCACACGTCTATTAAGTGACAGAGCAGTCTAACTGAGGAGCCTATGTGCTGGACCAGTAGCGTGTGCTACTTGCCATAATGAATAACTACTTATAGACCAAAATACCTGATACTGAATTGATTTTCCCTCAACACAGGAATTAGAGTTCAATAATCCATTTCTCTCCTTCTTTGGTTTTAGAAACAAATTTAAAATCAAATTCCACATTAATGGCATGTATGTGTTAAGGAAAGAATCAGACTGCCCAGATTCAAACCCCAGCTCTGTCACTTACTGGGTGTGTGACCTTGGACAAATTGTTGAACCTCCTAAACCCTAAAAATGAGGATTTTCACAGTACCTAATCAAGTATTATTGAGATATTGTCCTATCAAGTCATGTAACACAATTCACGAGATACGACTTTTATTTGAAATACAGTTCAAGCAGAAAGGAATTTTTTCTGGGTTCCCTCCTAGATCAACTGCAAAGGATATATTTTTTATAGAGTATAGAAAAAAGCCACTTTGATGATAGGGGTATGTTAATTAAAAACCATTTAAATGTTTGTAGACCTCTATCTGCAAAGACAAATGTAGCTTCAGAGGAGGTGATTTCTAGTATGCTTTTATAGCTTAACTGAACAGATTTATTGAGGTTTCTTATGAGAAATATAAATCATTTCATCAACATATAATCACCAAATAAACAGGCTCCCAATCCTCCTCCAAGACAGAATAAGGACTACAATGTATTAAGTCTGCTATGTTCTACAGATGTTCGCTTTCTCTTTTAACGCAATCCCTTACTCCTAACCTCTCCCAACAATCTCTTTCCAATGTGCCTGCTAATATTTCTGCTTCATTATGAGTTCACTCTCTAAAAACTTATAAACTCTTCTGTAGATATACAGTCTAATATCCTGGCCTTATCTAGCCTAAAATGACCACTTTTTCTGCACCCTTTCAAAGCTGAAGCATTTTTTTCTCTTGTCTTATGAACTTTAGAACCAGGTTATAGGACCAACATCTTCCTGATCAGACCATTTCCCACTTCCATTCTTATTTAAAAGTAAAACCTGCTTCTTTGAAACTCAGATCATTCTCTTCCTTAACTGGTTATGAAAAAAAATACAGACTTCCTACTTACCAAATTTATAAAGATGCACATACCTGGCTTTCAGCATTCGATTCCATAATATTTATTTCCATTCTAGACTATTTCAAAATCTATCCAATATCCTGGCTTTTCTTTACTTTGACCTAAGCTCCATTGTCCTTTGCTCTCTGCCCCACCTCAACGTTTTCCTCTCCTTATCACATCCTAAGACTAACCAGAGATTGTCCCAACAACCCAATTGCTAAATCAGAAATCCTAATCCCCACCAGCCTTTTATGATAACTTACCTTTGTAGCATTTCCATTGTTATATAGAATTATCCCTCTGTGATCTTTCAATTCACTGATTCCTCTTTCTCCCACCTTTCAACATTTTCCTATATTCTTCTCACTTCTTATACAATTTAGATTTTTGTGTTAATCATTATAATCAGTACATATTCTCTCCTATTTCTTATCTATTACTACAGAGGAAGTGTCTTTCCTCTTATATAAGACAAAAATTTCCTCTCTGCTCCTAAGGACATCTCTCTCCATCAGCTATATATCCTCTATCTATAGATGACATGAATTATTCATATAGATATGAATTTGTTATCTCCTATGATAAGAATTAGAGGATCTACCAGAGATCCTTAAAAAACTAAGTTCTAGAAAGAGAAGAATAAAACAGAGTAGGAAAAATCACCAATGACATAATTAAAAATAAAAACTCCAAGACTGATGGGGTGCCTGGGTGGCTCAGTTGGTTAAGCATCTGACTCTTGATTTTGGCTCAGGTCATGACCTTCCCGTGGTGAGATCAAGCCCCGCCTCAGGCTCCATGCTCAGTGGGAGTCTGCTTGAGATTCTCTCTCTCTCTCTCTCCCTGTGCCCTCCCCCTACTCATTCTTTTTCTCTCTCTCTCTAAAATAAATAAATAAATAAAATCTTCCTAAAAAGTTGGGGGGCACCTGGGTGGCTCAGTGGGTTAAGCCTCTAACTCTTGGTTCAGACTCAGGTCATAATCTTGGGTCATAGAATCAAGCCCTGCATCAGGCTATGAGCTCAGTGGGGAGTCTGCCTGAGATTCTCTACTTCTCCCTCTGCCCCTCCCCAAATCATGCTCTCTCTCTCTCTCTCTCTGGAATAAATAAATAAATCAAAAACAAAAACAAAAAATCTCCAAGACTGAAAGCTATGAATTTTCAAATTGAAATGTCCTATTAATTACCTAACATACTGGATAAAATTGCACACACGCTGATAGGTATCATTGTGAAATTTCAGAACTCTGGGCAAAGAGAAGATCTTATAAACTTATAAAGAGTAATTTATAAAGAGAGAACTTATAAAACAATTAGAAAGAAAAAAATTCATGGAATCATAATTTATTTTCAATGTCTTTACAGAAAAACTTGAAGCTGGAATGTTTTAAAACTTATAAAGAAAAGAATGTCTCCAAACTAGAATTCTAAACCAAGCAAAAACACTAATTACACAAAATGACAGAATGAATAAATATATAGACAGACCAAGATTAAAAAACAAATAAATGAAATAAACTACCCATATACCTTTCAACAGAACACACTGAAAGATATATATTAAATCAAGGAAGTAAATGAAGGAATGGGTGTACGTGGCACCTAAAAAAGTGAGGTTCCAACACAGGAGAGAAGCAGAAACGTTTTCTAAGATAATGGTGAAGAAGGATCACAGTTTTGACTAGTAGAGACAAGGCTTGGAGGTGTTGGGGGTGGGTGGACATTAAATATAGACTGGTGCAGGATAAACGGTTGTGATACAGAACATGGCATGGCTCTGTATCTTTTGCCACTTAAGGCCCCAATTTTCCATCAACGCTTTTATGAATGAAATCCACATCATGATGATGTACAGTAGAGTCTGAATGACGAGAAAATAAATACAATTACACTGAAGGCTAAGCCTCTTTTTGAAACAGTTTCTTGTCCAGATTCTTCTGATCCAGAAAGCTTTGAAAGGGTAGAAAGACATAAATCTGTCCAAATGAGGGTCTACATCTTTGCATATGTGTAGAATATAGGGATGACATACCACAATGATAACTGCTTTTGAAGAGTGGAACTGCAGAACTGGAATAAAAGTGTTGTGAGGGAGACTTTTTGCTTACTCTCCAATTCCCTTAGAATTCAGTAATTTATGAAGATATAACCTATCAAAACTGAAGAAAATAAAATATGTCATCTTAAAGTAAACAGAACTTCCTGAATACTGTTGAGGCTGTTTGTTCTGAGTTTTTAGTGAAACGATCTTCATCATCATTGTCTCGGTCCTGAGATTCTGCTTTTGGTCTTGTGCCTGTGACTCATCATCCAATGTTAGTCTTCCTTTGAACATCAGCAAACTTATCCACAAGGAAACACCAGAATGATTTAGGCTTTTGCATTTTACCTAAGACTGTAAACCATAAATATCAACGTAACCTCCCATATGATCTCTAATGAGTTCAGGGTTTCTGTTTAAACTGAGATAAAGTGCTTTTATCAAAATATGTTGAGAAAAACCAGTCAGTGATATGAAGTGCAAAAGAGGCTCTCCAATTTTGTCTTGATTTCAATTTAAATTTATGTCCTGAAAGCACTGTTTTCTTTCCTCCTCACTGATTAACTGACTTTTGCTATTCATTCTTTTTTGTTGTTGTTTTGTTTTGTTATTTTATTTTTTTATTATTATGTTATGTTATTTGCTATTCATTCTGAAATAATTCTCAGCTTCTTATGCATAGCCCCTTGTTCTTTGACGCTCCTTTTTTATCTTTACCTCATATATATTTTGATATCTGAAAACTCTCAATTTTGCTAGTCTTTGGCTGGGCTATTTCAATCCTGGTATCTCTGATTCACTTCTTTCTTTCCTGAAAATAAATCACACTGAATATCTAATTTCTTGTTCATATTACTTTACAGGTGAAAACACCATTATAGCACCTTTCAATCTAGAATTTTACCTAATTTTTTATGTTCTTCCTTCCTCAGTAAAAATGTTTAATGTCTAACTGTAATTAAAACAGACTAAATTGAGTCTTCATACTGTATTTGGATATTAGATACAGACATTTATGAGATTGGCTGTTGTCTGGGTCATTCTATCCTAGTATAGTGATATGATATAATATGATACTTTGTAAAGAAGTAAAACATTGATGGTACTAAAAAATTAAAAATCTACTTGACCCTATTTGTAGCTTGAGCTGAAAAAAATTAAGGCATTAAAACCATATTAATAATTTGTGAAGAAGAAAGAAGACTGAATTTGCCATGAATTATTTCACAAGAAGACAAATTTGAGCATTACAGAGTATTCCATTAATTCGTTTTGGCAAAGTTAAAATGGAAAGTTACAAAATCATAAGAATATGTACGCTACCCAGTGCTTTGTGTTCATACTATACTTCATCCTCAAATGTCATGGTACTAGTGTCCTACTGTCCTCTTAACATTTTCTACCATGATAATAATTAAAAGATACTTGCAGAATAAATGTTTAATTAACATGATGTAGCACACTGTGTTAATACTGCATAAAAGTTGTAACAGTAAATTTTTGTGTTCACTTGAAAAAAAGGAATTACCTGAATAGAAATTAGAAAGAAATTACCTATTAGAAATTAGAAAGAAATTTGGTTATGAGGATCTGTAGGAATTTTATTAGTGATTTTGTTTCTCTTCTTTATATTTGCTTATTTGTTTTATTGGAAAACCATATAAGCTAATCAACAGAATATTCATAACCATAATTAATATATAATAAATATAAGATTTATTCCACAAAGTCATAATTAATATGAAATATGATGACATTAAATGTAGATATAAAATGGTACTTGGTGGATGAGTAGTGAAATTGAAATGTGTAAGGCAGCATCATTAAAGAAGAGATGTCAGCTAGCTTATGTGTATGTTTCAGGATTATTTAAGGTGCAAGGCTACAGGATCTTAAAAGATGAGTCAATATTGACTGAATTGAAGCCAGTTCTAGAAGGCAGCGGAAAGGGGTGGAAGGCTCAAAAGTGACCCAGCAAGGAAGAGATCACCTTCCTACATGGCTTGGTAGGGGGAAAATGGTACATGGATCTGGTGGCTTCATCTTTTAAAGCAAAAACGGGGAATTAGTTCTTACAAGTATTAGTTTACTAATGTGTATGATAGGTTCATAACATTTAAAATAATGTCTCCAACTAAAAACATATGTATGGAAAAATTTAGGTAGTACCCACATCAATGCAATTACTATGATTTTCTTAATGGTTTCCCATTAAGAGATGCATATCCCTCATTTGAGTTGTTGTATTCATTTTCCTTCTTTTATGCTTCTCTTCATTAAGATATTAAACTAGATAATGAGAATAGATGTATTTTGCTGTTGATATGAAGATTAATTAACTTTTTATTTCCCACACATAGCATTTAATTATGGAACCACCATTAACCCAGTTTTGAAGATGGGAAATGAAAGATTATTTGGAGTAAGAGATTTGCCGAGAATCACTCATTAGAAGCAAGAGGAATCAATACCTCTCACTTCAGAGATTCCATTCTCAACTACCACACTACACTGCCATTGTGTGAGTTTCACTCATACTAACGCTCACACTCATACTAAAATTCTTCAGGACACAATGAAAAACAAAGGATGAAACAGTGTCCTGTTGATTACAGACATAAATTGTCCTGTTGATTATAGACATAAATTATCCATTTATAAAACAATTGGCCTGGCATAAGCTAGGTTCTATGGACACAAAGATGAATAAGACTTGATCCTTCTCTAAAGAAGTACAGAGGAAGAACATCTGTGACCATGACAAATACACCTTGTAGACCTCCAACTAAAGGGAGCATAATGATAGAGACCCCCAGCTGCTATGCTCTCCACAATCCATCTAATCAACAAGCAAGTGTATTCAAAATACTAATGCAGGCTCCTGCCAATTTTGGTTAAAAAATTCCTCAAAGACTCTGGGAACCTTTCCAAGGCCATTTGGAATGCTTCTACCCAACTTTCTCTTCCTCTCTCTTCCACTTGGGGTCAGCTTTGCATCTCAGTCTGATTGCTTTCCCAGATTTGATTAGCTCCTACTCTAGTTCCTAGTTTCTCATAAGAATATTTCACCCTAATACAATCTTTGTGTGTTTAACTGCATCTTGCTATCTGTTTCTCAGAGAATCTGGACTAACCTAGGATTCAACTGAAGAAAGATGGGTAGAGGTGGGCTTTCAGAAGGGTGTGCCTATATTTATTAATGTTATAACTAAATATAAATTAGTTTCATAAAAGTATTTTTAGGCTAGGCAGAGCTAATATAAATACCAGGACTGGCCTTTGCTTAGGCTTTTCCCCCAATCCCTTGTACCTACAATTCCAAAATCAAATGTTAACCTTGAGCTGAGGTTTTTTTGGTTTGTAAGAATTACCTATTAAAGTTCAAATGCTATAAGACTTTTTTTCTTTTTAAATATTGCAATTTTATTGTATTTTATTGTTGGTGGTGGTGGTGGTTTTTGAAGGAAAGAGAATGACTGGAACCTAGAATCAAGGTGTGAAAAGAGACACTGCTGGGGTGAGTGAAGTGTCAGAACCAGATAACAGGTAAGAATAGAGGAAGTACCACGAAGTCTAGAGATTTCCTCCCCAAAAAAGGGTACTGTTATAACAATTCTTAGGTATTGATATTAACCAGTTTGTTAATATTTCAAATCTCCTAGTGAAACACATTTTAATGAATTATGTATGTGCTTGATTCCCAGATTTCTACAGATTAATCAGCTTTTGTATACCTACTTCTCAGTTTAAAACTTGACATATAATGGGTAACAGTTATTTAACATTCATTCGTTCATGCACTTAATATAATATTTTCTTTTAAGAGTCAAGGACTATAGAATTTGAGGTTTTAGCAGTGGATAAAACAAATCCCTGACCTACTGAAGCTCACATTCCAACGAGAAGAAATAGCTAAATGAATAATTGAACATGAAATATATTATACTATGAATGCTGTGAAGAAAAATAGAGTAAGGACTCAAGAATAAGTGGGGGTGGGGAGAGTTGTTAATCAAATAGGGTTGTGAGGAAAGGCAGAACGAAAGGATGCCATTTGAGTAGAGACCCAAGTAAAACCAGAGGAAAGAGCCATGCATGTATTTGGAGGAAGAGTGCTCCAAGCTGCGGGAACAGTGACTGTGAAGACACTGTGACAGAAGTGGGCTTAGAATGCTTGACTAACAGTAAGGGTGCCAACATGGCGGGATCAGAATGGAAGTGTGAAGAGAAGCAGGAAATGAGATTATACCTATGGCCAGATGCCCAACCAGATGGGGTCTTGCTTGCAATCATATGGAAAATAAAGAATGCTATCACAAAATGTATTCTGGCAATTATTTGCCAGAAATTTAAGTTAATGTTAGTAAGCTGCTTACTTCTATAATAAAATGTACCTTTTTCAAATTACCATTTTTAAATGAAACATTCCACAGTCTTCATCTGAGGCCTGTCACACTGTTAATAAAGAGGTCTAATCTCTACAACCTGGCACATTCTGCTGGACTAATGTAGTATCTAACAATCTGGTATAATTTAGTCAACAGCAGTGCTCTCCAATAATATGGTACCCTTGGGACAGTCTGATATTTGAACAGTTCCAAATTTATCTGTATCTAGTGAATAATTTAATGTATTCAATGAGAGTAAGATGGTTATCAAAGCAAATGGTTTCAATTTTTAGGAAAAACGTTATTTAGAAAGTGTGTTTGTAGATAGCATTTTAACTTGAAGGTTACTGGTGTCTCATCTAGTAGTTTAGACAATTCCTGATATATTGATACACAAATAAGAAAGCCTATAAAAGTAATTTTAAAATTCTCTCTGAATAAAATTGACTTAATGAATTCATATTTTCTAAAGTATATCCAGTAGTAATATAAAAAATCCTTTACAGTGTTACATATTCCAAACAGTTCCATGACCTAAATCCTTGATTTTATCAAAAATATTTAATAATTCTTTAATAGAACGCATGTACAAAATATCTCCAAAGAAAGCACACTTTAGATAATATTATTTGCCACAATGGAATATATTTATCTGATTGAGGATCATATAGGCCTTTGTCTCTTTCTAGCATGAATAAAATATTTTTGAAGTTATTTCTCCTAACATTTTCAAAACGGTTAACACAATATGCACAACATTGGTATTTCTATTTTATGCAACAATTTTTTTATGAAAATGTCAAGTTGTTTAGAGTAATATCCATGTCAGACTATTTCTCACTGTAAGACAGAGGTTAAGGCATCTTGACTGATATTAAGGAAGTAAGTAACCAGGAAAAAATTAGGTTAATAATCCAGTTGCTTGATTTTGCCAGTTTTATAAAACTGTTGACCAAGAAAAGACTGTGTAGCAACCAAAGCATTTATTTGGGGTCAGGTATTGCAATATTCTGGAGACAAAGAATTGACAAAAATTGCAAGTGTGCTCCAAATTCCTGGCAGGGAGTTCAGGCTTATAACGACAAAGTTACAAGGTTACATAACTTATTTTAAAATATTTATGAATGGTGCTGGAGGAGTTTAAACTGACTATATAATACACAATTGACTTTTTAGCTGACTGATATTACCTTATCTCTAATTCAGTCTAAAGTAGGACACATTCCAGGTGTCATGGTTGCAACTGATCAAGTTATAATTGACAAAAGTCCAAAGTTCATGGGCCCTGCTTTCTCAGTGTCCTTCCAACTCTATTTTGAATGGTCCCTTCGCAATGCTAAGTGCATGTTGAATCTTCTTTCATAAAACAATACCTGTAGCTCCTTAACTCCAACCTTAAGCCAGACTCTGATGGCTAGACTTCAGCACATAGTTGGAGGAAAAGAACTTTCATCAAAGTTGTTTATTTTATATTTATCTTTTCCTTTTACCTTAGGGTTTTTTTTTTTTTACCTTGTAAGGCACTTTTAGGGTACAATTAAGTTTACCAATATATCTCACATTACCATAATCTTCTGGTTAATTAGACAGTTTTGGTTTAAAGTAGATGGGTTTACTTCCTTTGATAAAGCATATAAAATTCTGTCACAAGCCTCATCAGTATATAATAAAGATCCTAAAAGCTGGCTTTGATATCAGAGAGAAAGAATATGAGTATGCAGCAGGATATGACCATAGGTTTAAATAAAATGAAAGAAAGAAAGAGAATGAAGAATGGTAGATGGTGTCACTGAGTTAATTTTATTTGTGTTGATTATTTTGAGAAATATCAATGACTTTTGTCTACTATCTAGTTAGCTAGTCAACTAAGTATTTCTTTACGTACTTACATATTTTGGGGTTAAAAGATTTTTTTCAGTATGGTAAAGAATACTTTCAAAAGAGGAAAATTAGTAATGCTCTAATGCAATCCCTTGCCTTATATTTTTTCTCATTGTGAATCAGGATACTATAGTATCTTTGGAGTAAACTGGAAGTACGTTTGTGTGTGTAAAGACACACACACACATAGACATACAGACACACACATATATATACATACAAACATACACACATATAACAAATGGAGAATGTCAGATAAGGAAATTAAATGAAAAAGACATGTTATCTTCTAGATAGTGATCTTAAGGTGTTCAGGATAGAGGATCTAAGGAACTAAGAAAGGAACATTAACATATTTAAGGTTGGGGAAAGTGACAAAAACCTATGATTTATAGAAGGATCCATGGATAAATCCAAAAAAAACTATTTACTTTCCATAAAAACAATACTTTAATGAAATATCAACTCAGTATTCCTCAGAGCTAGAAATCTTATAAAATGCAGGTTTTCTGTTCCTATTATAGTTATAAGGACTAAAGAACACCGATTTAAAATAATAGCCCAAGAATTTCTGCTTTGGTCCAAAACAGATTAAAGGGTCAGATTTACTCTCCTACCTGAGCTCTAAAATGTATTGGTATCAGGCAGTAGAAGGCAGCAATCCCTTATATGAGAAAACAAACAAGGTAATCCTTGTGATGGCCACAGTTTTTTGCCTGAAGAAAGTTTCAACCTGCAGTACCTGCAGTACAAGAAACAGAAGCCAAAGCAGAGTCAGATGGTCTCCCTGTATTAAAGAGATTGATCTGGAGGTCCAGGGAAGCCAAGTAAACTAGAGTTTGCAGGTATGGTATTGAGAAGAGAGAGCTGCAAATAGAGACAACCTCAGAAATATACAGAAGGTCCCTCTTGAGTATTCAGTGGAGGATTTATCAGCATATATGTGTGAGAAAATTCCCTAAAGTCTGGGAAAAGAGCCACATCACAAAATTAAGGAAAAGAGTGACCAAAGTTCACATAGGCCAGATTGGAAAATCTCATAATTGAGGGACATCTGTTAGACTACTAGAAGGATATTGCCTCAGCAGTGCAGAAGATTAATCTTAGACTAAGTGCTGCTCATGAGACAAAAAAAGGACCAAAATTTTCCCAAATAACTACCTCCCAGAACAAAGCCCAGAAATATTTTTAAAACTACAAAAATATCCAGCACCCAATAAGGTAAATTTCACATCTGTAACCCAATCAAACATTATCAAATCTCTAAAGGAGCAGAATAAGACCACCCATAATGAAAAAAATTATTTGATCAAAATTTTACCCATAAATGACATCATTAGTAGACAAAAAACTAGAACATTATTAGTTTTTAAGAAGGCAAGTTAAGCATACTGAAGATAGACATGGAAGATAATTAAACACCCAAACAGAACTTCTAGATATGAAAAATTACAGTATCTGAGATAAAAAGTACAATGGATAGAATAAGTAGACTAGATTCTGCAGAAAAAAAAAGTGAGTTTTAAGACAGCAATTGATACTATCCAAAATGAAATACAGAGAGAAAAAAATACACACAAAAAGAAGCAGAGCATCTGTGAACTGTTTAGCCAAATATATGTTAATTCAAATCCTACAGGGAAGCAAACAAAAGTCAATTATATGAATAAATAATGACCAAAATTTGTCCAAAATTTATGAAACTATAAACCCACAGATACAAGATGTTCAACTATCCCCAAACACAGAAATTTGAAAAAAAAAATTACACAAAGACAGTTTAATCACATTGCTTAAAAACAGTGATAGAATGAATAGCTTAAAAGCATCCAGCAGGGGAAAAATATGTATAAAAGAAAAAAACTAAAGATGAGAGTAAATCCTAGTGAAGCAATATCTTATAAAGTGCTGAAAGGAAAAAGTATATAAAACTGTCAAATTGTCAACCTAGAATTCACTGCCCAGAGAAAATCTTTCAAAAATGAAGGTTAAAGGCTTTTTCAGACATGCAGAAGCTGAAAGGATTCATCAAGAGCAGGTCTGCATTCCAAGAAATGTTAAGAAAAATCCTCCAGCCAGAAGAAAAACGATACCAGATGGAAATAAAGATCTACACAAAGGAATAAAAAGCATGGGAAACATAATGGTATGGGTAGCTATAAAATTTATTTTCTTATTAAATTTCTTTAAAACATTATCATTATGACTTGTGACTTGTTTTGATAAAACACAGCAACTAACTTTTCTAGAAGTGGAAATCTGCCTGTCTTAAAACAGTCAAGAAAGAGTAGCTATCTCTCAAAATCTCTCTCAGGATCCCCTCTTTCACCAAACCACCTAAAATTAGATACTGGCAAAGTAGATGGGATGGTATAAATTAAAATGCCATTTCTAGACTCTAAAAAGGTATAAAAATAGTAGAACATGTTCTCCAGCATCTAATACCTTTTTTCCCACTATGGAAATTAAGAAAATTTCGTACTGCTCTGGAGTTCTCTCTTTTTTTTTTAAGATTTTCTTTATTTATTTGAGAGCGAGAGAATGAGAGATACAGAACACGGGAAGGAAGAGGGTCAGAGGGAGAAGCAGACTCCCTGCTGAGCGGGAAGCCCGATGCGGGACTCGATCCCGGGACTCCAGGATCATGACCTGAGCCGAAGGCAGTCGCTCAACCTACTGAGCCACCCAGGTGCCCTGGAGTTCTCTTTTAACCACAGTTTATGCCAATCTTCTCCATTCTGGAGTCCTTGAGACCTTCTGAAGAAATATTGTCCCTATGTTTGTCTTGTCCCTCTACCTTATTCATTACCCAATATTATGATTCTTACATTTTTAAGAAGCTGATCTACATTTGCAATGATCCCAAAATAGAGTCTGAGGCTGAAAACATACTCACATCTACTATGATGAATGCCAGAAGCACAACCAAATACCAAAATATAGTTTTATGCAAAACTCAGTGGAAATAGGTTAAATTTAATTAATGTGCATGATTTTCCAAAACCAATTAAGATACAGGCAACACTATGCATAACAATATGCATACTTTAAGTTGCCATTTCTCTGCCTCATTCCTAGGGACTCCAGGCAGTCCCAATTCCAGTTGTCTCTATGCCTTAATATAATAGTTGTGTATAAAAGCAATCATTCTACAAAAGAAAAAAATACATTAATGAACTATTAGTAAAATATTGTTGTTGGATATAAATCATTAATTTGCCAGACCCTGGCCTAACGCACCATCTCTTGACATTTCATTTATGTTTCATCATCCAACTGAAAAACAAAGACCCTATGAAATTTAATTGAATCATGTTAAAGGATGTTATCCAGGACAGCAGTTCCCAAACTTTAATGTGCATACAAAACACCAGAGGATCTTATTAAAGTGCAGATTAAGATTCAGTGGGTATGAGGTGGAACCTGAGGTTCTGCATTTCCAACTAGCTCCCAAATGTTACGGCTGTAGCTAGTCCTGAGACTACACTTAGAGTAGCATGAATCTGGAAGTAAAGTCCATGAATTTGTTGCTGAGATCTTGAGAGTAGTTTGGTTAATGTAGGAAACCAAAACTAGAATTATCCAATTCTTTGTTGTATGAAATGTCCCAGTACAAAGAAATACACACACACACACACACCCCTACCTTAACTACTTCAGTGTCTTATGCTAAACAGCTATAGAATAATGTGCTTAAAAACAGGGAGATTATTCATACAACTTTAAAAAAAATACCTTTTTTTTTAGAATTTTAAGTTCACAGAAAAATTGAGAGGAAGGTAGAGAAATTGTAATATATCACCTGTCCCCGCACATGCAAAGCCTCCTGCGTTACCAATATCCCCCACCAGAATCATGTATTTGTTACAACTTGTAAACCTACATCAACATTAGAATCACCCAACAGCCATAGTTTACATTAGAGTTCCCTCTTAGTGTTGCACATTCTTTGTTTGGACAAATGTACAGTGATCTATATCCACCACTGTAGTATCATGCAGAACATACCCCTGCTCTAAAAATCCTCTGTGCAACATCTATTCATCCCCTTCTCCTACCCAACCCCTGACAACCACTTATCTTTTTAATGTCTCCATAATTTTGCCTTCTCCAGAATGTCATACAGTTGGAATCTTACAATATCATAGCCCATTCAGATTAGCTTCTTCCATTTAGTAACATACAATTTATATGACTTTTACTTTTACTTCCACAACATCTTGAAAAATGCTGATTACATGATAAAATCAACTTTTATTGATTCACTATAGATTAGAAACATATAAAAAGGCAGATTTCAGAGATGTTATATGAATTGGCAAGAATTATTTCCCAGAAATCAACTGTGCTTGTTACATTTAATAGTAGCTAGTACGGTCTCTAATTCGCAGAATCTATATTCTTGGCAAAGATAAATAGCCCTGAAGTTTACTGCTTTAATGTTTGCCAGATATTCCTTCAAATTCTAACTACCAAAAAGTAATATGAAATAAATATATGATCCCCAAATTTAGAGAACCGATGCACCATATGTGGCATTTTCTAAGATATCTTCTCTTGGGCTAAGGCTACTGTTTGCATTGTAAATATATAGCCTAGATACTCCATTCCTAGGGCAACTGTAAAGGATAGTAGCCAAAAGAGTCCAAACAGCAACATCTCCAGTCTGCCCATCTTACATAAAACAGATACCGTATCTAGAAAACAATAAATTGACACATGTATTAAAATATACTCAGGATTTGTTTTAATCATATATGGCAGATGACAGAGACAATGGCCTTTGAAAGAAGAAGAGTTTATTATTTAAAATCCTCAAGAGAAAAGGGCATGCCACACAAGTCAGTGCCATATAGGGAAATACCAGGAACTGTCAAGAGGCAAGGAAAAGTAGAGCCCAGAGCCTTTATTGTGGTTTCTGCAGGAAAGAATGGGTTAAGTAGGGTAGGCAAGTTTGAACAAGTTTAGAACTGGATATGTTGAATGCTTTCAGCAGGATAAAGCTATAGGAATGGTCTCATGTTGTCCAGTATCTTGCCCTGGAGTGATTTAGGGCATGGGAAATATTGGCTTGGTGTGAGAGTTATATAAAGGAGGTGGTTGGGTACATAAGCTATGAATTGGTTGGTTTGCATATGTAAGTAATGCGAGTACGCAAATTGCTTACTTTCTGTAGGAATTAGCTAACCACGGAGACACAGTCTCTCCCAGGCTGGCCATCAAGGACCCTAAGAAATCGAAGCATCATAAATTACAGAAAATAAAAGACATTATTAATTCAATGCATTAACCACACACACACACACACACACACACACACACACACACACACACATCTTGCCTAAGCTCAGCCAGCTTTCCCTGAATATCAATAAAACTGATTATGACCTCAGAAATTATCTTTAGCCACAGATGATTTTGCAGCTGTCAATGCCAAAACAAACCTTCCCTGAATTAGGCTTTATTACTTTATATCCTTGGCAAATAATCATTTTCACTGATAAAATAAAATCAGAATCACTATTAAGTTCCCATGCCCTTTTCCTCATGTGTCTAAGGAAAAACATAAATCACACTCTTCAGTCACATGACTCCTAGAATAAATTTAATTTCAAAAGACAGGAGAAAAAAAAGAAATCAAAGTTTTTGCTTCATCCTAAGGAGAAAATGATTTCATATAAAACAAGAATTTTTGAGCATATATATTTATAATTATCCTCCTGTTCTTTGTAGTACTTCGTATATAACATTATAATCAAGAGGAAAAGAATAGAACTTCATTAGTTAGAGGAGAAAATATTTATTTTAATTTACAATAAAACACGGGGGGAAGCTGAATGAATATTATCAGAATGAATCTATTTTATTTTATTTTTTTAAAAAGATTTTATTTATTTATTTCTCAGAGAAAGAGAGAGCACAAGCAGAGAGAGCTGCAGGCAGAGGGAGAGGCAGGCTCCCCACTGAGCAAGAAGCCCGAACTCAATCCCAGGACCCTGGGATCATGACCTGAGCCAAAAGCAGATGCTTAACCAACTGCGCCACCCAGGCGTCCCTGAATCAATTTTAATTACCTGAAATGAAATGGACATTTTATGACAATATTTTATTTTTTGTAAGTGTTTATGCTTATAATTATAAATGATGATCATTGTTATATTATCTGGAAATATTATTTTATTAGTTTCACAAACCTTGGCTCTCAGTGTAATGTCATTTTAGTATAGTGGGAGGAGATATGGTAGTAATTTTATTTGTCCAACATCATTACTGTACTTATCTTGCCACAGGGAAAAAACAATATAATGGAGTATATTTCTACCATTAATTTTTATGACTTTAAAAACTACCTCCAGAGATCACTATCAGTAGATGGTATTATGAGGATGAAAATTTTCTAGAAAAAATGATAATAAAATGGACTATAACATCAAGTGGCCACATTTATAAGTGATTAAAGCCATCTAAACACTAGTTATTATTAGCAGAATCAGATCTTAAAGGATGAATGTATCATCTACACATTTTCACTCTTAAAAATCTATGTAGGCTCAGTTGGTTAAGCATACAACTCTTGATTTCGGCTCAGGCCATGATCTCAGGTTCCTGGGATCCAGCCCTGTGTCAGGCTCCCCACTCAGAGGGGAGTCTGCTTGTCTCTTGACTCCTTCTGCCCCTCCCCCTGCTTGATCTTTAAAAAAAAAAATCTATGTAAAATGGGGTACCTGACTGGCTCAGTCAGTAGAGAATGTGACTCTTCATCTCGGGGTTGTGAGTTCAAGCCTCATGTTGGGTGTAGAGATTACTTATAAATAAAATCTTTTAAAAAATCTATGTAATAGCACGACTGGTACATTTAATCAATAATAAATGCAGCAATTAAGTTGCATGTATTCAATGAAATCTTTTTAAAACTTAATTAGCAGCAAATCTTACCAAATCATTTTCTACATCATTTGAGGTGTATTTTCCATAATTCCTCAGGAGTAGGGAAGACTAACCTCTAAGGATGAAGAAACTTGATTCTGTCTCCTCACAGATATTCCTTAAAAATTAGATTACATTCATCCACACTATTGTGAGATTCTTGTAAGAAATTGTTTGAATCATGGAACACTACGTCAAAAACTAATGAAGTACTGTATGGTGACTAAACATAATAAATATAAATAAATAAATAAATACGAAATTGTTTTGTAGTTCCCAAACAGATTTTAAGTTCATTATTAAAAATGCTGAGTTTCTGGTGTACATGTAACACACACTGGGATGCATACTGTTCTTGCTGAAGGGTATGTATGCATATATATGCATATATATGAGTGTCTGGAAAAGACAATATTTTACAGAAATCTCAACAAACTGAAAAGTACAGTGAAAAGCACAATTTCCCTGATCATTAACAAGTAAAATATTGATACATTTTTCACAGCATTATCTTAAATTAATTCAATTCTGTGTGACATGCTTTCATTCTAGCCTTCACACTGTTCTTCCTCATCCTGACACTGACCTGATCCCTGAGTGGTCACTAATACTGCTCTTCCAAGAATGAGACACCATTCTGTTTTCAACTCTTCCTCATACTGAGACCCCAAGTGATGACCTGTATTATAAGACATGCTTTAGACTTGCATATCTGACAGCCCTTACCCTCACAGTTTCTTCCCCACTGGAGAAATTAAGGCAAGTTTCTCCAAGGGCTGGATTAGTGTTACCTAAAAAGAAATATCAATATTGAAAAGAAAGTTTATAATTTACACAGCTTACTGAATAAAGCACTTGTTCCAAATCACTATACATATTTACCCATGTAGACTGAAAAGTATTCACCTATTTATTTTCTTAAATGTGTGTATTAGTAAAGAGTCTAAAATGATGAATGGAGGGCTCAATTCACTGGCAGCCTATTGATCTTGTTTTAGAATTTCTTCTTAGAGATAAGAATTAATACTATCATTCACCACTCTTTCCTGAAGTTATTAAAGGTTCACTGTCTTTCACATGCCTTAAAAATATTTCACATAATATCTGAAACCATATTATAAATCTGATTAATGAGTCTTCAAGATCTGTCATTCTTGGCATGTTGTGTATGTTAAGAATATTCTGCTAGTGATTAATTCACACGTAGATATGTCAATAGTTATCCATCATTAAATGAAGCTGATTAGACAATTCTTTTTCTTTTTTTCACAATTACTGGGTCACAACGGGAAAACTCAACTGTCTAAAATTGGACATTATATATTGTTAACACTTTCAACATCTTTTTAGAGGAACTTTGTTAAAGATAAGGTAGTAGAAAGTAAAAAAAAGTTATATGGCATCCAGGACATTTATGTAGTGAAAAGCTATTTTTTTTTCCAGTTTGATATTAGAAGCAAAAACAATATCCATAATGTGACTCAGAACCAAATTGTTATGTAACCTAGATAAAGACATTCAGGTATGATTTGGTAGCTGGTTCTAGGCTAGTTTACATAGTGCCACACACAACCACACAAGCAAGCAAATATACTCTGGTCAGGACAAAGGCCAGGGCCATCCTCAAATCAGATTACTAGAGGGAATGGGGGGGGGGGTGGCCAGAGCTTTGCTAGAACAGATCTTCCATACAGAATAAATATGGAGAGGGCTCTTTCACTATAGAAGATTCAGGAATGTATCAATTTTTGAAATTTCAAGAATTTAAGACAGTACCATGGTTATCTGGTCCATTACAGGGGAATTTTAGAAACCTGTTAACTTTATTTTGGGACATCAAAATTTTTCCTAATGGGTGGTTATGCTCTTAAAGTTCTTCTAGATCAACATCATTCTATATGAGGTCCACAGAACACTGCCTGTCTGCAAACTGGTCCTAATCCATAATGAATTAAACACAAAAATGAAGGTAAGCATTTAAAATAGGTGTCTACAGGTGGGCAGAGCAAGATGGCAGAGGAGTAGGAGACCTGGATTTCGTCTGGTTCCAGGAATTCAGATGGATAGGGATCAAACCATTCTGAACACCTACGAACTCAACGGGAGATCGAAGAAAAGAATAGCAACAACTCTCTGAACAGAAAAGCGACCACTTTCTGGAAGGTAGGATGTGTGGAGAAGTGAATCCGAGGCGATATTCAGGAGACTAGACGGCGGGGCAGGGGGCCTCCGAGGGCCGCTTCTGGCAAGTGATAGAGCCGCGGAGCACAAAATCGGAAATTTTAGAAGTTGGCTCCGCTGAGGGACGTCCCTCCAGTGGCTAAGAGGGGGGTGGAAACTTCGTGGGACAGTGTGGTCTCAGGACCCTCGGGGTCACAGAAAGACCGGGGGTGCCTGAATGCAGCAGAGCTCCCAGATATTGGAGCGGGGAAGCCAGCTGCAGAGACGGAGCCAAGGCGCGGGCTCTCAGCTCGAGGTGGCCATAAACCGTGATCCGCGGCACAGTCCAGCCCCTGCTCTTCCAGCAGAGACCCAACAAGTGGCAGATCCGGGGAGACTCCCCATCCTCCCAGGGGAGGAGCAGCGCGGGAGTGCACCGCAGGGATCTGCTGGGTTTGGAGACTCCACACCGGGTCGTGTGCCAGAGATAGAAACGCTCGGTCACAGGCCGGGTGAGCACGGAGTGAGGCCGGAAACCGGGGAGACGGAAGTGATTGACTGCTTTTTTCTGGGGGCGCACTGAGGAGTGGGGCCCCAAGTTCTTGACTCCTCCAGGTTGGAGATTGGGAAACCACCAATTTCACTCTCGTCCTCCAAAGCTGAACAGAAAGCTTGCAGGGAACAAAAGTTCCCGAGAGCAAACCCGAGCAGATTACTTAGGCCGGACCCAGCAAGGGTGGGAACCACAGCAACAGGCCCCTCCCCCAGCAGATCAGCAATTAGAGCCAGTCAAGACCAAGTCAACCTATCAATGAGAATGACAGAACTCCAGCGCTAGGGGAATACTGCACATAGAATCCATGGCTTTTTTACCATGATTCTTTAGTCTTTCAAAATTAATTTTTTAACTGTCTTTTTATTTTCTTTTTCACTTTTTCAACCAACATGTTATCAATCCCTTTTTTAAAAAACATTTTTATTTTTCATTTTTAGAGTCATATTCTATCCCTTCATAGTAGTTAACCCTTATTTTTGGAATATATATATATATATATATGTTGTTCTCTCCTTAAAATTTGAGACACAGTTTCTTCTAACAGATCAAAATATACCCTAAATCTCTAGTGTATGGCTTTGTTCTAGTCTCCTGCCTGATCACATTCTCTCCCTTTTTTTCGTTCTTTTTTTAAATCCTCTTCTTTCTTTTTTCAAAGAACTTATAAATTCCTATTATAAGATCTTTTATAATTTTCATCTTTACAGTCTATATTCCATCCCTTCATTGTATTAACCCTTATTTTTGTACATATATAAGTTTTTCTTTCATTAAAATTTTGGGAGGCACTTTCTTCTAACAGACCAAAATATACCCAAAATCTATGCAACAGATTGATCATATGTGATCATATTCTGTTTTTTTGTTTTGTTCTGTTTTTGTTTGGCTTTATCTTTTTCTTTTTCTTTTTTTTCTTTTTCTTATTTCTTTCATTCCCTTCCTTTTCCCCCAGTTTCGGGTATTTTTCTGATTAGAGTATATTTTCTGGGGATGTTGTTACCCTGTTACCCTGTTAGCACTTTGTTCTCTCATTCATCTATTCTCTCAGAAAAAACATCTCAACAAAAAAAAAAAGAGGAAGTACCGACTGCCAGGGACCTACTCAATATGGACATTAGTACGATGTCAGAACTAGAGTTCAGAATGATGATTTTAAAGATACTAGGGAAACCCTCTCTGGAGAAATAAAAGAACTAAAATCTAACCAAGTCAAAATCAAAAAGGCCATTAATGCGGTGCAATAAAAAATGGGGGCTCTAACTGCTAGGATAAATGAGGCAGAAGAGAGAATTAGTGATATAGAACATCAAATGATGGAAAACAAAGAGGCTGAGAAAAAGAGAGATAAACAACTACTGGATCACGTCAGCAGAATTCGAATGATAAGCAAAACCATACGATGAAACAACATTAGAATAATTGGGATCCCAGAAGAAGAAGAAAGAGAAAGAGGGGCAGAAGGTATATTGGAGCAAATTATAGCAGAGAACGTCCCTAATTTGGGGAAGGAAACAGATATCAAAATCCAAGAGGCACAGAGAACCCGCCTCAAAATCAGTAAAAATACGTCAACACCCCGACATCTAATAGTAAAACTTATGAGTCTCAGAGACAAAGAGAAAATCCTGAATGCAGCTTGGGAGAAGAGATATGTAACCTACAATGGTAGAAACATTAGATTGGCAACAGACCTATCCACACAGACCTGGCAGGCCAGAAAGGACTGGCATGATATCTTCAGAGCACTAAACGAGAAAAATATGAATCCAAGAATACTATACCCAGCTAGGCTGTCATTGAATATAGGAGAGATAAAAAGTTTCCAGGAAAACAAAAACTAAAAGAATTTGCAAACACAAAACCAGCCCTACAAGAAATATTGAAAGGGGTCCTCTAAGCAGAGAGCCTAAAAGCAACATAGACCAGAAAGGAACACAGACAATATACAGTAACAGTCACCTTACAGGCAATACAATGGCACTAAATTCATACCTTTCAATAGTTACCCTGAATGTAAATGGGCTATATGCCCCAATCAAAAGACACAGGCTATCAGATTGGATAAAAAAAAACAAGACCCATTGATATGTTGTCTGCAAGAGACTCATTTTAGACCCAAAGACATCCCCAGATTGAAAGTGAGGGGATGGAAAACCATTTACCATGCCAATGGACACCAAAAGAAAGCTGGGGTGGCAATCCTTATATCAGACAAATTAGATTTTAAAACAAACACTGTAATAAGAGATGAGGAAGGACACTATATCCTACTTAAAGGGTCTATCCAACAAGAAGATCTAACAATTGTAAATATCTATGCCCCTAACATGGGAGCAGCCAATTAGATAAGGCAATTAATAACAAAAGCAAAGAACCACATTGACAACAATACAATAATAGTGGGGGACTTTAACACACCCCTCACTGAAATGGACATATCATCTAAGCAAAAGATCAACAAGAAAATAAAGACTTTAAATGATACACTGGACCAAATGCACTTCACAGACATATTCAGAACATTCCATCCCAAAGCAACAGAATACACATTCTTCTCTAGTGTCCACGGAACATTCTCCAGAATAGATCACATCCTAGGTCACAAATCAGGTTCAACCAGTACCAAAAGTTTGGGATTATTCCCTGCATATTTTCAGACCACAATGCATTGAAACCAGAACTCAATCACAAGAGGAAAGTTGGAAAGAACTCAAATACATCGAGGCTAAAGAGCATCCTGCTAAAGAATGAATGGGTCAACCAGGAAATTAAAGAAGAATTTAAAAAATTCATGGAAACCAATGAAAATGAAAACACAACTGTTAAAAATATTTGTGATACAGCCAAGGCAGTCCTGAGAGGAAAGTAAATAGCAATACAAGCCTTCCTCAAGAAACAAGAAAGGTCTCAAATACACAACCTAACCCTACACCTAAAGGAGCTGGAGAAAGAACAGCAAATAAAGCCTAAACCCAGCAGGTGAAGAGAAATAAAGATCAGAGCAGAAATCAATGAAATAGAAACCAAAAGAACAGTAGAACAGATCAAAGAAACTAGGAGCTGGTTCTTTGAAAGAATTAATAAGATTGATAAACCCCTGGCCAGACTTATCAAAAAGAAAAGAGAAATGACCGAAATCAACAAAATCATGACTGAAAGAGAGAGATCACAGCCAACACCAAAGAAATACAAACAATTATAGGGAACATATTATGAGCAACTCTATGCCAGCAAATTAGATAATCTGGAAGAAATGGATGCATTCCTAGAGATGTATCAACTACCAAAACTGAACCAGGAAGAAATAGAAAACCTGAACAGACCTATAACCACTAAGGAAATTGAAGCAGTCATCAAAAATCTCCCAACAAACAAAAGCCCAGGGCCATATGGCTTCCCAGGGGAATTCTAACAAAATATTTAAAGAAGAATTAATACCTATTCTGAAAGTGTTCCAAAAAATAGAAATGGAAGGAAAACTTCCAAACTCGTTTTATAAGGCCACCATTACCTTGATCCACAAACCAGACAAAGACCCCATCAAAAAGGAGAATTGAAACTGAGGAAGACACAAAGAAATTAAAAAACGTTCCATGCTCATGGATTGGAAGAACAAACATTGTGAAGATGTCAATGCTACCTAGAGCAATCTACACAATCAATGCAATCCCCATCAACATACCATCCACTTTTTTCAAAGAAATGGAACAAATAATCCTAAAATTTGCATGGAACCAGAAAAGACCTCGAATAGCCAGAGGAATGTTGAAAAAGAAAAGCAAAGCTGGCGGCATCACAATTCCGGACTTACAGCTCTATTACAAAGCTGTCATCATCAAGATAATATGGTACTGGCACAAAAACAGACACATAGATCAATGGAACAGAATAGAGAGCCCAGAAATGGACCTTCAACTCTAGGGTCAACTCATCTTCGACAGAGCAGGAGAGAATGTCCAGTGGAAAAAAAGACAGTCTCTTCAACAAATGATGTTGGCAAAATTGGACAGCCACATGCAGAAGAATGAAATTGGACCATTTCCTTACACCACACACAAAAATAGACTCCAAATGGTTGAAAGACCTAAACGTGAGACAGGAGTCCATCAACATCTTAAGGAAGAACACAGGCAGCAACCTCTTCGACCTCAGCCACAGCAACTTCTTCCTAGAAACATCGCCAAAGGCAAGGGAAGCATGGGCAAAAATGAACTATTGGGACCTCATCAAGATAAAACGCTTTTGCACAGCAAAAGAAACAGTCAACAAAACCAAAAGACAACCAAGAGAATGGGAGAAGATATTTGCAAATGACATATCAGATAAAGGGCTAGTGTCCAAAATAAAGAACTTATTAAACTCAACACCCAAAGAACAAATGATTCAATCAAGAAATGGGCAGAAGACATGAACAGACATTTTTCCAAAGAAGACATCCAAATGGCCAACAGACACATGAAAAAGTGCTCAACATCAGGGAAATCCAAATCAAAACCTCAATGAGATATCACCTCACACCAGTCAGAATGGCTAAAATTAACAAGTCAGGAAATGACAGATGTTGGTGGGGATGCGGAGAAAGGGGAACCCTCCTACACTGTTGGTGGGAATGCAAGCTGGTGCAGCCACTCTGGAAAACAGTATGGAGGTTCTTCAAAAAGTTGAAAATAGAACTACCATATGATCCAGCAATTGCACTACTGGGTATTTACCCCAAAGATACAAGTGTAGGGATCCGAAGGGGTACATGCACCCCAATGTTTATAGCAACAATATCCACAATAGCCAAACTGTGGAAAGAGCCAAGATGCCCATCAACAGATGACTGGATAAAGAAAAGTGGTGTATACACACACACACACACACACAATGGAATATTATGCAGCCATCAAAAGGAATGAGATCTTGCCATTTGCAACGACGTGGATGGAACTGGAGGTTATTATGCTGAGCGAAATAAATCAATCAGAGAAAGACATGTATCATATGACCTCACTGATATGAGGAATTCTTAATCTCAGGAAACAAACTGAGGGTTGCTGGAGTGGTGGGGGG